>NC_051216.1:11617273-11972273 GCF_015220715.1 Pygocentrus nattereri | reverse complement strand
TGTTATGGTATCTGACTCAATATCGGCAAGTACTAAAAAACATGTACTGGTACTCATACTGTCTTGAAAAATTGGATCAAAGCATCCTTAAACGCTGTGATATTATACAGTATAATGTGCATAAATCAATATATTATACATTACAATATACAGTATATAATACAGTGCAATTCATACATACATATATAATACACAGAGAACAATGTAGTAAAACTATATAGTGTAGTTCACAGTATATCAAACTGTTGCATAATATAAGACAATGTTTTATAGCATCGAGATCAGCATAATACAGTATTATACAGTATAATAATCAGTATGTAATTCAGTGATAATTTGTTTGATCTAATGTACGGTAATACATGCCTATCTGTTTTGCATTTGTAGCACAAAGCCTGCCTCCTCATGGGAGTGCGTCAGTTAGATGACCATAACAATGACGTCTAATCCAATAGCCACAGTGTGTGGGCGTGTTTGCTTGTGAGTGTGTGTGTGTGTGTGTGTGTGTGTGTGTGTGTGTGTGTGTGTGTGTGTGTGTGTGTGTGTTTGTTTGACTGTATTTGGATGTGGGCATTTGATTGTGCGTGCATATGTTTGCTTTTGTCCTTTTTCAGAAAATGTTCTGACTTTGCAAGAAACTCAGAGGGAAACAGGGCTAACCTGCAGGAGTAACTAAATGGCTGTAAAGGTTTTTTTTATTTATTTATGTACTTTTTACAAACCATATATACATATATACATTTGATCTACTCATCAGAGGCTCTCACGCAAACTTGTTGAGCCCCTGCCAGCTTGAGTGCGCACTGTCATTAACCCCTTTTCACAGCAGCCAGAAGATGCGATTTCTGCCTGTTTTGGGGGTCCCTCAGCTGTCCTATGCATTTTTTTAATCAATAATGTTGATTAAGGATATTTTGTTGGAAATATGTATGACTTACAAAACCGGAAATAAACTGGTTTTCTGTAGGTGAGCAAGCAAGTCAGTGTTTATAAAACTGTTATTATTGTGTATAAATTCTATTGTGTAATATTGTGTAATAAAAATTCAATGGTGAAATCTCGAACTGCACCACGAGCCCTTCGAGCTTCGAGTACAGCTCGGGTTGACCCGCCATCCTTCAAGACGTGTGTAAGACAAGACTCTGTACTGGCACCCAGGTGGTGGAATGAAGTCCCACTGGCTGTCCGAACAGCAGAGTCTCTTGCTGTCTTCAAATGCAGACTAAAGAAACATCTCTTTACACAGCACTTAAATCAGCATTGAATTAAGTTTTGATGGCAATATCTTGTGCTCTACTTGAATATCATATTTTATTGTATTGCACTGTGTTTTTTTGTTTACTTTATTGTTGAATGCACTGTGTATTGTAGTTTACTGTATTGTATTGTATTGTATTGTATTGCATGGCGCTGCATGGCACAGAGTTCTGTGCTCAACTCTGCTCCTTTTCTCTCTGTATCTACAGTGACTTTAGTTTCTAGCAGTTTCTGAGCTCAGGACTGTCTTTCTCTCTAATCTATTGGTAACTAGCAAAGGTACTTTCTCTAGATAGACAGAGCACTTGTTGTAAGTCGCTCTGGATAAGAGCGTCTGCTAAATCCTGTAAATGTAAATGTATTGTTTTTTTATGTAGCAGATTGTTTGATATGAAAAAAACTGCTGACCATTTTATCTCAGCACGGCAGACAGCAGATTCTCCTTTCATCCATCATTGCTCACTAGCAGTTCAACAATTCACACACAGAGAGCCAACATTGTCCTAGTTGATCTGAGTTTCAGGGAGAAATAGTTTAATTTGATTATATAAATATATATATATATATATATATATATATATATATATACATATTCAACACATCTGAGTCGATTTCCATTCTGCTGGTAGAATGACCACTAGGGGGCTTGCAGATCTACAGTAAATGGGGGACGGGGACTTCATTTTCACCCACATTGTGCTGATAGTATCATTTGTAAAGTACAATTTAGTGCTAAATTAGAAAAGCATGCAAAATAGAAGCATTTCACTCGAGGTCTCAGACTTTTGGACCCCACTGTATGAGTGTGTGTGTAGAGAGGCTTAGTGTCAGCTGAATCACTGTGCGTGGGAGTGCAAATATCCTGGAAGAGGAGTGTGTGTTGTGCCTGCATGCAGGACCACATCCCCTCCCCTATCTCTCTCTTTCTGCTTCTCTCTCTCTTTCTCTCCGTCTCTTTCTCTCTCTCTCCACACCGCCCCCTCTTGCTGCAGACCCCATGCCCGTCACAGAGAGGGCCACAATGACACACATACACACACGCATACACACCCGCATACACACACGCGTGCGCACACACACAGCGTCTCAGCAGCCGGGGAAACACACTGTAAATGTGCGGAGGGAAGAGGTTTGTTTTCACTGACTCATTGTTACAATAAAATATGCACAGAAACAAAGCCCGTTCAGGCTGTTCCCACTGTTCCCACTGGACATTTACTCGAAGGCCACGTTACAGGACCACACTCAGGATGAACATGCACATCTGCACAAGCTCAGAATGAAACAGACCTTCTCGTACCGATGATTCTTATCTTCACACTTAAATGCCTCTGTGGGATTTCTTGCGTCAACTTGCAACGCAAACTCATTCAGTTTCCTTTCTTGAAAGGTTTCACTTAAAGAATATACAAATATTAAATAGGCATACAAATAGCAAATATAAAGCACTGAGCTGAGTTTGAATGAATCTAATTTTAAAATTGAATTTAAAATATGTAATTACTTAAAATAAATTAAAAGTAATTCAACTAATGTGAAGTGAACCAAACTGAACAAAACAGACTTAAAATGAACTGAAATTAATTTGACGGAGTTTAACTGAATTGAATCAAACTGAACTTAATTACACTGGAATGAATTGAATAAATTAATTTGAGCAGAATAGAATTTAATCTCTCCAAACTGAAATGAATCAAACTAAATTGAAGTGTTTGAACTGAACTGAATGGCCAAAGCAAACTAGACCACGTCAAACTGAAATAAACTGAAGTGAATTGAAATGAACTGAATCCAACTGACTTCAACAGCACTGGACTGAATTTCACTGAGCTGAACTTTATCCAACTGAACTGAACTAGGCTGAACTGAATCAAACCAGACTGAACTGAACTGCAAACTGAACTGAACTGCATCAAACTGAACTCAGTTTAAACAGAACTCAACTAAACTGAGCTGCATCAAACTGTCGAACCGAGCTGAGCTGTCAAACTGAACTGAACTAAACAGAACTAAAAAAAAACTATCGAACCGAGCCGAGCTGCGTCAAATTCACTGAACAGAACTGATTTGAACTGAATCAAAGTCGAACTGAACTAAACTAAACTGAACTGAACTGAAACAAACTGTATCAAACCGAGCCGAGCTGCGTCAAATTCACTGAACAGAACTGATTTGAACTGAATCAAAGTCGAACTGAACTAAACTGAACTGAACTGAAACAAACTGTATCGAACAGTGTCAAGCTGCGTCAAATTAACTGAACAGAACTAAATTGAACTGAATCAAAGTCGAACTGAACTGAACTAAACTGAACTGAAACAAACTGTATCGAAACGAGCCGAGCTGCGTCAAATTCACTGAACAGAACTGATTTGAACTGAATCAAAGTTGAACTAAACTAAACTAAACTGAACTGAAACAAACTGTATCGAACCAAGCCGAGCTGTATCAGATTCACTGAACAGAACTGAATTGAACTGAATCAAAGTCGAACTGAACTGAACTAAACTGAACTGAAACAAACTGTATCGAACCGAGCCAAGCTGCGTCAAATTAACTGAACAGAACTGAATTGAACTGAATCAAAGTCGAACTGAACTAAACTGAACTGAACTGAAACAAACTGTATCAAACCGAGCAAAGCTGCGTCAAATTAACTGAACAGAACTGAATTGAACTGAATCAAAGTCGAACTGAACTGAACTAAACTGAACTGAACTGAAACAAACTGTATCGAACCGAGCCGAGCTGCGTCAAATTCACTGAACAGAACTGATTTGAACTGAATCAAAGTCGAACTGAACTAAACTGAACTGACCTGAAACAAACTGTATCAAACCGAGCCGAGCTGCGTCAGATTCACTTAACAGAACTGAATTGAACTGAATCAAAGTTGAACTGAACTGAACTAAACTGAATTGAACTGAAACAAACTATATTGAACCGAGCTGAGCTGCATCAAATTCACTGAACAGAACTGATTTGAACTGAATCAAAGTCGAACTGAACTAAACTGAACTGAACTGAAACAAACTGTATCAAACCGAGCAAAGCTGCGTCAAATTAACTGAACAGAACTGAATTGAACTGAATCAAAGTCGAACTGAACTGAACTAAACTGAACTGAACTGAAACAAACTGTATCGAACCGAGCCGAGCTGCGTCAAATTCACTGAACAGAACTGAATTGAACTGAATCAAAGTCGAACTGAACTGAACTAAACTGAACTGAACTGAAACAAACTGTATCGAACCGAGCCGAGCTGCGTCAAATTCACTGAACAGAACTGATTTGAACCGAATCAAAGTCGAACTGAACTAAACTGAATTGAACTGAAACAAACTGTATCGAACCGAGCCGAGCTGCGTCAAATTCACTGAACAGAACTGAATTGAACTGAATCAAAGTCGAACGGAACTGAACTAAACTGAACTGAATCAGATTAAAAGCAAACAGGTCCCCAAACGAATCGATTCTCTCAGAATGCAAAGAGTGACGAGGAGACGTGACAGTGCTGTGGGCTGCAGGTGAATTTGCGGCGTAGAAGGAGAGTCTGCGTGTGCGTGTGAATGTCCAAGTGTGTGCGCGCGCAGCGAGATTTAGTGTGTCTGTGGAGGAAGAGGGGCAGGAATAGCAGGCGCGTGGGCGTGCTGAGGTCCACATACATGCATCAACTCAGACGGGTGTGTGTGTGTGTGTGTGTGTGTGTGCGCGCGCGCGCGCGCGTTTTTGAGCCTGAGTGGCCATAGCAGCACTGCTGTGTGTGTGTGTGTGTGTGTGTGTGTGTGTGTGTTCTGGTCTGTGCAGCAGCGGCAGTAGCAGCATTAAAGTCTCTCTCTCTCTCTCTCTCTCTCTCTCTCTCTCTCTCTCTCCCTCCCACACACCTCATGCCGCCCACGCCAGCATGTGCGTCACGAGTGCGCGTGGGAGGGACAGCGCGCTGGAGCGGGGAGGGGAGGGGGGTTTAGAGGGGAGGGGTAAGTTATGGAGGGAGGGTGAGAGGGGAGGAGGAAGCGCACCAGAGACTCTTTCAGACAGCACTGCTGTTGCGCGGAGCTGCTGACAGAGTTTCTAGTCCGCGCGGCAAGAAGACAGGAGGGCGTGAGGCGAGGACACCGGCTCTTATCCCGCGAGGATACCCCCCTCCACCCCACCAGCCTATCCCCCCAACCCCACCACACCTGCACGGGCTCCATGTGAAGGCGAAGCCTCGCGATATCCACGCGCAACTTTTGATCGGAGAGGAAAACAGCAGCACCGAGAGAGAGAGAGAGAGACGGAGGGAGAGAGACGCATACAGCCACACGGCGTTGGGAAGAGACAAAGAAGGCAAAGGTAAGAGACGCGGTCAGCGCTGAGAGCGCGGGGGTCTGCTGTGGAGAGTGACGGGCTGAATCCGGGCAGCAGCAGAGCAGGTGGGCGAAGATAGGGAGCAGCTGGAGAAAGAAAGAACAGACAGAAAGCATCCTTACCTTCTCCCACTGTCCTGCTGCTTCTGGTGTCCAGCAGTGGTTCTCAGAGTATGTTAGAGGGTCTGGGTCCAGAAGGATTCGGGGCAAAGAGTGTGGAAGCATGGTCAGTCATTTGTGACCTCTCTGTGAAAAACGTAGAGGCGTTCTGGAGCTGGATCTTCTTCTTCTTCATTTTCTTATCTTTATTATTTTGTTGTTGTTGTTGTTGTTTGTAATCGTGACCTTAGGAGTTCATGATTATTAGGAGAGCTCAAGAGATCTTCTTCCTCATCATCTTCCTCTTCTCATTGATTCTGTTGTTGTTGTTGTTGTTGTTGTTGTGTTTGTATGGTTGTGGCTGCTGTTGTTGGCATTGTTCTTAATGACGTGTAATAATGATGGTAATAACAGTTATGATGATGATTAACAACAACAATAACAAAAACAGTGTCCACAAATCTTTTTTATGTGTGTTTTATTGTGTATTGTTATTATAATTGAGGTTGTTCTCACAGTCATTCTTGTTAATATTGTTCACATTGTTCATAATAATAATAATAATAATAATAATAGCAGTAGTAGTAGTAGTAGTAGTAGTAGTGTTTGGATTGTATTGGTGTGGCAACTTGTGGCAATATATTCAGCCAATTTCCAGTCATTTACACTAAATGATAAATCTGACCTCTGATATCATCATCATCATCATCAGCCTTATAGCCATAAGTCAGATGTGTGTTTGTTGCTGTTTGTGTCAGGGATGAATAATAAAAATTCCCATCCGTGTTCATTCTGTTGTGGGGCGGTCGAGGTGGTCTGCCCTTGTGTTGTGCTGTGAACAATGTTGTTGGATGATGTAATCGGAAATTTGTGAATTGTGTGTCGTGTGTCTCTGTCATGTGGTGTGATTTGAATGGTAAAGAGGCCTTACTGTATGCCCCTTTTCCCGCTGTCTGTTTGAATGAAGGGCCTCCTCTTTCTGTTGGTCCCTGAGCTAAACTTTACATTTACTGGCATTTTAAGGTTTGCAAATGAGAGAGCAGCGTCAGTGACCCTGCACCGATGAGGCCACGGGCGTAAGTCGATTGCGTGTGTGGTTTAATAGAATCGTTTTCTGCGAGGTTTATGCTGTTTTAAGCGGGGACAGCGATAGGGAAACTAAAGGGATGCCATTCAAACCATTTGGGCATTTTGGCTATAGATTCAGATTTCAGATTCAGATTCAGATTCCTTTATTGATCCCAGGGGAAATTGTAGGAAATTGCAGGGACTTATTCCTGGCAAAGACAAGGTGATTTCACATGTGAGGTTTTCGATTGTTGAGTTGAATTATTTGTTGCTGTATTGTTATTATGTGTTGTATAAAACTATGTGGCATGTTCTTGGGAGAAATATGACCCGATGTCCCACGTCCTACAGTAAAAAAGGAATATATACATATATGCATGCACACACACACACACACACACACACACACACACACACACATATATATATATGTGTGTGTGTGTGTGTGTGTGTGTGTGTTTCCTGAATTCTTTTACCCCTCATATGATAAATAGCCATCTGGAGTAACCAGCACACCCTCACTATGCTTAAATCCAGGTTGCATACATTTCAGAAGAAGCACCTCTTTAATTGTCGTCTCTCAGCAGTAACACTCCTTTCAGCGAGCACATTATTCACTGGGATTGATGAGAGTCTGCTTTTGGGCAATGTGAGTGCACGCTGAGAGTGCTTTCAGCTGGCGGTGTGAAACCCTGGCCTCATATCTCAGCCACATGGAGCCCAGTGCGCTATAGGGAGAGAGCGAGAGTTAGGTGTAGATACAGAGAGAGAGAGAGGGAGAGAGAGTGCCAGAGAGCTCAGTGGTTGAAGTGCCATCCATGCTTGTGCTGAATTGGTTTCAACAAGGCCCCCTGCTCTCTGGGCCTTGGCCTCCGTCCTCCATTAGAGAGGCAGGAGCTCCGCACTCTTCCAAAGCCTTCTTATTAGACTTACATACACTTGCTAGTCCGCACTCTGAGCTGTGAGAGCTGTGTGTGTATGTGTGTGCTTGTTTTTGCGCATTTTTAGGACAAAGATGTCCTGAATTTGTAGGAAAACCAGAAATGAACAGGGCTAACAATGCTGACATGTATGTAGTAGATACGGGACTTCATTATTGCATGTAAATTCTTGCATGTATGTAAAGCTAAATATTACGACACTTATCAAGTACCGTGAAACTGTCATTATATTTTTGCCATGTCACCCACCCAGATGTCCTGACAATGTATAAAAACAAACATGTGCTTGTATGTATACACATGCTACCTCTCTTCAAGTGAGCTGTAATGAGCTGCTGTTGCTAAACATCTGCTTTGTCCTGTTGTTTGTCCTACCACTAGAGCAGGGACTAGGCCTGATGTTCAGTTATAGTAGAGAGTTACTGTTGATGTATATTTTGCAACAGTTAAACCCCACAAGCCCCTTGTGGTAAGCCTGTTTGTTGTAAAACTAATGAGTGAACGCTGTCATGCTGGTTATCTCTCGAGATAAGACGAGAGAGAGATTCACAAAGACCAGAGGATCTTGCTTTTTGTATGATAGCAGATTGTAGTAATGCAGTATCGTCTGGTCAATATGAATGTGAATCATTGGTTATTGGGCCATCATGTTAAGCACTGAAATATTTGGGAAGTCCCACATTGCTGTCTGCTCCATGACAGGTTACTTTACTACACATTCCTTCCAGATCTATTGCTCTGCATTGTGTAGTACTGTTTATATAGGACCTCTTTGCAAATTAGACCGTAACCTCAATAGTTTTCCATATGAAATTAAATAAAACATAAATACACTGAGGCTGGAATAGAATGGAGAAAGAGCTGAGGGTGTTGATACGGGACGGTTTATGTTAATCAGTGTTAGCTCTTGGTAACAGTTTTTGTTTTGTTTTTTTTCCAAAACATGAAGCCCAGTCATTGTCCTTTAACTTATCTCTCCACTTTCCAGTGGAAAACCCGGTTAGCAACACTCTCCAAGGCCTTCAGAAATGCTGCTGTGCTGATACCTCTAAGTAGCATGATTCATAGATTGACCCAGCACTTTGGGTCAATGGGTCGATCAAGATTCACCACCAGTTGAGCCAGGTCAGCAGCTGTGGTTTTAAGTATTAAACGGGGTTTAAATTTACAGCAGGAGAGTCCATAATGTTTACAGCCAGTGGATTCCAACCTTGGCCCTGGAGTACCCCGGTTCTGCATAGTGTAGGGTTTTCCTGCTCTTATACACTCACTTTAACTCAGGAAGGGTTGGTTAATTAGCTGATTAGCTGGACCAGAGGATTAGGTTATTACATGGATCAGATAGAGTCTTGTAAAATGAGGTTCCTACGCAGATACCTTTCTAGGAACAATCTTTAATTGGAACAGAAAGGGAACATTAGCTGGATGTTCTGCTCTTCAAAAGTAGATCATTAAAATGATTTGAAATGTCAATCAAACAGCTGAACAGTGCTCGTATGTATTCTTTAAGCAAATATCCACCAATACTGAAATGATTCTGAGATCATTGTGCATTCCTAGTACATAGTCCTTCATAATCACTCATTTCATTATCCATCATGTTTTTAAAGAGACACTCACTGTGTCTTCTTTAGGGGACCAAACGTGGTTCCTCTATGATATCACTCTGCTAGCTAACTAACCCTTCATCCATATTAGATTTGAGTGTGCAATTACAGCATGGAAATATGAAGAGCAGGTCTCCTCCAGGACCAGGGATGGAAGCCACTGCTCTAAATCCTTTTCGTGAAATAAGTGGGTGACGAGAACTGAAATTGGATGCCATGCCCTCTCAGTCTAAACACCTATCGTTCCACTCCCACACACCACCATTCTCCATGCTCTCTGCCGGCCACTGGCTGGGCCGTGCTGAACTGTCTCAGCTGGGGATCCGGGGACAGTGGTGGAGGCTGGATCCCAGCTAGCAGGAACAAACGCGGCCTGTGCCGCTGTGTTAGGGCCAGTCCACCTACGCCTGCTGCAGAGGTGGAGTGTGGTATGTGACTCTCCCAACGGCCCAGGAGCCTCACAGGCACGCTCTTATAGTCGCCTCTCGCAGATACAGCCACATATTTCTGCCATCCCCCGCTGCCGCACCCTGGGTCCTGTTTGAAGCACTATTTTGGCCATTTTGTAGTGGTATCTTTTGTAGTGGCATTTTGTAGTGGTGGCTTTTGTAGTGGCATTTTGTATTGGCATCTGAAAACACAGTGGACAATAACCAGGGCACTCAATCCTGCAAAGCATAGCACACAATCTGTGAGCCCTTGCTCGACCAGGAATATCCATAATGCTGTCTGTTGTCTGCAGCAGCGCGTGACTATGATTTTGTACCATTAGTGTACGAAATTCTTTGCTTTGACCATAAATTCTGTTTCCTAAAATTGTGTTCTAGAGAGTGCTTCCACTCTTCTAGTATGGTGATTGGAGATTAGGCATAGTTTACGTACCCTATAACTGTCTGCTATTGAGTGCTACAGAGTTTGCATTAATAATGATTATGGTACAGTTTCTGTTCCAATTGGTGCTGATTTATGTACAGTACTGTGCAAAAGTCAGAGACCACTCTTAATTTATTTAATTTCCAGTCTAAACCGCCATTAAGTACAAGTTATTAATTTTTCAGGTGATATTTTGGAGGAACTTAGACTGCATAAGTAAGGAGAAAGACAAAGGAAAAGAAGTGAAAAACAGCAGTTTCCAAAGCTGGAGTTCAAAAGTACAGTTCAACATTTTTGTGTTTGGGGTTACTTGAGAAGTGAGAAGTGGAAAATGCAAACAACGACTAAGACTGAACTTTGAATCTGTGGAAAAATATACCACTGAAAGCAAGTGGAAACTGTAATAAAGGCAAAGGGTAGACACACTAAATACTGACGTACATGATGTTATATCTTGTTGTTCAGGCTAAATATGTTTTCCTGACACTACAGAGTTATTAAGTTGTACATTATGACCATCTGAACTGGAAATAAAAAAATGATTAGTGGTCTATTACTTTTGCGCAGCACTGCAGTACACCTCATTGGCTTATCTAGAAAGTGATTAGGGGGCTGCCATTTCTCTTCTCACATCCCTTTTCTGCCCTTCCTCTCACCCCCTCTCTCAGGTATGGCGGCGACTTTACCCAGAACCCTTGGGGAGTTGCAGCTCTACCGCATCCTACAGAGGGCCAACCTGCTGTGCTACTACGATGCCTTCATCCAGCAGGGCGGCGATGATGTGCAGCAGCTCTGTGAGGCCGGCGAGGATGAGTTCTTAGAGATCATGGCTTTGGTGGGCATGGCCAGCAAGCCGCTGCACGTCCGGCGTCTACAGAAAGCTCTGCGTGACTGGGTCACCAACCCGGCCCTGTTCAACCAGCCCCTGACCTCACTGCCTGTCTGCAGCATTCCAGTATACAAACTGCCCGAGGGCTCGCCCACACTGCTTCCTGGCAACGGAGCCCGTGGAGAGACACACGTCAAGGTGCTAATTTCATATATTATACATTCTAATGACTTATTCTCAGTGTTCTCTTAGCTTTTCCTAGTCTTTGTTGGAGACAAAAGCCTGAATTTTGTCCATTTTAATCTGATCTTTTACCTTTTGAATCAGAAATGTACATGAAAGATATCTAAAGAAAGATTTCACTGGTCTGTTGAAGGTGCCCAAATGTGTAGCTGCAGCCCTCGTGGACCCCGGAAAGGGCGAGGCGGGTAACGGGAGCTCCTCAGCCACCGCTTCACCCCTCCAGAGCGGGACAGAGCCACGCTTTTGGGCTGGACATGGAACAGAAAGCGAGCACAGCCTCTCTCCGGCCGACCTCGGCTCACCTTCGTCCCCCCGCGATGGCTTGGAGGCGCTGGATGCCGCCGCTGTCCAGTCGGTCACCGAATGCGTGGAGAGAATGGCACAGGCTCTGCCTAAGAGTGACCTGACTGAGGTCAAAGAGCAGCTGAAGGGCAACAAGAAGCTGGCAAAGATGATCAGCCACATCTTCGACATGAACGAAGAGGATCCGCACAGGGAGGAGGAGATCCGCAAGTACAGCGCCATCTACGGACGCTTCGACTCCAAGAGAAAGGACGGCAAACATCTCACACTGCATGAGGTTGTACAGGGATGTGTGTTAATAATAAGCCAGTGCCATGCTTTAGGATTTTCCTCACTTTGGTTAAATAAAAGAGCTTGATGTAGCATGAAAACATTGTTAAAGCTTGAAAATGTTCAGAGAATTTTTGATTAATTGTGTTTATGGTGCCATGAAAACCAACACATTTGCAAATATAGGCCTAATCAGCCAACAGCAGTTTAGCTCTGCCCTTTCACAGTGAAATGATAGTGCTTCAGTCTGGACTGCTTTTTGAATGAGGCAACAATACAAGGCAGCCAATCAAAACAGAGGTAAATTACGTACATCAGTTTTAAAGGCACAGTAACTAAAACAGCCTGTTTAAGTCTGAGGAAGAAAGAGAAGTTGGAACATTGTCTCGTAAAAATGAAAGATAACTGTTTTTGATACATAAAATCACATAAACCTCATAAATGGACCTCAAGGGGGGAGTAAAGAAAAGTGTTGGATATGGGACCTTCAGCATTAATACCTTTAACAGTTTAAGGTATTTAACAGCGAAAGTTCTAGCCTCTGCAATGTATTATGTGGTTTTAAATGATGCATTTAAGTTGAAAAAACATCGACTTTCATTCTGAGCATGCAAAAAAAGTGCTATACCAGAGTAACAGCTGACCAGTCAATATTGAGAATGCCATGGAGGAAAAGCTAGTTTTAGTAAAATTACTTAAATTCTCACTAATGCATTTATTAGTGTGTCTAATGAAGTCTATTGAAGTCTAATGAAGCTCTGTATTTTACGCACAGATGCAGCTCATCTAAATAGGCAGCATCTGAGCACCCAATAAGAAAGTTTTAGATGTGACACCTTGTGGCATTGTATGCAGTCAGTTTCCCTCTTTACTCACACCAAATGCTGCAGCATTTGCTTTGTAATGAAACTCTTGCTTTCTGTGTAACTCTGTATGTGTCTATAAATGAATTTCATTTGTTCATCTTTGTTGTTATAAAATTGATTATAAATAGTTTCTAATGTGTGCCCACAGCTGACAGTAAACGAGGCTGCAGCCCAGCTGTGTATGAAGGACGTGGCGCTGCTGACGCGCAGAGACGAGTTATTTGGACTTGCTCGGCAGGTCTCCAGAGAGGTCACGTACAAATACACCTACAGAACCAGCAAGTAAGGGCTTCCTCTGGCATTCCTACAGGTTTTATAACAGCAGTTATCTTTAACTGTTCCCACTCCATAGAGGCTGTCGTGCATGCACATTGTTAGGTGTGGAATCCACAGCTAAATCCATGAATGGAGACTTGTGCACTAACTTGTGGTGACTCCAGGACTAACGCATGCACCATCATGTCATCATGTTCATCCTGTTCCCTTTTTCCACTTGTTGAGATACAAATCTCTGACGCAATACTAACCTTCATCAAATCGCTCTAACATCAGGCTTTACCGCCTTTTAGACCTGTCTGAGAGGAATTAGGGCTTGTATTGCACATCTCTTAGGAGGTGAATAGCGCATTGTGCCTGTTTACTGTATGGAGATTGAGCCTAGTCTTGGATTAAGTTTCAGTGCCAGTAGTGACTCACTATTGAAAGCCCTTAGTTTGGGCTCCTGAGCGATGCAGCTATCTAAACATTGGCCTTATCATCAGGAATTCGATCCCCACCAATGCTGCATTCATCTGTGGCTGGGAGTCTAAGGCTGAAGCTAACCACTAAATTGCACCAAATTATACCTATGGGAGTTGTTTGGTTGGTCAGGAATTTGGTGGCTCTTTTACTTTCACATTTGCCCCCATTTGTGGCACAAATGACTATTTTCTTTAGATCATTTTTATAACGTTCATTAACCAGTCGTGGTACAAAAATCCAGATTTACCCTCAAGTGTTGCTAAATGGCGTAATTAGAATGCTCGGAGGTTGGTCTCCAATTATTAGCAGCAATTCATGCTTCAAGAATGATATGAGCTAAAACGGGCAGGTTATGGAGACAGTGGAAGAAAAGAAAAGCATGCTTTAATGTTGAATTCCCTCATAAATTGAATACCATAGTAAAATTGCGTCCCCCCAGCAGTGAACTGAACCGAGCTTCACTTGGAAGTGGACTGACACCCAGGATTTTGTGCAGTACCATGATATTGTGATTGTGTGGGTGGAGTGTTCACACCTGTCAGAACAGACCAAATTCAAGATCCGCAGCAAACAAGGTAGATGTGAAAGCAGCCTAAGAGAAAATCACTTGAATTCAGACAGAAAACCTGCTTTGGTTAGAAATGAC
The DNA here is from genome assembly GCF_015220715.1 of Pygocentrus nattereri. Taxonomy (NCBI): domain Eukaryota; kingdom Metazoa; phylum Chordata; class Actinopteri; order Characiformes; family Serrasalmidae; genus Pygocentrus; species Pygocentrus nattereri. The sequence goes on along the minus strand of NC_051216.1, from coordinate 11,958,180 downwards.
ATTTTAGTTGGTTGGATTAGTTCTTAATCAACCAATTTCAGTTTTGAAATACTGTTACACGTTTATACCCCTTTCTATGATGAGTGCTCAGAAAAAGCAGAGACGTTCCAGGCTGTTCAGATCTAACAGTTAAAGCAGGCTATTTCAGACACTGTGACAGGTGACAGGATTTCTGCTGACCTAGGTAGAAACAATGAGATGGAGGAACGTACAGTATGTGAATGGTTTTTAATCTTTATTTTAGCAATGTGTTCTCATCGTTAATTTATTTGTGTTACTAAATACAAAGCCAGATTCATGTTTCATTACAACTTATACTTGATGTTGATATGCTATATATGTGTGTGTGTGTGTGTGTGTGTGTTAGTATATCAACCTTATTACAATGGTGGTACAATGGTGGTGGGCTGTCTCAACAGAACGTCTCCAAAATGATAACTTTACAGGAGAAGGAAAAAACATACTTTTTTTTCAAAAGGAAGTCAATGGAACCAGACATTGTTCCATGTAATTTTGGGCCATTTTCTTTTGTCCATTGCTCATGCAATTTACACACAGTGTAAAGGGCAAAAGGTATTTTCACTATAAAAACTGATTTTATATTAAATATTAATATTAAAAACTGAAAAGCAGCATTTGAACAAGCTGCCTTTACACGCTGTGACATTGTCATTATATGTGGACCAATATAAATGTTCCAAAACTGCTTGGAATAAAACCTCTTTACATGAACTTACATTCAAAGCAACGAACGTTTTTTTTGTCCTCTTCCTTAAACTTACCATTTTGGAGATACTTTTCTTTGGACAGCAGCGGTATTTATGTACGTGTAGTCTAGTATTGGGCTCGTCAGGTCAGGTAATGATGATTTTGAACATTGTTAGTAGTTGTAATCAGTTAATTGCTTTGTCCATGTTCTTTATTTATGGGAATCATTGTATCTATTCACATACTGTTGTGAATCACTTCAGATAAGAGCGTCTGCATAAAGTAATAATTTAAATGATCGGTTTGTGGTTATTATATTTGGCCCAGAAATTCAATATCAGTGCAGCTCTAGTCTCAGGGGAAGTATGTGCTAGCCTTCACGCTCCGAGCTTGATAGCGTCGCGTGACGGGGGAGACAGCTAGCGGGTGGATTCAGCAGCAAAAGCAGTTGGGAAGATATTTGGGTGATAATTTGGGTGAAAAACAGAAAAATAAAGAAGAAGACCCTCTGTCGAGACTTAGACTTCAATTTTGACCCTTTTCGCGCTCTACCTGCTCTAATCAGTCCTGGTGTTCAGGCTCAAATAGTAGTCTGTGAAACAGCTAATGCTAAGCTGTTAGAAGAGCAGGGTGTTTAAAGGCCCTCTGCTTACATGCTTGTGTGCTTTGGTGTGTGGGTAGTGTACTGAATGCACTTTGTTAGATCTCAAATATTCAGGCTTAATCTGAGAAAGCCGTGTCCAGGTGCTTCCTGCACTGCACAGCTGGCATACCGGAGGACGGAAAATTCCACATCGGTGTTGTGTAATTTTTGTCCTCAGGTTTCAGATGTTCGCTCACACCTTTCAAATTGCGTCAGAGACACTTGACGGCTAATTGTGCGGGAGGAGCGTAGCTTTATGACCTAAACCAAATCATGCATGTGGAAGTATTTGGATATGACATTCCTGAAAGCATTTTTTTTTTTTTTTTTTTTGGTTAAATGCATCCGATCTAAACCCTTCTATTGTGAGCAGCGTCAACAATCACACATGAATTCTTCACTAGCACAGAGCCTGAGCAGTTGAAAAGTGGTTTGTCTGGGTCCAGCATTTGTCCAGAGTGCATTTTTAACCCATTTAACTCTTGGGAACCTGTTTGTGGGTCCACATTCTAATTCCTCTCATAACTACATAACTTACATGTGATTTTCATAATAAGCTTAGGGGTCAAGGAGTTTGTTTTGGTGTTGCCATTCAAATGAGCTGTTTTTAAACAGATTTTGATCATTTTTTCTCTTTTCTCTCAGATCCCGGTGTGGAGACAGAGATGAACCTTCTCCAAAGAGGATTAAAACAGAGGTGAGTTAAGCTGCCTCCTCTTTGTCATGCGCCAGATCTGGGTTTAAATCTGTGAGGCATCTTGCAGTAAATGTGCTGATCTTGGATTGAGGAACTTCACTGGAAACCCCATTCATGCCTCAGAGTGAATCAGACACTTGAGTTGCTCTGTTTCTGAGAATGAAAGGGCTGGAATAAACTGTATTTAGAGGTGTTTTCTCTGCCATCATCTAAATAATGAATGTCCAGTGAAGGCCGCTCGAATCCAGACGAGGTTTACGCAGCATTATGTTAGTTGGTGGCTAATGTGCAGTGAGGTACAGTGCTACCCCCCACGCTGCTAACCCCTCACACCAGAAGGCAAAGCTTGTCGTGGGAGGCACGATTGACATTGGGTGGGGCAATGTGACTTTTGTTTGCATAGCTGCCTGTCAACGTCCTGAACTGCGTGGGAGGTGTTTGCAAGGATTGGGGGGGTGGTTCCCTTAGGATTGCGTGTCATGATGTGGAGAAAAGGTTAAGCTTTAGAAGTGTGGAGCGGAGAGTGGGAAAGTTGTACATTCCTCCAATCACACCTTAAAGCCCCGCTCACCAAGCCCATGTGTTCTCCAGGATAAGACAGCGTGTGTTTGAGAGCGTTATCTGCTCCGCTGCTCTGTATCTGCCGCCGTGCGCTGAACAGGCCTTTGTGCACGTGGCAGCTGTCCATTCATTGCTCCCGGATGACACGTTTGGCCGTTATCCGAGCTTCAGATCTTCCAGAAAGTTCCATCTTTCCTCTTTACAACCATGTAGGCTTGGGTTGGGCATCCGGACAGGCCGCTTTTGCCTCATTTTTAAAACTGGTGCATGTGATGCTGGCACATGACCAGCTGGGAAGATCAGTAGTTTTTGAGAGAATTTCAATTAATAAGGTCCGTCTTCATAGAGTAATATGATATGCTGGCATGCTAGCATGCCCAAAAGTGAATCATAAAGGTTGTGGGGTAAGGAGAGAAAGGAAGTAAGATGTGGTTCCTTACAGTTAAAAGGGTTAAAAACAAGGCACTGCAGTGATCTTTAGCATGCTATAGCCCTGTGCTAAGGCATTTATGTCCTTAAATTGCAGCCGTATTGTTCAGTTCACTTCAGTTCATCTGGGAATTTCACAAACTGTTCCAGAATTTCAGCCCTTCTTCAACTGTTAAGATGTAAAAAGTCATAAACAAAATGGCTTGATGCAGTTTTTTCAATGTTGATAGGAACCATTCATTGCGATATCCACAGTGCAAATACAGCCATTTTAATCACTATCCAGAACCACCAGTGAACCTACACGTCTCATATTCAGTGCTGAAAATGATAAAATAGTGGTAAAAACTTTGAAAACTATTTTGCCTCAGGCCCCAGGCAGCACATTCATTATCATTTTAGGTAAAAGCTTTCTGTGGAGGTGTTTTTAGAGGCACTAAACACTTTAGATGTCTGGTTCCTATCACCACCACTGTAAAGAAAGTGGAAATTTCTGTATATTACACCATTTCACATCAAACCACTCTGAATTACTTTGTTTACGTGTTAACGATTTAATTATGCAGACATTTTGCTGAAAAAGATTGGAATTCCTCTTTAAAACATACTATTGAGTACCTGTTATGAATTATTCAGTAACTACTATCAAACTAATATGTAAGTTATATAGTTATGAGCATGAGGATTTAAAGTGGTAGTCCATTTACAGGTCCCATAAAAGTTGAAGGGGCTAATGCATCTTTCGGAGCTCAAATTTGATTGCATACACTCTGCTAGCTGTCAGTCATCATTAGCAGTCTTAGAATTTTTGGGTCAAAGAGTTTTTCCAGGCTTTGAGCAGTGTTTAGTGCCGTTCAGGAGTCACCAGTTTCCCCTAATTTGCATGGTTACTCACTTTCAAAACCCGGGGTTTACTGTCTCCTCTCATGATGTCGCACAAAAAAAGTACGGCAGGGCAGAATAATTGCACATTACACAATTAAGAAGTGCAGAATTAAGTGGCGAAATGTACAACAGCCTTTTGAAATTTTGCACCACAGAAGATTGGCATGGATTTTCCATCAGAGCGTCTTTGCAGTGTTTTTACAGTTGATGGTGTTGTGTCTCAAATGAACAGCCCTCCCCCTCCTGTCCCTGTCTGGCCTCGGCGCTACCCACACTACCCGCCCAGCCACACCAGTGAGAATAAGCCACTCGCCCACACGCATACACAGGCAAGGTCCAAATGAGCTCAGTCGCGCGCCTACCCTTCAGTCTTGAGGTAGATGTGACATCATTACGTAGGCGCACTTGGAATCACCCACGCCCATGCATTTGCGCAGATAGCACGACGTAGAAAAAAACTGGGTTGAACCTGACTGTACATGCAGGCACCATACGCAAGCACACAGACGCACTTACACACCTTTGTTAGGTAGGTGAGGGGTATCTGTTTTGTCACACATGGTTTGCAGAAGAAGGGGAGGGGAAACCCTGTTTGTGATATGAGCAGCAATGTACTGACCCTGAATCCCCACATATGAAAGTTACCAGAAGTTGAGTAGAATAACATTCTGTAATGCTTCTGTAATACAAATATCATTCTATAGTGCCCGTATGAATGGTTTAAAATCAGTTTTTATGGTTATTAATTAGGTCATTAATACTAGTATTTCCAAGTGCTTGATATGCAACTTTTTTCATGATTAAAAAAGCAATGCTTTGGTTTCATGATTAAAAACATAGACTGACAAACGGCACATTTATTACCAAAAATGGTGCTTTTATAACAGGTTTGTCAAGGATTAAGTGAATTATTAGTACCACCTTACAATAAGACTACCTTTACAAAAGGCTTATAATTGCTTTGAATTTAGTTTATTGATGTTTATTAATGAAGTTTAAACACACTGTAAAAATTTGCATTAATAAGTAGTTAAAACAAATAAAGGGGAACAGTGACCTGTTGCCAAATAGCCCACATTCTTCTATACTGTAACACAGCTACCAACACTTATAACCACCAAATTGGGGCCTTAATGTAAAGTGTAAAACACATTACTATTTAGTGAGATATACTTACATAATTCAAATTCACAGAAAACGTCTATATGTATAATAGTGTGCAAAAAGGTCGAGATAAACAGTGTTGGCAAGACGTAGAATGTGAATTTAGTCATTTCATATCATCACTGTTGGGACAAATCTTGGCAAAGTGGTAATTTTGCAGACATTCTTTACTTTAAATGGAAAAAAATTGATAAAATATTTATTTCCTAGTCATTTTGGAATATTTCTATTAGTCGATTTATCCTGAATTTGTGATGAATCATGGCGTACTGGCATTTTCAAATTCTGTAAACAAATAAAAACAACAAAAATAGACACACAGGGTTTTTTTTCCTGACAGTGACAATATGTTAATGTAGGCCAAATGATCAAGTCTGACTAATAGGATATCCTGTTAGTGGTTAAATGGTAGTAACTTATTAACAAAATATCTGATAAACCTGACATGTATAACAATGTAAGAAAAGCAACCAGGAAGATCCGACCTTTAACAGTAAATATGAACGTGGGCTCACTATTGCCTGGCAAGCAACAGGCCACTAGTGCCCTTCTTATATATGTGTTCTAACTGCTTATTTATCATTTTAAAGTGTTGATGATGTAATGAATGCTTATTAATGATCTGATTTTGAATCATATACAAGTCTTTTGTAAAGGTAGTCTTACTGGAATGCATGACGCAGCTGTTAAAAAAGCACAATTTTCAGCACTAAATACATAATTTGTCAGTCTATTTTTTAAAGTATGAAAGCAAGGACTGTGTCACCACTTTTTATGTTCTGAAAAGCTGATTCAAAATGATATTGAGCGCTTGAAATACTAGTATATGTAATCCCCTTGGTCGGCACGCTGGCATCAGATCAGACAGATTCCTTTTGGTTGAAGTTCCTTTTTAATACGTATTACTGTTTTCATATTTATTGCAATTCACTGGATTTTGTTTAAAGATAATGTGATGGGTTACATGTTTCATCACATTAACAAAAACTTTGTACTGAAGTACTCTTTAAAAAACTATTTTAAAAGCTGTGTGAGGGATCAAAGGGAACTAGACTTGGAAAAGAACTTTAAGAACTTGGCACATGAACAAGTGAGACTCTTCTTCAGGAGCTGGAGGTTTTATTGAAACACCAGTATAACTGTCACAGCTGCTGAAAGCTTCGGTGCTTAGGCGTGAAAACACATGTCAGGTCTCAAACCTCTTGTGATGAGTCTATCGTAACACTATCAAAGCCCAACAGAACTTCAGTATCCACCACGCCCTGCATTTGCAGTCACATGATATTTAGCAGCATCTCAGTCGGGTTGTTTAGATGTTTAGAAACACCTTTTTTAAGGCTGTGGAAAAACCAGAGATGTGTTGCCGAGGTGTGGCTTAATAACCTCATCGTTGCCACAAGAACAGTGGCGAGTCTGCGTCAGAAGACGTAGTTATGAGTTAACCCCTTAACCCCTAAAAAGGCCAGGTCCCAATAGCAGCCCCAAAGTTTTATTATACACTTCTATAATCTAACAATAGCTCAACTCGTTTGTACTGAACTCCCTGCAGTTACTATAAGAAGGCTCGATATGTAATAAGCCTGAGATTTTATGAGGTTAAACTGCAACATTTGTTTGGTAATTAAATTTAAAGAAATGGTTTACAGAAAAATCTAATTTGTCCAAGTTTCCTCTTACAGCATATTTATGATCAGCCAAGGTGTGTTTAGAGTCTGAAGTTTGCTTCTATAGTTCTGTGCTGGATAATAAGTGCTAATAAGTTGGGGTGGGCGATATGGCAAAACTATCATATCATGATACTTAAAGATATTTTTACACAACACGACACATTTCATGATATTTTGGCACACAGACACTACGCAGTAGTGGCGCCACATTTGAAACCTTCCATCAAAAGCTGTTTTTATACAACTTTTTGCATCAAATCCCAACTCCCATTAATTATGCTCTATTTTAAGTACAAATGATATCCATGAAATGCAATGAAAATTGTTCATCACAATATCGATAAAATAAAGTCATGTTGCCTGTCTCTACCCAGTAGTAAGAGAAGTCTTTTTGGGTGAACTAAGTCCTGTTCAGATGGGGTTACATTTATACAGGGTCCCAAGCCAATTCCCTGTTTTACTGTTGCTATTCTGTGGTTTTATTACCATCCAGGCCAACCATGCCAGTCTTTCCGCCCTCCTCCCTTAAGAAAATTACAGGACAAATTACCTACTGTTTGTCTGATAAATCCCAGATTTTCAGGCAGACGTTACCTTGATTTTTGACCATTGCCAAATTTTGTCCTAGCATGAGTATCCATGTTAAATAGTTCCCAAAGCATGAAACGATGGATGCTTTGAAGGAGTGCCTCAACTATCCACTTGCTCCCAGTGGTAAAGTTTCATCTCCATCCTCACTAAAGTGTTAATTATCAAAGTCTATCAAAAAATCAAGGTCCTGCAAGCTGATCAAAGTGACAGTTAAATTGCAGCAACATGTGTAAATGATCACTGTAGTTTTCCATGGTCATATGACCACATGTGATGCAATGATCCAGGTTTATCAGAAGACAAAACCTCTTAGAATGGTCATTTTATTGCCATCCAGATGCGAGAGCTTTATCTCTAAATAAACGTGTAAAATAGTTATAGCATTATAGCAACATTTCCCTGATACACTAATCCAATCCGCACAGGGTCTCAGAGCTCCTCTCCAAAACGAAAGGAGCAAACTTCCGACTTCACTCATGTCTTGGCTGATCAACACTGTTTGCAGTTAGAAGAGAACTGTTTAATTTAGATTTTTTGGGGACATTTATGAATTATTCAGTAATTCTACAACTGCAGTTGGTCAACTTCCATGTTTGTTGATTTTGTGAATGTAAAAAAGTTACACATCCTCTACAGAGAACACACTCCTGCACATTTTAATGCACAGTAAGAATAACTGCTATTTGCTCAATGAATAAACATAGTATAACAAAACATGAAAGTGGCCTGTGCAAAAGTTATGGCATGTTATATGTTATGTTTGATTTTTTTCCAGTGTGTTAAACTAAATAAAATAGACATTATGCACTAAAATGAGAGAATTTGTTCTCTGTGGTTCTGTGAGAGTTTAGGTGATTAAGGAAAGTAACCCAACCCCCTTATACCCCACACACACACACACACACACACACAGACACACACGTCCCACGCTCAGCGGGCGTCGTTAATGATCAGCAGCCATGGTAACCCAGCACACCCGAGTGTCAACATTAGACAAGTCCAATCTCAGCTTCAGAGTCATTAAGAATGAGTAATAAAATGTGTCATACAAAACTCCTCGGCCTGTCGGGTCGCCATTTACCATCACACCTTCAGCACCTCTCATTTGTGAGGCTCGTCCTCTGGAGATTCTCTGGCTAAGAAGCCGTTTATTAGATTTGAGGTGACCTTTTCATGGCTGAGGAATTAACAGCTTTTCACCCCTTGATTAACTGACTCATGGCATTGTTCAGGATTTAGTAAAATGTCAAATGCCTGCGAGACCTCCAGCAGTAACGTTCCTGTCAGTGACTGTTGCATCCACAGAATACTTATAATGGATTAATATCGTGGACTAATTTATACTGAACCTTTGCAGATGCTGTGCCAACCCTGGGTTTCAGAAGGTTGTGGCTTTGTGGAGTTTAACATTAGTCCTGCTCTAATAAGGACAATAGCATATAGCTGTGTTACACCCCAACTAGTCAGTCAGCCAAAACATGCCTGCTTCTTTAGTTCTGCGCTGCAGCTCTGAGGCTAATGTAGCTAACAAGTGTCGCCTATTAACAATGTGTATGCATGTCTACATCACACGCTTAACTCAAACAATGTCAAGTTGTTAGGTGGTCTTAAATAGACTTGCTTCTGACGCTGTGTGACACACTGCCATCTATAAAAATGGCTATTTATCGCTTTGCTAATGGTATATTAGCAAACCGATAAATAGCCATAGCATCAGAAAGTCTAACAGTGTCATACAGTATCAGAAGCTCTATTTTAGACTCCCTAACAGCTCGACACAGTTTGAGGCAAGTGTTTTGTGATTTTAGCATGCAATTAGTGCAAGTTTATACAAGGTATGCACTGATATAGGAATAATGGGCTAATGCAGATTTCCAGTATTTTTCATGTACATATACATAAACATATCGCTGCTGTCAGAAGAAAACCTTGTATCTCCATTTTTGACATTTTTCAGTTTTTAACATAATTTAGAAATGCCTGTTGGTCTTTACATTGTGTGTAAATTGTGTGAAAAATGGACCAAGAGGAACAGCCCAAAATGATTTGGAAAAAAGTTTGGTTCCATTGACTTACATTGCAAGTAAAGGAGGTTTTTTCCTTCTCCTGTAAAGTTACTGTTTTGGAGAAGTTTTCTTCTGACAACAGCGATATATAATGTGTAGAAACTGGGACTTCATCTGTTTTGATTGGCATTATGGAAAAATCTAAAATTGAATTGTATCAAGTTACAAATATAACGCGTGGTAGCCAAGAGTGCCATAAGCCTTCTATAGAACAATGAATGTTGTCAAACATTGCTTTGAAATGTCGATCAGTTATAAACATCAGATTTTTATAATTAAGTATTTGCTGATACTGATACGAGGCCAATGTCATCATGCATCCCTATTGTAGACTCCAAACTCGATTTTTCATTCTACTAAGTCAAGGAAAACGCCAACCTTTGCAGCACCTTTGCTCTCTGCCTTTTGAGTAACACCAAGACGTGTAATGCAAATGAATGTACTGAGGCGGTGTTTTCTGCTGTGCCCACTCTTGTCCAGCAGGAAGGCTTTTTTGACCTGCAAGAGGCACTGCAGGCCATCCATATGCGGCAGGAGACGCTCAGAGAGCAGCTGGCCCAGGCTAGATCCAAAGGAGACGAGACAGTTTCCCGAAACATCCAGGTGACTGACACTGTGTGTGGGGCGAGTGGGTGGGAGGGTAATGCTTATGGGCAAGTTGCTGACGCCTGTCTAGCATGCATGAGTCATCCAGGCACAGCTGAGTTACGTGTGCTCTTAGGGTCATTAGGCTGGACCCTGTGACTAGGGCAGGACGTCATTAAAAATGTGTAAAATATTGGCACCTTGACATTTTCTATGTACAGTGGCCCCACAAAAAAATCTGGACATTTGACGGATTCTTAAAATGTATTAAATTAATTGTGTTAGGAAACAAAATGTGAAATAAAGTAGCTTTTATTTTCAACAGAGCTTTTCAGTAATGCAATTTGCTGTTTAGCAAAGTATTCTTTCAGAATCTTACTTTTGGAGTAGTTTCTTTGCAAACTTCTGCAGGTTTGCATCCAAATTGTCAAACCAAAAATAGGAGCGGCTTAAACCAGAAATTAGTGTGGAGTGTTGGAAGTATATTTATAGACCACAGCAGGTTACAGGATAATTAAGAAGTGGCAACGTTAATAACATGCATACAGAATGTAATTTAGACAGCCAGTACGCAGTCTAAGTTTTGGAGCTAGCATACTTATTGGCTCACGGATGCTCATAAGACAGATGACTTAGAAACTGGGTATGTTATTTCATTGTATGATATAGAATTTCTTTCAGTTCTTGGAAGTATTGAAGAAATCCGGTTGGCACTGTGAGTGTATTACATTTTGATACCCAGCTCAGTAAGATTCCGACAATGCCAGCAAATTGGACAATGACACTCAGTACAAATCCATAATGTGAACTATAAGAGGCAAGTCACATACTGAACACCCCCCCAGACGTTTCATAAGGTCCTTTTAGATGTTATGCCTTCAGTAAACTCCATGCTTAATTATCAGTAATTCATCTTAAATCTTATAATTTAGTAAATACTTACCAATGATTTGTTAATTGCTTTTGTTCAGATAACATGCTGTACTACTCAGTCTGTGTTTATGAACAGGCAACAAATCAAAGGCAGCATCACTTCCAATACCCATTTAGCCAATCTGCAGTATGAAAACCAATAAACAGTTCCCTAAAGATCTTGCTTTGGGATGTCTCTGGAGTTCTCATTCATCATCGTCACTCATCAGCTTTATTTATATAGCACACTTCCCATGCTCAAGGATGCTTTACAGTCAAAGAACATGAACACATTAAACAATCAGCAACAAAAGGACAATACAGGTAAAACATCCATGTACAGACCGAGAATTGAGTGTGTTTACATGCACTAAATAATCTGAAAACCGAAGAATCCGGTTCAGATTTTGTCAGTGTTCCGATCAATGTGTTTACAGGCACAGTAATGAGTAATCAGATGATGCGAAAATCCAGGTCTGCGTGAGTCAGACAGGAATCCGATTTCTGCTTTTCTGCAGATTTAAAAATATTCAATGTCAGTTTACCTGAAACTCTGAACAAACAATCATTTTGAAGATAAAGAATACTGAAATCCATCATTTCATCAAGCATATCTTTGGTTTTAGTTTCGCTCCAAAAGTGTTTTGCTGCATCTCGTGGCACTGTTGCTTGCTTATTTCTGGTACCATGGTCTGTTTTCACATGCGCAGAGTGCAAAATCAGAAAGAGATCTGAGTGAGAGTTTACATGCACTGAGAAATCTGATTACTGAGATAAAATCCAGCCTCTTTATCGGATTTCTAGACCTTACTCTGATCTTAGAAATCAGACTATGTTGTTTATATAACCATTTAAATAATCAGATAACTGCAAAAATCGGATTATTGAGTGCATGTAAACACACTCACTGATAACACAGTGAAGTCTTTAACAAGGATTTAAATGAAGACGGAGAGGTGGCATCCTAAATAGACTTGGGGAGAGTATTCCATAATTTGGGAGCCACTACACTAAATGATCAACCACCTACAGAGGTCAATGTAAACCTTGTAACATGAAGAATCTTAAGATACAGGATGGCACATATAGATGAAGAAGCTCAACCAGGTTTTGAGGAGCCAGACTGCAGAGCTTTATATGTGCTAAGCAGAAACTTGTACTGAACACAGAATGTAATAGGCAACCAGTAAAGACTCTGAAGGATCATCTTAGAGTAGGTGAGGATCCTGGGAGCAGCATTTTTGCACATACTGTAGCCTATTGAGGGCTTTTACAGGGAGGCTGGACAGAAGAACATAACAGTTGTTTACCTGCAATGTCACTAATGCATGCGCAAGTTTTTCTACATCTGCTAGGCTAAGGGGGTCTGGAGACGAGCAGTATTACAAAGATGGAAAGATGCTTTCTTAACTACAGAATTGATGTGAATGTCAGAGGAGAGTGTGGGGTCAAAGATAATTTCCAGATTGCGGACGTGGGGAGAAGGTGTTACCAGAATCCCACCAGTACTGATGCCAAGGACAGATGAACTAGATATCAGTGCCTTTGAGCTGAATAAAAGCAGCTCAGGGAATTCTCTAACGACATCTCAGGGGTTTTGTGTTCATGAGCGGTGAAGAGTATCCCTTTGTTTGTTCTAGTGGTTTTTTTATCTAATAACACTCATTAAGATCATTCTATAATCCCAACAGTGCTATCTGAAGTATATTAGCTGATTATTCTGGGTGAATATGTGTGCTTTACTGTTCACTGAAGATGAAAATGGATCTGTTTATGTACACTTCCATTTAAAAGTTTGGAATTGCTGTTAAGTGATACTTCATTAATCCCACAAACGATGAAATTCCACCTCTGCATTTAACCCATCCATGAAGCGAAACACCACATACACACTAGTGAATACACACACACACACACAAGGGGGCAGTGAGCACACTTGCCCGGAGCGGTGGGCAGCCCTAACCACAGCACCCGGGGAGCAATTGGGGGTTAGGTGTCTTGCTCAAGGACACCTCAGTCATGTGCTGTCCTGGGCATTGAACCGGCAACCTTCCGATCACAGGGCCAGTTCCCTAACCTCCAGCCCACGTTGCGTGGAATCAATTGTGTGGAATCAGTGTTTTTAACCGTATAAATCCAATCCGTTTTTAAAAAATGTATGAAATATATTCGGTTTACTAGTTCTGGTCAATTCCATAGGTTTCAAATCATTAATAGGACACTCTAAAGCTTTCAACAAGGTTCAGGATGTGTTCGGAACAATGCAGGTGATTCCTTAATGACTGGGAAAGCTGAATTATATGTCTTATATTTGAAAAATGTAGATCAAATCCCTAAGTAGATAATTGGACAAAATAAGCAGTTAATAGATAAGTACAGTACCTGTGTCATTTACAGTATGTAGTAACAAAGAACCCTTGAAATATCGAAGAAAAGATCTCTGAAGAAAAAATACCATTGATGTCTAGTTGATAGGATTTAAATCTACACTTTGTAAGTTGTTATTGTATATAAAGTAACACAAATAATGAATATAATTCCAAGCTTTTTTCAGCTGATCATCACGACTGAAATCCACTTAGTTTAATTACCTTCTGTGCAAATATCATTACACAGATGTTAAAACAACATGACACGTGTGAATTTCAAGACTGACTCACAGTCTGATTTGAGCGGGAAGGTGGAACTTGAACTAGATTTCAGTCTACTGTGCAGTTTAACAGCTAAATGTGGCAGATATCAGTGCTGAAATGGGTTTGTTTCCTACTGAGGTTGTAAATGAGTTTATTGCTCAAAAGTTGTGGTTATTCAGCTTATCAGAGGCAACATCAACATGAACTTGCTATCAGGAAGGAAGAGTGACTCATAATTTTAAATTAGGAAGTGAAAATTGTTGTTAAAATGTTTGTTCACTGGTCTGTGTGTCAGACTGTATGTATTTGAATATCTTTGTATCCCTACACACAAAAATAGATGACAAAAATAATGACGTTAATATGTAAGGACACATGACGTGGTCAGAAAACCCCCTGCAAAATCTGACCCAACAACTTTCAAACTTACATGGTGCAAGTTTAAATGGCAAGTAGTGATACTGTATCAGAATCAGTGCAACACTAGTTCTATATTTAACCACTGCTTTTATCTAAGATCTCTGAAAACATGTTTTTTTAAGAGTGATAGTTGCTGCTGAGCGTGTGGAGATGCGCTGTTCACATCTACATCATTCATACTTTTATTTTACTGTGCCAAAATACAGTATCGTATTTCTGACTCCCTCTGTGTGTATCACAGGTTCAGTTGGAGCGTCTGTTGGCTAAGCAGATGGAGATCTTGCACGATGCTGCAGCTCAGGACAGACTGCAGGCTCTGGAGTGGAGGGTGCCACCCGGAGCCTTTAAACACAGTGCGGACAGACAGAGCACCAATGGAGTGTCCAGTGATAAGGCCAGTGAGCAGCACGGTGAGTGAGACAGAGGAAGAGCGTGGCTGGAGTTCAGTCCTGGCTTTGGTTTTTAAATCCTCTCTCTTTCTCTCTCTCTTCCTCTTTCTCTCTCTCTCTCTCTCACTCTCTCTCTCTCTCACTCACTCTCTCACTCTCTGGCTCACTCTCTCACTCTCTCTCCTCTCTCTCTCACACTCTCTCTCTCTCTCTCTCCCTCTTTCTCTCTCTCTCTCTCTCTCTCTCTCTCTCACACTCTCTCTCACTGTCTCACTCTCACTCTCCCTCACTCTCTCTCCTCTCTCACTCTCACTCTCTCTCTCTCACTCTCTCTCTCACTCACTCTCTCTCTCTTTCTCTCTCTCTTTCTCTCTCACTCTCTCTCTCACTCTCTCTCTCACTCACTCACTCTCTCACTCTCTCTCTTTCTCTCTCACTCTCTCTCTCTCTCTCTCTCTCTCTCTCTCTCTCAGTAAATCCTCAAGGAGGTCATTTGTGACACAAAAGGAAAACAGTACATTCATTACATATTAAATAATTGTACCAACAACACAGAGAAATCATGTTATTAAGGGAGAAGAGTACATTAAATTGCAGAACTTGCCTTAAGTAGACTTAAAGAGATAATAGATCTGCACCAGCTATATTAAATAAAACAAAATTTACCGGTAACTAATTTGTTAAAGGGCCCATGTCACGGAAAACTAAATTTTCCTCACTTTTTAGGAGAGAACGTAGTTTAAAGCAGTACATAAATATTTTTAAAGTTTCACAACATACTGTTCACTCTCCAGTCCATACGATTCATATATGAAAACCAAGCCCTTTTTGAATTCACTGTTTTTGTGATGTCACATTTACAGAATACAATGATTTGCAAATCCTTTTCAACCTATGTTCAATTGAATACACTACAAAGACAAGATATTTAATGTTTTTTGCAAATATTCACTCATTTTGAATTTGATGCCTGCAACATGTTCCAAAGAAGTTGGGACAGGGACATGTTTACCACTGTGTTACATCACCTTTCCTTTTAACACACTCATTAAGCGTTTGGGAACTGAGGACACTAATTGTTGAAGCTTTGAAGGTGGAATTCTTTCCCATTCTTGCTTGATGTACAGCTTCAGTTGCTCAACAGTCCGGGGTCTCCGTTGTCGTATTTTGGGCTTCATAATGCGCCACACATTTTCAATGGGAGACAGGTCTGGACTGCAGGCAGGCCAGTCTAGTACCCGCACTCTTTTACTATGAAGCCACGCTGTTGTAACATGTGCAGAATGTGGCTTGGCATTGTCTTGCTGAAATAAGCAGGAAGTCCCTGAAAAAGTCGTTGCTTGGATGGCAGCATATGTTGCTCCAAAACCTGTATGTACCTTTCAGCATTAATGGTGCCTTCACAGATGTGCAGGTTACCCATGCCATGGGCACTAACACACCCCCACACCATCAGAGATGCTGGCTTTTGAACTTTGTGCTGATAACAATCCGGACAGTCCTTTTCCTCTTTGGCCCGGAGGACACGATGTCCATGATTTCCATAAACAATTTGAAATGTGGACTCGTCAGACCACAGGACACTTTTCCACTTTGCGTCAGTCCATCTCAGATCTGCTAGATAGCATTTAAACTAAAACTATTTTCACTTAACAATGATAATATCAATTAA
Source organism: Pygocentrus nattereri (assembly GCF_015220715.1). Classification (NCBI taxonomy): domain Eukaryota; kingdom Metazoa; phylum Chordata; class Actinopteri; order Characiformes; family Serrasalmidae; genus Pygocentrus; species Pygocentrus nattereri. The sequence continues at coordinate 11,942,158 of NC_051216.1, read as the reverse complement.
CTCTATGAGCAGTTCTCCATTTACCCAGTATGTGATCTGCTCATAATGCAACGAGACGACAGCAGCCCAAAGAGATCACGTTATTTCTACATTGTGTTAACTTTACTACAAAAGTGTGTGAATATAACTATTAATAATTCCCATATAATCACCAATGATTCCTGCTGTCACTTCAGCGTCCTCTCCGCAACTTCTAAATTATTATTAATTCCCAAATTAGTTTTGGAGATCAAGGCTTTGTTCTGACAGCAAAGATTCCCTTTAAGGCACTTGAATTGTGCACTGTGTGGATGCATTATCTAAGAAAATACTATTCAGTATTCAAAAGTACTATTCAGTATTGAATGAGCTGGCGAATAAAACCTGATCAGGACGTTCCTAACATTTATATTAAATATCTTCTGGAAGTCTGTGGATGAACGTTTCTCTTCAACATCGTTGTGTTTTACTGTTTTCAGCCAATCATACAGGAACCGAAATGTATTCTGAGTAGGTTTTTTTTCTTTTTTTCGCTTCCTATAAAATGCCCTAAGGACATACAAAGGAGAGTCAGGTGTCAATATATGTGAATAACTTTAAGAAAACGGTTAAAAATGCGGTAACTGAAAGGGAGGGTCAGCTGGTATGAAAGAGCAGATTGTAATGAAGAGGAAACAGCTATTTTTACTGTGAGAACAGTGATGGTGACAGACTGTGTCAACCTTGACTGACCACCCAGATGATTTAGCAGAGTTGGTGATGTGTTAAGGGGTTGTTGTTGCGTGGATACTTCTGTAGCTTGCATCACCTGCTCTCTCAGATTCTCTCTGTATGTCTATCTATCTCTCTCTCTCTCTCTCTCTCCCATCTCTCTTTTTCAATTCTCAGCAGGTCTTTCATTTCAAGGGCTCATCTGGCAGCTGTGTGCGGAGGTGGGACGGTGGGAGTTGGGTCAGAGGGGTGGGTGGGTCTCTGTGAAGAAGTGAGCGTTTGTTCCATTGCTAATTTCTGGTAATGCCTCACTGTCTCTCCTCAGATCGGGTGGAACTCACTTACACTCATCTGTAATTACAGCATGTGAAAACTGAGACACATTTAGCAGTGAAAGTGTTTTTCTCTGTGTTAATATTACCCAAAATTGTGAAATGAAAATAGCCTTAGTGAGAAAATGGATCCGAGAAACAAGGCTTTTGATTGGAAAAGTAACGAGTTTATCTTCCTATTGAAAGCAGTGAGGGAGAAGTGTATAAGTCTATATTGTACAGGTGCAGCAACACATTGTGATACAGCACATCATGATGCAAAACCCTGACGATGCTTTTCCGCTGCGCATTTGACAGCAAGAACTGGTCCAAGCTTGAGGTGGAAATGTTATAACTGAGAATAATTTTTTAACGGTCATTTTATGCCACTCTAAAGTCTCTACTTTGGCTTTGTTAGCCGTCCTGCTTGCTTGTTAGCTTAACTTACTGCCTGATATGAAGTGATATTCTACACGGGTCGGCTCACAACACACAAAAACGCTGCAGACTTACAGAGAATCATGCAGCATCGAGCAAAGCTCATATAGTTGTGTGGCTAGCAAAAATGCCAATAGTGTGGCTAGCATCAATGCTAATAGTGTTAGCTTCCTGACTAGCTTATGCAGCCTTAGCAAACATTTTTGTGACAAAGTCCTAAGTCTAAAAATCAACACATCAACATACCAAAGTAGATTACATTCTTCTTGTGCACTTACTGATCGTGTGAAAGTGCTTGGTGAGTCTGTCTTCACCTACAAGAGTAAAGAACTCGCTGGTTTGTTGTTGGCTTCAGCTGTAAGTAAGACAAAAGACAGAGGAGGCCACCCTCAAGCACCATTAGGTCCTGTTAATAAAAAATCTTGACCAGATACCAAAATCCATAAAGCCAGACCTTCAGTACAGAGTCGATGTGTTAGATTAACTCAGGTTCAGGTTTTTAGTGCTAAAGGACTTGGTGCGCTGGAAAAATACCATTTAATGAATTGTTTGAACCCAAATGGTAGCAATCAATTTAACACCAGCACATTCCGCCTCTATAGTATTATTAGAAGATTGCGCTGTCATTTTTTTCTTTGGAATATTGAACTGTGAACCTATTTTTGAGAACAGTGATGCACCGAAATGAAAATTCTGGGCCGAAACTCAGGACACACTCTCGGTCGAAAACCGAAACTGAAAAAAGATGATTAAAAATAAAACAATTTACATAAAATAAAAATTATTACAGTATTGTAAAAATGATATCAGTATATAGGCCCTGGAATGTTCCATGACATGCCACGTTCTCAACAACAGAGAACGGTTGTTCATCCAAGGCCATGAATCCAATTAATTCTTGTGATTTTTCACACTTTGGCACTGCAGTTTTGTGAATTTTTTTCATTATTTCATAAACCGTGGCTACAGATGATGTTAGTGCGCTAGGGGATTGTCACGTTTCTGGGTGTTGTATCTGTTCTTGATGCTCAGCATGAACAGGGATTAAAAATCGCTTGTCTAGTGTCCCTCATAGAAACTGAAATAGATCCACAGCAAACCTTTTCACCCAAACTTTTCAGTGTTGATCTGCTGCCGCTCAAACTGTTTGAACGTGTCTGTGAAGACCGGCACTGGAAAGAGAACAAGGCTGAGGTCATCTTTGTGTTCACCAACTTACATTTGTAATTTTCTGTTCCACCTTAAATAGTGTGGCAATTTCTCATTTTCAATTTCATTGAAATTTTTTTGTAAAGTGTCTGAATTAGACAGTTCACTGTAGGTCGTTAGACAGTTCACTGTAGGTTGTTAGACAGTTCACTGTAGGTTGTTAGACAGTTCACTGTAGGCCTATTTTATCGGGGGGGGGTTGTTGAGGGGGAGGGTTGTTTTTTTTTTTTTTAATGTTTGTCGCTTTTTTCTCTTTCAGTATTATTTTTACCATTTTCATCCAAATATTTTTGGTGTTTGAAATTTTGGTGCATCCCTAGTCGAGAGTGTGATGGAATCGTGAGCTGAGCATATCATTACACTCCTACTGTATCACAGTCTCATGTGCATTCGCCTTTAGTGTTTAAAACTCAGGAAGGAAATGTGTGTGGTCAGCGTTTGAGAGCATTGAAGATGAATGAAACTGTGTGTTGCGTTATTTATGCCGCGTGTCTGGGGAGTTTCCCGCTGTGTGAGCAGAGCCGTCTCCCTCCCCATTCCACTGAATACCTCCTTCATGAACTCTGCTACACGAGCTGCCTGAATCTCTTCACATCCCAGCGTGCACTCTGAGTGGGCGTACAGGATCTGCAGAGAGAGAGAGAGAGAGAGAGGGAGAGACGGGGGAGGGAGTGAGAGAAAGGGAGAGGACGGAAGATGGAGAGAGAAAGAGGGGTTGGGGTGAGAATGAGTGAGAAAGAGGAGAGTGGGCAGACAAAGGGTGAGAGAGAGAGGAAAGAGAAAAAGGAAGAGAGTGAGAGAAAATAAGGAGAGAGAGAAAGAGAGCGATTAAGCATTGGAAAGGGTGAAAGAGGGAGGAGGGAAGAGAGAAAGTAAGGGAAGAGAAAGAAATGGAAAGGTTAAAGGAAGAGAGTGAATAACAGTGTGAGAAAGTGTGGGAATAGAGAGAAAAAGAGCAAAGAAGAGATGAGGGAGAGAGAGAATTGTGAGGGCGGAGAGAGTGAAAGAGGAGAGGGTTTGAGAAAGTGAGGGAAGAGAGAAAGTGTTAAAGATAAAGAAAGAAGAGAGAGAGCAAAGACAGGAAAAGAGAGATGTGGGAGAGAGTAAGAGGAGAATGGGAAAAAGTGAGAGAAGAGAGAAAGATGGAGTGAGAGAGGAAGAGAGAACAATTAGAAACAAAAAGGCGAGGGAAAGGAAGAGAGGGAGGAGAGAGGATGATGGAAGAGGGAGAAGGAAGAGAGAGAGTGAAAGAAGACAGTGGTAAGGGATAGAGAGAAAGAGATGGAACAAAGATGAAGTGAGAAAAAGACAGGAAGAGAGAAGAGAGGTGGAGCGAGAAAGGTTAAGGAAAGGAAAGACGAGAGAAAAAGAAGGGGAAGCAAAAAAGAGGAAAAGGGAGGGAAGCAAGAGAAAGAGAGAGTAAAAGAGAAAGAGAGGGAGAGAGAAAGAGAAAGACAAGAGAGTGAGGACAGTAGTAAAGAGTGGAGAGATAAACAGGACAGAGAGTTGAGAAAGAGAGTGGAGAGAGTGAGAGATGAGTAGTACAGAGATTGGAGAGAGAGTCAGAGAGAGAGAGTGGAAAAAGAGAATGGAGAGAGAGACAAAAGAGAGGCAGAGAGACAGACTTCAGTTACTGAGGCGTGTTTGGTCCTGTTTGAGTCGGTGCAGGTGGAGCTGAATCAGTGCTGTGGGTAATTAAGGAGCTGAATGTGAGCTGAAGGCTGTTAGTCACAGTGTGGCTGTGCGCTCAGGTTAATGCTGCATGTGTGTAAACGGTGCACGAGTCTGTGATGTGCGCTCGTGTAACTGTGGGCATCTGCAGGCTGCGTCCTAAGGCCATTACTCCGACTGCGTTGGCTGATTCTAATAGCAGAAAAGGCTGCGCTCAGTTCAGATCATATTGAGATCAGTAGCGTCTGTGAGCGAGGGTTTTGTGCTCGGAGCTCTTTTTTTTTTTTTGGTAGGCGTATTGTTTGTGATTTAGCTGTACTTTGTTGATGTCTTTAGCAGAAATGGAGGGCATGCTAATAATAATACCATGCAGTGCAGCCGGGGTGGGGAAACTTTATTATGAGGTTTTAAAATACTGTCTGCGTGTGCGTGTGTGTAGGTGAGAAGCCACTGAATCTGCGGGTGACGGGCCAGAGGTCGGGGGCATCCGAGGGGGAGACGCCGCTGGGCAAGCAGCTGGCCAACGAGCTGAAGAGACACCACCAGGCCAGCGCTGAGAGCAAAGCAGCGGCCGCAACAGGTTTGTGTGATGGTGTGCAAAGATAATGCAATCATAAACTTAATTGGTCAGCCAGTCACATAACTACAGAGCAGTCCTTCAGTCACTATAGTGTTAATGTGAACTGCACTGTAGTTTGACTTGCTGTCTTGCTTATGCCAGTACTTTCTATAATACACCCCCCCTGAATATTTGAATGGTGTAAAGTTATAATTAGGGATGTAGCGTTTCTCATGTATATATCTGTTGGTGTCCATACACAAACACTTATAAAATGCAGACATTGGGACTACAACTACCCAGATTTGCATTACAGAGAAATGTAACATTTATTTCCGTAGATGCGTATAAGTGCAGTGAAATGGATATAATTCAGACATTTTAGCATGCCTGTAAAACAGTATCAACTAAAGCAAGGGTGTCAAACTCAACCACTGAAAGGGCCACATTAAAAAACCTCAGCAAATCTGTGGGCCAGCTGTGTTTTTATTTCATTTTTTAATTAACGTCTTGCTGTGATCTGAACTGCACATTGTTTATACATCAAAACCGGCACTGGGTACTGGAACCTCTTTAAATATCTCTAAACCTGCCTGCTTGAATAAGACACTAGGCGTCTTTTCTTTTCGTCGTGTAACTGCCGTCCCATAGACTGTTGTTGAGGGAGGGGGATCAGAGTGCACATTACGTTGAAGTGCATGCTGGGGATTGTAGTGCAGCTCAAGGGGAAAAGGGCTAATATTAATAGAAACTTATATATTAAATATTGGTTAAATAATTTTGCGGGTCAGATAGGATTGTGCCACGGGCCTGACTTGGTCCGCAGGTTTTGTGTTTAACACATGGGACCTGAAGGTTCTGATGTTCTAGAAAAAAAAACTCATCAAGTATCAGTTTGAGATACATTTAAACGTCGGTCTGACACTGCTAATTCATTTTAAAGCAAAAAAAAGGTAAAATCAGCAAATATATAGAAATTTGGCACTGAATTGGAAGAAATTGCATATTTAAGTTTGTTCTTTGCGTAATCATGCAGAAAATCAGTAAATGGAATTTGACAGTCTGATTTCAGACATTTACACATCACTGTATCTATGGCTGACACCAATATGATTTCTATATCTTTACACATCTCTAGTAATAGTATTTTTTTTGTTAAAATGTTAGAAACTAAAGCTTAGTGTATATTTGTATATATACTTATATAAATATTTACATATATTTTCTGGCTTCATGGCTAGTGCAGTGAGGAGCGGTGAAACTGGGGGTGTTTACCATCCACTACATCCCAATGTATACACTTTATTTAGCCATTAGATCATTTGGGCTGGACGCTGAATCAATTTATCTCTAGTTTCTTTATTTTAAACTTGACATAATAGAATAGAGGTGGTTGGTTAGTGTAGTGGTTAACACCTCTGCCTTTTACACTGTAGACTGGGGATCAATCCCCCACCTGGGTAAACACCCTACACTATACCAATAAGAGTCCTTGGGCAAGACTCCTAACACCGCCTTGGCCTACCTGTGTAAAATGATCAAATTGTAAGTCGCTCTGGACAAGAGCATCAGCCAAATGCCATAAATGTAAATGTAAATATGGTCAGAAAATGTACTATTTAAGATGTTCTTAAAGTGAAAGTCTGGCAAATTAAAATTACACAATTTTGTCGTTCTCTCTGAGCTCAGCAAAAGTAGGTTGCATTGCTGAAACAGTATCAGCATGTACTGTGAAGGCTGAATCTACTCTATAGTTTTACCAGTTTTTATACAGAATTGGTTGTCACACAGTATCAGAAACCACATAAACAAGTCTGTTTGAGATTAACTAATAACTTGACACAGTTTAATACAACTATGCGATGATTTAGGCATGCAGTTAGCAAAATGCCATATAAACTTGCATTACTTATTAGCTAAATCAGCGAGACAAATAAAGAAGTAAACTCTCCCAAAGTTTGGGATGTAGTCTGGTGTAGTAGTTTGTTGTTAGCTGGTAGCTATTCCTTTAAGACTTTGAATATTTTTAAATTCCTTATTTTGTTATAACGACTGATATTTTCAGACAATCTGTCTCGAAGTCTCAAATGAATACAATATACAGACACGCACGTTTGTTTCTCCACTCAGTCTAAAAATCTTGTTAATTGTCCTGTTAGTTGAAGTTGTGATGTTTCATCTCCTTGTCTCTTTCCAGAAAACGGCAGCGGAGCGGACACAACTCCACGCGCCCTCAACCTTTCAGAAAAGAAAACCATCAAATCGGAGCCTGAAGATTCCAGATAGCAGACCGGAAAACCCTTTCCTACTGATTCCATAATGAACTCTTGTCTGTCAGTGAATACTAAAGGAGCACAACTACAGTAGAGCCTTAATAACCAATGTTGCCTCAGAATAGTTTCTTTTTTAGTTCCAAGTTTTTTGTTTTGCCAAAGCACCTAGAGCCCTTATTTTCATCCCTGGATAGACTCACAGAATCTGTGTTGTCACTGACTGTACACGCAAACTGCTCTCTCTTTCTCTCTCTCTCTCTCTCTCTCTCTCTCTCTCTCTATTCTCTCACTTGTTTTCTCTCTCTCTTTAATGGGCGTGGACCATAATGTCCGCTACTTGTACATACATTTGTTCATACATGGACAATGTTGAGATGATGTTATTTAAATACAGTTTGTGTTGTGTGTGTATATATATGAATGCATGTCGAATACTGTTCCACTGAAACAGAAGGTGACACCGTCATTGACTCAATGCTTCAAGCTCACGGCAGGCTGCTGTTATCCGTTTGAGCCCTTTTGGTGGAATTTCTCTGTAAAGGATCTTGGCGAGGTTAAGTTTGAGTTGCTCTCTGTTAAGGGTCACTATAGCAATTAAAACGGACCTGATTTTAATAGTCTTAACAGTCTACGGTGCTATGGTTGAGGTGACCCGCAGAGGGCAAGTATGACGCTTAAAGTAGATGTCATTAGTTTTACGAACGTATTGAAAACCTCAATCCACGTATTCAGCTTCATTTGTCTGTGCTAGATTGTAATGTAAGGTTATTCCTCTGAGAATAAGCACAAGTATCATAATTCAGCTTATTGACTACTTACCTGGGAGTGATATTCACAGAACTACTTAAGAGACACCTCTTATAACAAGCTTGACGTATGAAGATCATAAATAGTTATGTGAATAGTTTGATAAGCGTAAATAGTACTAAATAAGTACTAACCGTGATTTTATTGGCCACACCCAAAACTGAACCTCTCCTTCTATGAAACTTTTCTAGGAGGAAGATGTCCAGTTTTTTGACCAACAGTCATCTCAAAACAAGGTGTTTATACACTCATAAAAAGGTGACAGAAAGGGTTCTTTGTGCAATGTCATAGATGAACCACTTTAGTTCCCTAAAAACATCGATATTGTGAAGTGAAGAACCTTTTAAAAGTTAAAAGGCCTCCACATAATGTAAAGGTTCTAGGAATAACCCAATCCAGCACCAGAAATTTGAACAAGTTGTCCCCAGACTTTTCTTCTCATTTTGAGATCACCTCTGGCCTTTGCTTAGCATCAGTGACACTGTGTCCTTGCTTTTTTAGGGAACCAAAAGTAGTTCTTCCATGGCATCTCTCAAAGAACCCTTTGTGGCTCCATTATTTGAGTGTAAATGTATAATGTATAAAACGACGTAAGAGAAAAAATGGAGGTATGACTTTTTCTTAGGACTGAAACTTCAGGGCAGCATCACAGCACCATGGCAGCCATTCATCTTACATGACCTATTGTAATATGTAATACCGAGTATTTAGTAGTAGAGCAATACCGAATAGCTGTTGTTACTAAACCCAGTGAAACGTGTCTAGTTGTCGCAGTCCCTGGGCTGTTCACTGTACAGTACTGTATTTGTACCCTCTGTTCAGTAGTATAGAAATAGTCTTAGATTCAGCTGATGTACAAACGTTTATGGAACTGATATGCACTAGTGTTTTATTCTAAACGCGTTTTTAGAATTTGCATCCTTTTAATCGACATTTCCTGTGTGTGTGTTTTTTTTTTGTTCCCAATGGTGAGACCATTTTTTTCTTTCTCCTTTTTATGTTAAATAGAGGTCGTACTGTGTAAACTGGCCAAGCTCGGCCTTTAGTACCATTCGTTCTGTAGTTTCTGGATCCTGTGTGACGTGCAGTAGGAGCGAACAATCAGGTTTCCCACAGCTGTGTGTGTGTGTGTGTAAAACGGTGCGATCGAGGAGCTGCCATATGAACCGTATTGGTGTTGTTGTTGATGAATACCTCTCTGTGAAAATAACCGACCCATCCTCAAGTCCCTGTCCCACACTTCAGTGTTTTGTTTTTTTGTTTTGTTTTGTTTTGAAGGGCAACATGGAGAAGTTTGTCTGTACTCTTTATTTTTGTATGATTACTTTCAGAAACCTGAAGACTTAAGTATGCAAACCTGTTAATTTAAGTGCCATTTTATAGTTTCTTTGAGTATGTGGGGGCGCCTGATCTGTCGAAGGACGGCGCAAAAGGTTCAGAATGGTAAATTATTAAAGTTTTAATGATTGTGTAATAATTTACCTGCATGTTAATGTTATTGAGGTGTTTTTGCCTTAGTTTTGAGAACATTCCAGTGGTTGAGCATGCTGGTTCGGGATTAGCTTTGCGAGTGTCTGCAGTTCGCTGGTCCCGGATCAGCATTTTTAAACAGAGCGCGCACAGGCCTAGAGTAGACTTCAGTTTGCTGAGCCTGATTTCCCCAGCAGTGGTAGTGTCTTTTGGATTCTTATTTGTGGGTTTGTGTGTGAGCGTGTGCTTGGTTATGTTTATTGGAAAGTGGCAAACCTGGATATCGAGTCGCATGTCGGTCTGTCAGATTTCTCAGAAAGATTGAGATGTTTCGGTACCTTTCTGGAAAGGGAAAAAACAAAAGAAAGCAGTTTCATCTGATTAGATATCACTGACACCGGCATGCAGCTACTGATGACCTATATGTCAGAACATATCTAGACTCCTACCTTTGTCCCATGCTTCTTTCTCGTTCCTTTAAGACAACGAGCTCACTCGTCTTTGTCCGTGCTTTGTAGAACTGAACAATGCATTTTCGGACTGTGGGATGAAACGTTGTGCTTTGTTCCCATCACTGTTGTCTGAGTAAAGAATGCCCGTTAGGATATGCAGTAGTCACGCACCTCTTGTTTTGTAAACACTAATATATTTAATTTGTTATACAGCACACGAACATTAAACTCTATTTTTTGAGATCTGACTGTGGTGCTGCTTTTACTGCTGACTTAAACCTCATTGTGACAAATTACTTGCCTTAATATTCTGATGTTACCGCACCCACATACACTTCAAAGGGCCCATATCAAGGAAAACTCACTTTCTAGAAATATATAACATTTTTTGTTCAGTGTTATATGGAAACCTTTCTGCAAGATTTAAAATGTACTGTCCACTGCCCAGTCTATATATCATCAGTCTCATTTTTTTTATCTGTTTTGACTCTTCTGAATCATTTGAGCCCAGCAACTGCCTTTTATATCAAGTCAAAATCCTATGAGTGGGCCAATAGAAATGGTCCAAAATTACTTGACAAAAAAATCTCATCACACTAGCTTAGCCTTCTCCTGTAAAGTTACCTGTAAAGTGTTTTAGATACTTTGCTCATTATGAACGACTCATTTTCTGTGATGTCACAATTTGGACTGGCTATTCAATCTACAGCAGTTTAGCCCCACCCATTCATGAAATTTTAAGGAGCATTTCATCCCCAACTGATTTTTGAGGCACAATACAGGAGAGCCAATCAGAAAAGAGGTCATTTATGTATAGATGGATAAAGAGGGGTTAAGAAAAAGTGAATTATGAGAGTTTTGGGTATACAAACCCACACAAGTGGTATAAGTAGACCTAATAGGTAACAGTAAAATAGATGAAAAATGTAGAGGATGCACCGTTTAACAGTTTAGAGCATATCCCCCACCCCAGCCTAATATCTGACAGCTTCAGACATCAAACCTGTTTTCAGGGATTTTGAGCCTATTATTTCTGTGGAAACAAACAAAGATTCTTCACAGGCCTCGCAGTCTGATGCATCTGAAACTCTGCTGTCCACAAATCACTCTCCAATTAGAAGATATAAAGGACTGCATCATTGTAAAGATGCATCAGGTGGCTAGACGAGTCTAAATCCACTCACGCCATTCAAAATAAAGGTGCCAGGTGTTATCGAACTTGTTTGAGCACAAAGAACCTTTTACAGATTTAAAAGTGTGTGAGTGTGAGGAACCTTTCACATAGTGTAAACATTCTAGGAAGAACCCTTAAATTCGTACAGAATCTGTAGAAACCTTAAAAAGGTTTAGTGGCCAATGGTTCTTCTATGACATCACTGTAAGAACCTTTTATGTTACCTTTTTTGTAAGAATGTGAAGAACTTTATTACACTTGAAAGAAGCTCCACACAATTTAAAGGTTTTAGAATTGAAATAGAATCTTTAGATTGTGTGAAGGTTCTCCAGGGAACTATTAGAGGTTCTTCTATGCTATTGCTCAAAGAACGCTTCATCACTGGGGCCAGTGAATGGTTTGTTATTTCAATCAATTATCACTGAAGTGTTCATTTCCATATCGAACTGCAGTGAATGTTCTTAGTACATCCAGCATCTGTCAGCACAGGAACAGAGGATTGCTAGGCTCTGTTCTCTGTTTGGGATCCTTTTGCTCTATGATGAAATTCCAAAGCTTCAATGTGAGAAGTTTGACCAACAGCAAAGACGCCCAGGAGCTGAACCAGCAGATCAGAATCAAACTAACCCAAACCCCCCCCCCCCCCCCCCAAAAGGCAATCAGGAGCTAAATGTGAAGAAGCTAATAACTGGAACAAATGAAGAAGTAGATTCATTTGCCTCCAGCAAAGATGTAAAGGGTCACCCAGAAGGGTACAAATATATCTAAATGAATAGAAACTAGAACTTCCCATCTCTAGACATGAGCATGAGCATGTTTACAGATCTACATTAAAAGGAATTAACATATGGTGGACAATTATTTTATTATTTTCTTTATTATTTTGTTTTTAATTTCTCTCTCTCTTTTAATGTGTCCACTGCTGAAAATGAGCTCAGCCACAAAGGACATCAGGGCAGGACAGTGAGCATGTGGGTCGCGGTGGTGTCTTCGCCTCTTATCATTTGCGTGTGCATCACATCTACACATATCGAAAGTGCTGAGATGACTCAGGCTCACACACATACGCATGCACACTCCTCCTCCCTCCCCCTCTTACTGCACAGGAACTGAGCCTATACTGCGCTCTTATTACAAGTACTGCATGCTATACTATTATTCTAGCGTTACAGTCTACACCACTTTTCACAGCAGTAGTATATACTGCATGGCTTACGTCGTACAGCGAGGGCGGGGTCTTTCAGACAGAGTGCAGCAGCGCAGATAAGAGCTTTGGACTTCTGTCCATCCTGTGAGCATCATGTGTTTTGATACATATCATGTGGAAACATTTTTATACGTTTTGCTAAGTGCACAATGTGAATGAAGTTAACTCTTCCAAACTTCAATTCCAAGCCTTCGTTTGCCCGTTTTTAATCCAACAGTGTAATAGTAACTGTCCTCAACGAGCAAACAAAGGATCTGGGGTATTTCACCACCTACACTGCATAATATTATCAAAAGATTCAGGGAATCTGCAGAAAACTGTATGCAAAACCACAACTGAATGCCCCTGATCTTCAATCCGTTGTTTGGCACGCACAATGGAAGCCATATGTCAATGACATCCAGAAAAACCACCAATTCTCTGCACTCAAGCTCAGCTGAAATGAACTGGTGCAAAGGGGGAATGTGTATTGTAGGGAAAAAAGACTGTTACCAGCGTAAAGTTCAAAAGCCAGCGTTTGTTGTAACATGGGGGTAAATTAGTGGCCATTGCTTGGGTAACTTCACATCTGTGAGGGCACATTTAACTCTGAAAGATATGTTCAAATTTTGGAGCAACATACGGTGGCTTCCAGACGTCGTCTTTTCAGAGATATCCGAAGCTATTGCAGTATTACTGTACGTTATCATATCATGGCGCATGAAGCATAAAATGTAGCTGAAGAAAAACTGAAAAATGCTTTCAAAAGACCTCAAAGACTTATTTGCTGTTAAAGGGAAACATGTCCTGTTACAACTTTTTTATAATGTGTTGCATCAAATTTGGAACATTTACATAAATAAATCAATAAATAAATATCAAAGACAAAACAGCAAACATTGTGTTTTTATACAGTATTCAGTGCAAACTGTAACATGATGATAGTTTTCAAGAATAAATCAAATATTTAAAAATATTTAAGTACTTGTGATACCTTGCGTTTCTATATGAATGCTGGAGAAGTTGTTGATTCATCCACCTTCTTGAACTAAAGTTTTGTTGATGTAGTTTGTAATTTGGAAATCAGCCTGAGATACGACTTTGTTTAGAACACACTTCCATCCCCTGCATTTTGGGATGTATTGTGGGATGTCATTAAAATATTAGCATTCTCTAGTATCTCAGTGCTCTACTCTTAATTGTATGAATACGCAGTTCATTTTAACACTTAATTTTAGTCCTCAAAAATATGAAAACAGGTAATATGCTTTTACTTGTTAATTGGATGTTTGTAAACCATACTTTTGACGTACAGTTGACTTACAGTTTGAGCATACCTGCTACAAACAATTTAAAATTTCTTGAGCATTTAAATCTTAGTATAAAAAAGTTATTAACTCCTTGAGCCCAGGCCCAGGTCCTTTCTGAAATGTAAGGATGTAAACAACATTCTACATGATGTTTTCCACCCACTCTGATGAGGTTATTTTTGTGTGCAAGAAAAAAAAGGAATAAATATTTAATTAATTTAACATTTAATGAATGCTTAAGGAAAAGAACAGATCAACAGTTAACCACATACAGGGGAAACAGAATCTTTACACTTACTGATCCTATACACTCTATTATGATGTCTATTTACATGACATGCACCTCATTTCTACTTTCTTGAGTCATCAGTGATGTCTTATGATGTTTTTTCTTTTTTTGCCAGTATCGTGATTGACACAAATGCCAATAAAAATCCCATAAAATAATATATTTGCCTTGTGGTTCAGTGGCTGTAAACGACCACTTATATACCTCACAGCTAGAAATTGCTAATTGCTGTACAATAAGTTCATTATTCAGTTAATAATTTACAATAACATTGAAATTGCCTAGTAACCACCTGGGATACCATAGTAATGGCCTTGAAAGACCTTAGCAACCAGCTGGGATTATACCTTAGCAACCACCTGGGATGCCATTGCAATGTCATAACATTTCCTTAGCAACCATCTGGGATACTGCAGTTAACTTAAAGTTAAGTCAAGTGGCTAATTTGGGAACTTTCCCCTTCTTGATGTTACAGTAAATCTAGGTAAAGCTCTTCTAGTAAAAGTCCTTTTTATGATCTAATCACGCCACTAAGTTTTGTTTCCTACGTCCTTAAAACAGGGGATTCTTTAAGTTCTGTTTAAAAGCCAATGGAGATGAATTTGTATGCCAAAGTTTGGGCACCCCATATCAAATGACATGGTTTGTTGATTTTGTAAGTAAAAATAAGTTACACATCTTCTACAGAGACACACTGTTCACACTTTAATGCACAGTTAATGTTTATTTGCTCAAATTAACACACTGGGAAACATATTTTTTAAATATGTGTGACACTCGGACAGGATAGTTAGACGCAAATGCAGAGAATCTTTAATAAACAAAGTCCAAAAAGCAAAAATTGTAGAACAAACAGGCAAAAAAACAGGAAAGACCAAAACACAATGATAATGACACAGAGAGTGGCAATACCTTGCAAGGAGGCAGCGTGAGAGTCCAGGTTATAAAGGGTTGCTAATGAGTAGATTGTATGCAGGTGTGTGAGTGCGGGAGGAGTCAGCTTCTCAATATTCCAGAGAAGCTGATCTCTGAATGAAGGAACGGCCAGTAGGCGTGACAGAGCGGCCAGTAGGCGTGACAATATGCTAAACTCAGCAAATAAACAGAGCAAAAATGTGCTGAAAGATGCCATATTTAAGTGCCTTCCCTGTAGTATATGTGTTAACTTATTTTCACTTAGAGAAATAAAAGATCCATTTGAATGCTTGGATAAATGGTTCCTTTCTATGACTGGCTGGATGTTGTATATGGAGCTACAAGAACCTTTTAAGAAACGGTTCTGTATAGAGCCATAAAAAGATCCCACTACCGTCTTTATTGGTTACTATGTAGAACCATAGCCATATGGAGACAGTACTTTTCTAATTTTACTTGGTTTGATTTGCAGTGCATTCTAGGATACACTAGATCAGGTATAGTGCATATTCCTCTTCTACATCAGGGCTTTTGGTGTCCAGCATACATAATAAATGTGGCAATTAACATCAAATGGAATCTCATACATTGATCAGGGAAAGCTGTGCTGGACAGCAGCCCTCCAGGACTGAATATCCAGGATTATCAGGGGTTATTTGCACGTATTTGCAACCTTATAAAATGGCTGAATGCTGATTAGTTGACCTCGACTAGGATTAATCTGAGACAAACCACTACTGCCCCTGATAGGTCACCAGAACAGTAGGTGGGGAACAGAGACCAACACCAGCAATTAGGCTAACGAGGTGATCTATTGTAGTTAGGCATATTCACTTTAAAAGCATTTTGTGTTTTTTGTTGTTACTGGGGTTTTTTTCTGACAGTGAGTGGTGGGCGAGTTATCTCGTCCTCCACTTCTGCGTGCTGTAAAAGCTACTTTGAAATTTCTGCGTAATCCATGACAAAACGAGGCGCTCGCCTCCTTTAATTGCGCCCGGTAGCGCTCCCGTAAGCGTCTCTCCCACGTCGGGCCTCCGGTGCCTCTCTGCTAATAACAGACGGTCTGTTCTGCAGAAAAGGAAAAAGCAGCAGCAGCTCCGCCTGACTTTGAGCTCTTGTCACCGGAGTGCTGGTGCAGTTTCTGTGTGGGCTGGCAGGTGGGCTCATCTCCTCTTTAGTGCTGCTTTTTTTTTCCTTTTTGCACACCAACTGGAAAAAAACACCAGGCAAATTCACATCATTAGCGAGCTAAATAAAGTGATGAAGTGTCACCAATAGAAGTTTTGCTGTCTGATGGTAATAATAGTTGCAATCTGCAAACAAACTTGCAAACTCTTGGATTTTTTACTGAAAGAATCAGGGCCTGGGGCTGCAGGCCCTGTTTATCACACTGTACAGCATTTCTGTATGTGGCAACTAACAGGCCTGAAACTACAAGACCGACTATAAAACATAAAAAAAAACACTAAAGGTAAATAATTTTGTAGGAAATGAGGTTAGTTTCTAAAAAAAACAATCATGTTGTTGAAACTTAGAAAATGTTTTTTTAAGTGTTTATTTTCATTTTAAAATTAGTAACAAATAACCTTAAAGGGACCTGTCCAGGGTGTATCCTGCCTTCCGCCCGAAGACTGCTGGGATAGGCTCCAGCATCCCCCCGTGACCCTGACGGAGAAGCGGCTTAGAAAATGGATGGATGGATGGATAACCTTAAAGGTGCAGGAAGGTTACATCATACAGGAGGAAAAAATAAATAAATAAAAACAATGCTTACAATCCAGGGTGTTAGCTTTTAAACATAAAATTACATACAACAACAGGTATCTCACAAGTTGAACCAGAGTAGCCTTGGTTCTTTTCGATATAGGCAAACAGAGAACGCCATATTCTATCAAACAGCTCTAACTGTTCGTTGTTTAAAAATCGCAGCTTCTCCAAGTGAAATACATTGATTAGTTGCTTTATCCACATTTCATATGTTGGTACTGACTCTTGTTTCCACATTTGTAGTATATTTTTTTTTACAACTTCCATACTGAAAAGAACAGCCTGGCATTCATGTTTCGCCACAGTTACTGAGGCATTAGTTGTTCCCAACACAGCCCAAAGCGGATTAGGTTTCCAGTCCCTTCCAAACGCTTTCAACAGGCAATTAAATATACTATGCTTTGTTTTTTGAAAAATAATGTCCATTTCTAATTTAAAGTAACACGTTTCAAAAAAGTTGGGACGGGGTGACAGAACACTGATAAAGTTGTGTAAAACTATCTGGTGCAACATCTCGTGAGTATGGTTCAAAGGTTTATTCAACAGGTCAGCACCATGATCGGATATAAAAAGAGAATCCCAGAGCGGCTTTCAGAAGTAAAGATGGGGAGGGGTTCATCACTTTGTGAAAGACTACGTGGGCAAATAGTGCAATTAAAAAATAACATTTCTAATGCAAAATAGCAAAGAACTTAAGGATATCAGCATCTGTAGTAGATTATATCATTAAAAGATTTAGACAATGTGGACAAATCTCTGTATGCAAGGTACAAGGCCAAAAACTAATATTGGCTGGCCTTGATCTTCTGGCCCTCAGGTGTCATTGCATTAAAAAACACGACTCCACAGTGGAAATCACTGCATGGGTTCAGGAACACTTCCAAAAAACATTGTCTGTGAACACAGTTCATCACTGTATCTACAAATACACGTTAAAACTCTTCTATGCAAAGATGAAACCATGTAAACAGGACCCAGAAACGCTGCCACCTTCTCTGGGCCTAAGTTCATTTAAGATGGACTAAGGTGAGGTGTAAAAGAAGAAGAATCAAAATCTAACCTAACCTAAAGATGAAAGGACCATCCAGCTTGTTATCACCCCACAAAAACGCCAGCATCTGTGATGGTATGGGGGGTGGACCAGTGCACATCTGTGAAAGCACCATTAAAGTTGAATGATATACACGGGATATAGCAACATGTGCTGCCCTCCAGACAACGTCTTTTCAGCGAAGGCCTTGCTTAAACGTTAAATGCTAAAGCCACATACTTCATCCATCACAACAGCATGGCTTTGTAGGAAAAGAGTCCAGGTGGTAAAGTGACCTGCCTGGAGTCTAAACCTGTCACCCACTGAAAACATTTGGCGTATTATGAAACGAAAAGTCTGTATTGCTGGCATCAAATTCAATATTTTTCAATAAACAATACCGTTTCTCAGATCCAACATCTGTATTTATATCAATTCTGTTTTTAGTTACATTTTGCAGAGCATCCCTGCTTTTTGAAAAGGGGATTACAGTGTTTTTATTACTAATGTCTAATACTTACCCAACACAAACGCCTGACATAAGTGATAACAAAAGCTTCTTAAGTATCATTTAAGGGTGATTGATGCTGAAAACTAAAGCTGCATTTCATGGCAATGGAAACTAATGCAAAAGAAGGAACTACAAACATAAAACTGCTCTAACTTTGGTGCCAGTGCTGTTCACATTTACGCGTGTGTTTTTAAGTTTTTATCTGCCCAGGAGTTCCCTGCTTTTGTCTGTGTTGGGTGGTACATGTTGTTGGTTCACTGGCGATGTTCCTGCCTGGCAAGTTCAACTTCATTATGACACTGGCAAACAGGAGGCCTGAATGCCACAGCTCCACTGTGTATGCCAGGATTTCTTTGGGCCCGATTTTGTCACGGTCTGGTTCCAGGCAAACATCTCACACCACATGAAGGAAAATGTCTGGTCCCAAGATGTCTGCCAGAGGAAGACGCATGCGGTTAAGCAGCAGAAACTACGCTGATGCTACATGAAGCCACAAAGAAGGATTCGTTAAACTGGGTAGCAGGTAACACTAAGAATAAATGTCTTTCTTAACGCAGCTGTGCAGACATTGTGTACTTCACATTGATCTGCCTCAGCATCCACAAGGAAAGTAGCCAAGTTTATCACTCCCCCCACCCCCTGCTGTTTCACAGGTGACTTAGTCCATTAGCTAGTCATCAGGTGTGAATAGTTCCATGTGTTTTTTTCTTGAGTAATACACAGATCATATGTTTTCAGAGCTATGTAAATGCAGACATCAGGGTTTTTTTTCAATATCTGGTCTGTAAAAGGAAACATTTGAGCTCAAACAGCTTGGCTCGAGGTGCTGCCTTCAAAAATATGAATCACAGTTTTGAGTAGCAAAAGAGTGTAGTTATTTCTTGGTCATAACCACTCAAAAGAGCCTTAGAACAACCCTCTGTCCTCAGAGAGCTGCAGATAGAGGCCGTCGCCTACTGGGAATTTGGACGACTGTCGTCTAGCCACAGACGCTTTCTGGAGATTTCACCCAGAAGTGAGGTTGTGACTGTAACTGGTGTATTAAAAATAGACTTTTGTAAACACTCTAGTTATTACTCAAACATCATTTAACCAAAAGTAAGTGTTCTGTCTGTATTTACACATCTGATCTGAACCTCTTTTTTTGTCACACATTTGTGGCCTTAGCACACATCTGATTTGTGGCTCCGCCCCTTTGTTATCATGTGTATCGGTGTACTTTGCAACCCTGTTCTATAGTCGTTGACCCTAGCTGCATCTCATATATTACTGTGTGTTGCCCTTGCAGCCCCTTTGTTCTCTCTGTAGTTTTATGGTCCATATGAGAAGCTTTCAATTTCACACTTTTTAAATATTTTAAAATGAGTCATTTGTAAATATGTTACTCACAACACATATAAATGTAAAATAGAATTGAACGACTGTATTAGAGAAAAAAATTAAAGATAATGTGTGGCTAGATGCTTTTGGGAAGGCTGGCTGTGCGCAAGGTGCAAAATTCAGAGGGTCCTGAGTGGGACCCCCAGTTAACCTCTTGGACCCTGAGTGGGTCCCTGAAAATGAACTTATTATGATGTTATGCTCTTCATTTGGATAAAATAGACACTTAAATACAAATTCAGGGAAAGGTCACTGCTTCACCCACGAAACACTGAGCTTTTGTTTTTGATGTTCTTAAGTACCTATAGATGTTGGTCTGCCTCATGGCAGTGCTGTAGTAAATGAGTTCACGCAGTTGGTCCTTCATAGTCTAACTGCCACCAGTCCCTGGGAAACCTAATTTCCCAAGAGTCAAGTGGAAAACGTGAACTGCTACTCATTTCTGACTCCACAAATTACTGACTCTGATTTCTTTACAGTGGTGGTAATGGGAACCAGGGGTCACAATGTCTACAGTGCAATTATCGCCATTTTATTCACCATCCACAACCGCCAGCGAACCCACATGTTTCTTCTGAGTTCTTATATACAATGTTGATGATGGTAAAATAAACCTGATAACCTGGAAAAAACATGTTTTACATCAAAATCTTATCTTGTCTATGTAAACTATTGGATCACAAACTTTAGCAGCGCATTCATCTAACAGCTTTCTGTGAGGGAGGTTTTAAAAGGATTAAACTCTTTAGATGCCTGGTTCCCATCATCACCACTGTGAACAATTCTGACTTGATATGTTTCTCTAAAATGCAACATTTCACATCAAAGCACTCTGAATGACTTTGTTTACACTGTAACAATTTTACTATACAGAATTTGTTATAAAATCAAAAAAGCGAAATTCTCCTATAACACTCTCCGCACTATATTGTGCTGTCAGATTAGGAATTCAGACTGGGTGAATGCAGTTTATCCAGGCGTGGGAATCTAATGTTGAACACATTGAAAACATAGAAAAGAAGATGGTATCCACATTACTGTCCGAATTATGGGAGGTCTGAGACCCTGCCAGCCCCCTGTAATTCGAGCTGTGGTTTGGTTATGCCTGCTTCACCTCAGGAAGGGATTGTTAATAAGCTGATGACTCAAATAGGGTGGATCAGAGCAGGAAAAACGCTAAAATAAGAGTAACACTCAGACTAGGGCCTACACAGGGCCTAGTATTTATTAAGAATGATATTTCAATGTACTTGTGGCAAACATTCAAGACATATTGTAGTAATCCTCTACTGCCGCTGGGTCCAGCAAGCTCAGGAGGGCTCATGGTGTGCACCCTCCTGAAAAAAAAGGACTGTTTATGTTGTTTAAATGTTGTTGTTGTTTGTTAGTTGATGTTGTGTGTGTTAATGTGTTGATCTATGTTGGGAAGTGGGAGTTAGGTGTTCTGTATGTGCCTTTCTGCAGGTGTGTTGATTAAAGAGTGCTTTTCACAGCAGATCACGGCCACCCTTGTGTCTTACTCTCTGCTGACGTCACAATATTGGGTCTGTGATCAATATACTTACATTATAAGATTATGCAAAGTGATGGTATCCATATACCATAAAGTGATGCTCTAATTGGATATATAGCACCACAGAGGTTGATTCCCCAGCTCTAAGCGTTCTTTTTCTTTAGGTGTACAACGTGTGGCAGAAGACTTTCCAGATGCTGCCCTCTAGTGGGTCCCAGTTACTTGATATCTGATTCATGAATGTGATATCAAAAATGATTAATCAATTTACCTTGGAAGGCTTGGAACTAATCATCACTGTCCCTGTAACCTGATCCTTAATCCAAATATTCATG
This sequence comes from Pygocentrus nattereri, assembly GCF_015220715.1. Classification (NCBI taxonomy): domain Eukaryota; kingdom Metazoa; phylum Chordata; class Actinopteri; order Characiformes; family Serrasalmidae; genus Pygocentrus; species Pygocentrus nattereri. The sequence continues at coordinate 11,920,868 of NC_051216.1, read as the reverse complement.
AACACGTCCTACAGGCTGGATGGTGAGAGGCGCTTTACAGGAAGCATGAAGTAAGTAATCTGTGTGTAATGAGAAACCTGCATGCGTGCCAGTACTGAAAATCTGAAATGTGTTACCTGTTTAGGTGTGTAGAGACCTCAATATAGGTCTTCTGTCATTATGTTCCTATGTTCCTAAGTGCAATACAGATTTCTATGCAACTGTTATTTTATTTTATTTTATTCTTATCCTTATTTCCTGTAAATAGTCTAGAGATTTAGCTTTAATTTTTATTATTTATAATGTTGATAATGTTTACACTGTTTCCCATTTCTATTACTGAGTGCCTTACTCCTGTTACTCTGCTGCTGCTGTAATACTGTGAATTTCCCCGCTGTGGGACTAATAAAGGATTATCTTATCTTATCTTATCTTATAAAACACATACTTAATTCTCACACTGTTAAAGTTGCATGCTAGAGAGCCTAAGGCCATCATCCACAATGCCTACCAGCAGCTAGAGGGGTATGAACTCCCCCCAGCATTGGGCTGTGGAGCAGGGTAACTGCATGATGGAGCACCACTAATCATCTGGCATCAGCACCTGACATCTCTAATGCTCACAGCAATGTTTCAACATCAAGTGTTAAAGCCTGCAACAAAGGATTGTGGTAGTGGTCTGGGTGGGGATGGGTGCAATGTTTTTTACATATAATGTATCTTTTTAGCTTTCTTAAAACTCAAATGAGTGGCTTGAACAAATTGCAAAGAGTGAAATGCATCCATCCATTTTCTAAGCCGCTTCACCCCTCAGGGTCGCGGGGGTGAAATGCATATACCTAAAAATATCTTAGATTAACTAAAGCCATTATGTGTGGTTCTAGGTACATTATGAACTGTTGTGCTGGCATTAAATATAGGCACATTGCCTATTTTCAACCCCACAGACTGGGCACCAGTTTAAAAATAGGCTTAATTTGCTCTAAGACAAATTTAGAGTAGAGCTGCTCAGCCTCCCTGCAGTGTCTCTGCTCACCCACAAGGTGTCAGAACACCACCATGCAAATAAATAACAAGTTTCTTATTAAAAACGAATGTGGGGTGCAATACCTCAGCGGGAAGACAGGAGGAGTGAAGACTTTACTGCGGCTGAGGGCTCCGCTAGTACGGCCTTAAAAATGAGAAGTTTCTGGAAGGCGAAAGATCTAGATTAGTGACTCATGACTCATAGCAGAGCCCTCCCTTTTGTCTTACAAGGGAAGAACATGTGGCCTGCAAAAAACCTGCTTCAGAAAAAAGTCCCTGCCCATCAAAGCTAGCAATACTAAAAGTATAATTAAACCTCATCCATACACACATATACTATTAATATATATATATATATATATATATATATATATATATATATATATATATATATATATGTACACACACAGCTCAAAAAAATTAAGGGAACACTCAAATGACACATCCTAGATCTGAACGAATGAAATATTCTCATAGAATACTTTGTTCTGTACAAAGTTCAATGTGCTGATAACAAAATCCCACAAAAATCATCAATGGAAATCAAATTTATTAACCAATGGATGCCTGGATTTGGAGTCACACACAAAATTAAAGTGGAAAAACACACGACAGGATGATCCAACTTTGATGTGATGTCCTTAAAACAATGGAGGGCTGTGCGGCCCTCCAAAGAAATGCCACCCCACAGACTCTGTCATGTCTGTCACATGTGCTCAGTGTGAACCTGCTTTCATCTGTGAAGAGCACAGGGCGCCAGTGGCAAATTTGCCAATCCTGGTGTTCTCTGGCAAATGCCAAGCGTCCTGCACGGTGCACCGTTTGTGCAGACACATGCACATTTGTGGCCTGCTGGAGGTCATTTTGCAGGGCTCTGGCAGTGCTCCTCCTGTTCCTCCTTGCACAAAGGCGGAGGTAGCGGTCCTGCTGCTGGGTTGTTGCCCTCCTATGGCCTCCTCCACGTCTCCTGGTGTACTGGCCTGTCTCCTGGTAGCGCCTCCAGCCTCTGGACACTACGCTGACAGACACAGCAAACCTTCTTGCCACAGCTCACATTGATGTGCCATCCTGGATGAGCTGCACTACCTGAGCCACTTGTGTGGGTTGTAGAGTCCGTCTCCTGCTACCACGAGTGTGAAAGCACCACCAACATTCAAAAGTGACCAAAAAGATCTGAAAAGATATGTCTTCTGTTGGGGACTGTTTTTTGCCTTACAGTGGCAATGCATGCACCTCGATATCATCAGTGACTTTTGAAAAAATAGCTTTTGGTCCAAAGACATATCACAAAACTATCAGACAATGTCTCAGGTATTAGTCAACATATTCATAACCATTTCATGTACAAATGTTCTGTATAATTAAATGCTGCATTATAGATAAACATATGAGCAGTGATAGGTGATAGGAACCAGATATCTGGAGAATTAAGTCTTAAAGTGTTGATTCCAGGCTTACAGAGTTAAATTGGCCCTTACAATGTTAAATTCATGGCTACAGTGTTAAATTTGGGCTTTGAGTGTAAATTTGGCCCTTAAAATGTTGAATAACCTTCCATGAGATATTAAACTCCTCAGAGATACAGAGAATGTAATTTCATGGCTCTACAGCCCAATTTCGGGGGCTTAATACCCCTAACCAATGGCACATTGACCTTAGGACCTTAGGAACATGTGCGGCTGCTCCAAAGCGTCCCATTGTATTCTCATTGTATTCTTTTATTTATTCCATGTAGAAGAGCTGATGGCGCACCATGAGAGGGCAATGCTGGGAAAGCCAGGCAGGTGGGTGGGTGATGCCAGGAAATACAGGGGAGTGGGTGGATGATCACTAGGCCATATGGGCAGAATGCACCTGTGCAGTCCTAATCTTTCTATTAGAAAACTGTACAGACTAATTTTGACACTACTATCTTCACAAACTCACTTTCTTTAACTGGAGTTCAACAGTATAGCATGACGAAAGTGCTAGTGTATATTATTAATGTTCCCTTGTTCTTGCTGATCGCTCCCACATGTGCTCTTTCTTATCAAAACAGCTAATCTGAGGCCTGTGTAGGCCACATTCAGACCACACCTTCTCCTTAGGAGACTGATTCACTCTGTAGGTCATTAATGTGGTGTAATTATTTTGCCCAAGACTCTTCATATCAGATTAATGAGATCACATGAAACAGTGCCACCGAGGAAGCTACCAGATGTGGACAGCAAGTTTGATGAAGGAAGCGTAAAAACAGGCGTGGCCACAGCACAATTCTCGGGATCATCCGTTCATTACCACTGCAGTCAATTAGGGGAATTACACTATAGATCATTTGAGATCAATGCCCTGTAGGCCCGAGCATCAGCAGAGAACAGAAAAGAGAATAATCCCTGTGGAAGGTGAATGTTTGTGGTTTCTGCATTTGCTCATTTCATTTCCATGTCTCTGTCAGTGTCTTATGCCTCTGATCTGTGACCCTTCATGCTGTTCTGGTCGACCTCATCAGCGCTATCAAAGAGCAGCAGCACTGTGAGACGCATGACACGAGGCTCCATGCGCATGAATCATTTCTGATCAGGGGGTGACGCAGGCGAGGCACTTATGACCGGCAGCCGAGCCGGCCAATTAGATAACGCGCAGCTTTGACTTCAGCCAATCAGGCTTTAGAGGGGGCGTGACCGCGCACATTTTTTTCACCGAATAGCAACGGCGTCGTGTTACAGTTGGAGGAGGCGCGAAGCGGAGTGAGGTGGCCGATATAAACGACTTCTTGTTTTATTTTTGTTGTTTAAAAAAGGAAACAGCACAGGTTAAGACCACCTTTCACTCACTGAAGCTCGACAGGATTGAAATGTTACAGTTTAGGTTTTCAACTGCCCTGGAAAAGTTGTTTCACACGAGCCGCAAGCGTCCGTTGACCGACATTGTGAGACATAAAGCCTCCGTGCCCAAGCCGCTCTGCTTCAGCAGCTCCTGCCCCCATGTCCACCGCACCTCTGAGATAAAGACGCTCCGCTACGGCGGACACCGGGCTTTCTCCCACGTGTCGCCGCCGTGGAGAAGACCCCTGTGTACAAAGGCTGAAGGAGCGATAGAGCCGAGTGAACCGGTGAAGAAGGATGAAACCGGGCAGGAAACTGCGGCAGACAAGTAAGAAATCCACAGAAACCCTGTTACAGCCTGGAGGTCCCGGCAGACCCACCGTCAGGAGGGCTTTCAGTCAGATAAAGAGCTCTTACGGTCCCTGTTTAACTCTTACTCTGTTGGGTTGGCAGTGTTAGTAATACCTGCGGTGTTGAAATCAGTCTTACAGGGTTATATTTGCTCTGACAGTGTTTAATTCAGACTTACAGTGTTTATTGTAAGCATACAGTGTTAAATCGGTCATTACAGTGTTAAATCCGTCCTTAAATCGGTCCTTACAGTGTTAAATCGGTCCTTAATTCGGTCATTACAGTGTTAAATCGGTCCTTACAGTGTTAAATCCGTCCTTAAATCGGTCCTTACAGTGTTAAATCGCTCCTTAAATCGGTCCTTACAGTGTTAAATCGGTCCTTACAGTGTTAAATTGGACTTTACAGTGTTAAACCGGTCCTTGCAGTGTTAAATCGGTCCTTAAATCGGTCCTTACAGTGTTAAATTGGACCTTACAGTGTTAAACCGGTCCTTGCAGTGTTAAATCGGTCCTTAAATCGGTCCTTACAGTGTTAAATTGGACCTTACAGTGTTAAACCGGTCCTTGCAGTGTTAAATCGGTCCTTAAATCGGTCCTTACAGTGTTAAATCGGTCCTTACAGTGTTAAATCGGTCCTTAAATCGGTCCTTACAGTGTTAAATCAGTCCTTACAGTGTTAAATTGGACCTTACAGTGTTAAACCGGTCCTTGCAGTGTTAAATCGGTCCTTAAATCGGTCCTTACAGTGTTAAATTGGACCTTACAGTGTTAAACCGGTCCCTGCAGTGTTAAATCAGTCCTTAAATCGGTCCTTACAGTGTTAAATTGGACCTTACAATGTTAAATCGGTCCTTGCAGTGTTAAATCGGTCCTTGCAGTGTTAAATTGGACCTTACAGTGTTAAACCGGTCCTTACAGTGTTAAATCGGTCCTTAAATCGGTCCTTGCAGTGTTAAATCGGTCCTTAAATCGGTCCTTGCAGTGTTAAACCGGTCCTTACAGTGTTAAATCGGTCCTTAAATCGGTCCTTGCAGTGTTAAATCGGTCCTTAAATCGGTCCTTGCAGTGTTAAATCGGTCCTTAAATCGGTCCTTGCAGTGTTAAATCGGTCTTTACAGTGTTAAATCGGTCCTTAAATCGGTCCTTGCAGTGTTAAATCGGTCCTTACAGTGTTAAATTGGCCCTTACATTGTGTTAAATTAGCCCTTACATTGTGTTAAATTAGCCCTTACAATGTTGAATTCAGGGCTTGAGTTTTGATTTCCAGTGTTAAATTTAGGTGTACGGTGTTAAATTGGCCCTTACAGTGTTAAATGGGGCCTTACAGTGTTGACTTCAGTCTTACATCGTTGAATTCAAACTTGCACTGTTAAATTGGCCTGTACGATGTTAAATTGAGGCCTACAGTCTTGAATTGGCCAGTCTTGGCCTACAGTCTTGAGTTGGCCAAGTTGAATTCAGGCTTACAGTGTTCAGTTGGACCATGCAGTGTTTCATTCAGACTTACAGTGTTAAATTTGACCTTAAAATCTTGAACTCAGGGCTACAGTGTTGAAATCAAGTTTGACCCTGACTTGACCTTATAATGTTGAATTGGGATTTACTGAATTTATTTGAATTTACTGATTTATTTGAATTGGGATTTACTATGTTAATTTGACTCTTATGTTGCTGAAATTATCTTTACAGTGAAATTTGGGCTTTTCAGTTTTGTACTAAGTTTTGGGATAGTGAATTAAAACACCCACAGTTTGGAATGAAACACCTATTGGCGCAGTTATATAAGGACTGTACGTGTTCGTCCAACGCTGGGTTTTTACTCTTGATAGATGAAGCTCTGAATATTGGAGCTTAATATTTGCATGACTTTAACTAACAGCATGGACACTGGCTGCTCACCACACAGAACAGGTCGAAAAGTGAACAATTAATAATTAAAACCAGTTTATACAAATATATATATGTCAATATATTGATATATTCATGCAGGTTGCCTTACTGACGTGGTGGAAGGATTTTTTAAAGATTGATGGACTGATTGATCCACTGATTTGTTGATTCATTGATTGGACATCAATCAGTGCTCATGAATTGTTGTATTTTTAGGCTACGTCAAGCATGGCAGCTGTGCACTGGCCCTCTCCTTCTGCAAGAATCTGAGAAATGATTGTAGATCCACTGTTATTCTTGACGAAAGGCCTGGTCAAGTTGAGTTTAACGCTGCACACAGAAGCAGTGTGGAAGTCGGATGCAGGGGGGTTTAGCCATTGGCACTGTTGATGGCTGCTTTGGTGTGCAGTCTGGCACGCTCATTGCTGAAACCGCTCACGCTCTCCTTTCTCAGTTGCTCTGTGGGCTGTGAGTCATCAGTTGGCCATGAACATGGAGAACTCTGCAGATGATGCAGGAGCTCGGTGCTCCTGAACAGCTTGGTTTAATTAAGAATATGATAAAATGGTGATAAATGCTACTGTTATTTTCTTGGCTTTCAGTTATTAAAAGGAAAGTTTTCTTGAAAGTAACCAACAGCACACCCGAGCGATCATTCAGTACCCGTGCAGTGCAGCGTATTAAGTTGTGGAGTTTTCTCCTGCAGGTGTAGAGATGTAGTTCTGTGAGTGAAAGACTGCGAAGCTTCACTGGGTCTGTTTGTGGTAAGTGGAGAGAATTAGCACATTGCTGTTGGCTTATTCACTGGCAAAAACGACAGTTAGTTACTAACTAAAGACGTAGTATTTAAAGAGTTATAGGCTACTAATAGCTTCTAGGTTCTTCTAGGCTAGGTTCTTTGATGTTTCATTGCATAAGTAGGCGGATTCCTTATATTATCCAGAATGGCACCTGTCAGTGTAATGGCAGTTCTCATGCCATCAACATCCAATAAACCTTAAAATCCCATGCCAGAAAAGTGGCTAATTCTGCCGTCTACACTTCTTCAGATTTTCAAATGCTGGTAGAGAATATGATCTAATATAGTCGGTGGATTATTATCTTGTTTGTGTCTCAAAGTAGTACGCATGAATAGAAATATATTAATATTATAATGATTATATTGTAACACACTAACACACAGAAAGCTCCAGTTCCACACACTCATCCATTTTACTGTGGATAATATGGACATGCGCTCAGGGGGCAGATTTCAATTTGTTTCAGGACAAAACCTCTGAAAGTATCATGGATAATAGGGTTAGGGATGGGTGTGAAGAACTCTAGAAGAACTCTACTAAATTGGTACCGGTTCCTGACTAAATATTGGTAAGCGCCTGGACAAACTGTGCTGTTATGTGTATTTATTCATTAAAATTAATTCATTTACAAGCAGACATTTTTAAATCTGAAACAAGTGTTTGCTTTAGAAAAGCAGGTGCTGCTTCTGCGTCTTCAGCACATATTTATAGGTATTTATAGGTAGTTCGCTCTGGGTAGGATATTTTGATTGCTTAAATCACCTTATCAAAAATGCTACCAGCATTCAAACAACGAAGCTGAAATCAGCTTCCTATACTCCAATTCTTCCACTCCACCTTAAATGTCGCAGCAGTTACATGTTGGTGCATTAGGCATTATAATAATAACTGCTGCACCTTTTGAGGTCTAATAGGAAAATCTGAACAAGAAGCTGGTGTATAGGAAGCCAACTTCAGCCTCATGTTAAAACAACAGGTAGAATAGTTTGATAGTCTAAATGTCCTGATTTCCAGCATTAAAATAATAATTAGGATATTTGATAGCCTAAATGAGCTTTTCAGGGGAAAGTAGTAATATTAAGATGAGTCTGTACTCAATTAAAATTTGAAGGTTTGAACTTGGGTTAACTATTATTATTAATTAATAATCCATTATCATTATTTTCAACTATAGGGAGATTGACCAGAGCCTTTTCAAATCATTTAATGTCATGTCTTTGTTTTTTGCATCAAATTATGGAGAGTAGTATCATTAATAAATATCATTAATATCATTAATAAGAGTCGATAAGCGGTATCCTAATGTATCCTAATGATACCCGACCCCATATAGGGTTACAGAACGTATTGATTGTGTGAGCATGTAGAGCATGTAATGCCCAACTGAGTAACAAAGGGATTAGTGTCAATGGAGGAAACCTAATCAGTTTCCTGATATTGTAGGTATGGGCAGAGGCATGTTGGGATCAGAGACGTGACAGCTGCGGCCGTGGAGCCCTGGTCCTGCACAGATAAGGCCATAACAACCAGAATGACATTGACCAGTTTGTGGCTAGTATTCATTCGGTTGAGTCATCATCGGCAGAAGTGCTGCTGCAAGCACTGATGTCAACCCTTTTGGGATATTGTTGTATGTGAACCATTGGCTGATTCTTTGATTATTAATCTCAAGACCAGAGATCTGATACGAGGTATCGGTACTGGTCTCATATCAGCAGGGCACTGGATTGGATAACAGACAGAAACAGCATATTCATTTGATCCAGTTCGGTAACAAATCTGTTCTGAAAGCGCATGGTATTGGACGATACTCATGGTTTTTGTATCAGTTTCAGTATAACTGGTGTCATGCCATATTTATTTAAGACCGATTTGGCCATCTTATAGAAATTATTCAGTAGCTACAATGAAACTAAGATAGGTTTAATGTAATATTGTAGGTATGAGAAAGAGAAACGCATACAGACGTGATGTTTGTCACGTTTCTTGCAGGTTGTCTCCTGAATAGACACCAGAGTGTAAATGTCTTCTATGCTATTTTGTTAATAGGATATATATAGAAACTGAGTAGGCCCTCATGGGTCAGCTCCTGTATAATTTAGCTCTAAAAATGACCTGAAGTGTCTAATTGAGATATTTGCTTAGAGCCTGGTTTCCAGTCCAGCTCAGTCCGTTCTCCGTATGCTCTATGGAGGGAGTCAGTGGCCATCCGGGGCGTTGTAAAATGGGGGCTGTTCCAGGGCTTTGGTCTAGCGTTAGACGTGGCGTGTAAGGACACAACCTTATTCCTTCCTAATGGCTGAAACAGAAAACTTATCGCTCTGAAGAAGCCAGTCATGCAAACCCTTCATTAGGATTCATAAGCCTGTGTGTGTGCAGACATGTGACCACACCTGAAACCTTTGCATGTTTAACTTTGAGCGGGAGCTTCCTCTAAGATATACTTTTAGAGCATGTGCTTAGAAATGAACATTGCAATAGAGCCTGGATGTTGTGCCAGGCTTAGATCCAAATTCTTTGAAAAATATGACTCAGCTGGGAAAAACTTCTCAACCGAAATAAATCAGTTAGTTTGAGTGCAGATACAATGACACTAGTTTCTAGATGCGGATTCTGCTTCACAGCAGAGCAAATAGGTGGCTGTTTTGTTTTACGAGGCTTTGTATTGTTTTCAGTCTCGAAATGTTTTACATTCATTTGGCTGTTAGCATCTCTTTAGGGTAGATTAAAAAAAGATATTTATCATTTACCGGTTTGGAAGCCCTGTCAGTGAGGCAATGCAACTGATAACATCTTCCTGCTGCCGTTTTGCACTGAGCAAATCTTTAACCTGTGACTGCAGTTGCAGTATATAAGCTGCATTGGGCCACACATCAGCTAAATTACTTAACTCTTGGCCCTCTTGTCTAGCCTGGCTGTGGAACTTCCTCTACCAAAGTCTGTTTGCTTTATAGCAGCAAAGATGACTGATTTTAGTTTGACCAGTTGAAACTTAGATGTTCACCAGACTGCCTCACAGTCTGGTACCAACGCCAGACAGCTGGGTTTATATTAGTCCAGTATGGGACTAGATGGTTTTGATTTCAAATTTCTGATAATTGTGTATCAACAATTATCATTATTATTTTTAAAGAGTCATGGTAGAATTGTCAATAAAAAGTAGTTTATATAGCTTTTGCCTTCAGAACTGCCTTAATTCTTCGTGGCAAACAACATTCCTCAGAGATTTTGGTTGGTTATTTGAGTTCCTGTTGCCTTTCTGTCATCTAGAACCAGTCTGACCTCTCACATCAACAAGGCATTTTCGTCCACACAACTGACCGCTCACTGGATATTTCCTCTTTTTCTGACCGTTCTCTGTAAACCCTAGAGATGGTTGTGCATGAAAATCCCAGTAGATCAGCAGTTTCTGAAATACTCAGACCAGCCCGTCTGGCACCAACAACCACGCCACGTTCAAAGTCACTTAAATCCCCTTTCTTCCCCGTTCTGATGCTCGGTCTGCACTTCAGCAAGTTGTCTTGACCACCTCTACACATCTGAATGCATTGAGTTTCGGCCGTGTGATTGGATGATTAGCTATTTGTGTTAACAAGCAATTGAACATATTATGTGCCTAATAAAGTGGCCGATGAGTATATATGCTTTTATAAAGTGCTGGGGTCCATCTACCTGGATTATTGTTAACAGATTTCAAATACAGTGAAATGGATAAAAGGCTGTTATTTTAGTGCAGTAGGCAGTTGTCAGCTGAACAGTCTGCTCTTCTGGAGTACATTAAATATATCATCAAACATCAGTTAAAAGTTTCACTCAGGTCCACTCGTTTGTCTGATGCTGTTTTTCTTTTAACAGTTTTTCCTTTTTTTTCCAAATCTCAGTTACTGACAACATGATGTGAAGTTTTCATACTGTCCAACTGCACAGGCATCGTTAGAGTCTCAGGAGCTTGTCCTTTGTGTTAGCTGACTGTGGAGTGAGTTTACCTGCACTGCCCTATTATCCCTCATCACTTATTCATCATGGCCTTCGTTTCTTTTCAGGGTGGGTGTGTGCAGCTTTGCATGGAGACACTGTTGCTCAGAACAATTGGTCAATGGACAAAAATTCCTAGACGGTTGTTAATGTCATGAAGTCTGTGGACTGTGAACATTTCTTGAGAAATGCTGACCATCTCATACAAGCATTACATATGTATTAAAGTGTAGGTCATAAAATTTTCAGCAATGTTACATCATTTAAGTGGTTTTAACTCTCAACGGTCACATTTATCAATGACCAAAACAGTTGTTGTAATTGTGTTTCTTATTAATAGCTTACCGAAAAAATTCTGCTGAAAGTACAGGTTAAGTGTTTGTGTTAGTCAGGAAGAGAGGCAGGAGATATTCTATGGTTTTGATTTTGAGTTTTTGTCGGATGTGCTGTTTGTGTTTTGACACATTTTTGTTATTTAACACCGAAACAAACAGAACAATGTCGGAAGTGCAGATTAGTACTGACGAGTGTAATTTATCTTAAAAGTCCTTGTTAATTCATTTAGTATGTAGTTAGGTGATTACTTTTGAATGGTGTATGTATATATATATATATATATATATATATATATATATATATATATATATATATATATCTATATATATATATATATATATATAGATATAGAATCCAAAGCAGTAAAGCAGATTTTAAAAGGTTAATTCTAGCGATGGAGTATCGGTACTGATACTGACCTTTCTAAATGAGTCGATACTGTTTCTTAAACACAGTCGCTCTAAAATAGACAAGTGTTGTTCCATTCTCACTTTGCGCTGGTTTTATTGGACCTGAATGCTCTGTATAAGCAATAAATATAAATTATCATATTACAGGCACATTTTTTGTTTAAGGAGATGAAACTTGTTTTTTTGCAAATGTAAAACACACCAGGCATTTCTTTACAATATAGAATTAGAATAAAAGCCCTGACCTGGAGAGTTTTTCTGATTCTGTTGTGCTTCACACCAGCTTTGTCAGTAAATAATACAAGCCGAAAAATGAAAAAATGTCTGATTTTGAGATGATAAGTTTATTATGTGGCCTTAAATAAAATAAAATTAGTTAATTCAGTTAGAAGAATTAATTCCTTCAGTATGAATGAATGATTGTTAAACGTCACATTTTCTCGTTTATAGAACTAAATCACCTTATGCACTTCGCTAAAAACAAGAGTGATGCTTTGCATAAGTGACACTATGTGCCGCTGTTTATTATATTAAAATGAATGGAAAATATAAAATTGAATGAAATTCCCTTTGGCTGTCAGTATACTTTGTGCACTGTGATTGAATAATAAATATCCATCTACTGCATCTCATTTTAAAAATAATTACCAAAGTTGTTTAGGAATGCAAATATTGGGAACGGCGCATCCTGAGTTTAGTTCAGTGCCGTTTAGCTGCTCAGATGTTCATGTCCTGCCTGTATTGACACAGTGAAGGGAAAAAAGCGTCTCTGAAACAGGTTTTATCAGTTTTTGAGTGTTGCAGTGCTTCCAGGCAAACTGTGTGTGTACAGTTGTTTTTATATTTCTTATATCAGGCAATTCATATTAGATATTTGCACACAAGTTGTTTCCCTAGTGACCAGCACAGGGTCACATTTTGTATTCAGCAGTTACAAACACTCACATGATGCTGGCCTTCATTATTAAACAGCCGGTCCATCGACACCGTGTCTTTTGTTTTGAGTGACTAACTCCAGCTCTGTGGGTGAGGAAAGAGAGAGAGAGCACGAGGGGTAATGAGAAATACCCAGTGATATCATTTCATCTGTTTGCTATGCAGGCATCAGTGTGCAGGTCTGTGTTTGTGAGCTGCAGGTGTTTGATATAGGAGGGTGCGTGCCAGGGTAATAATGGTCATGTATGCCCAGGGGGCTAAAATAAGGAAGAAAACTTCTGAAAACTGCTGAGGTGCATTTCTTTTTCCAGAAACGAAACTTGCTATATGTTGTGCTGATTTTTAAAAAAAAAACAAAGAATGGAAACATGAAATATGTAGGGCTGAGTTATGGGTACGGTAGTTAGGGGTTGAGTTAAGGGAAGGGCTGAACGATTTGGGGAAAATATCTTGATTTTTCTGATCAAATTACAATTGTGATTTAAATGTGATCATTTTCTGTTGATTAAGCTTGTGGCTGGTTTTGCCTAGAAGACCAGCACTTCCATTTTTTCAACCTTAAAGCTTAATAAAACACTGCATGCTGTGTTAATCAGCTTTTTTTCTATTTTCCTATTAAAAACCTTTTAAGGCAACACTGAGTAATGTAGCGTATGGTATGTAGCAGCTTTTGTCATTTGAAATAGAGATTTTGATACATGATCATTCATTCCTGGTTAAAGATGGGCGATATGGGAACACAGTACTTGATATTTTCATGGTTTTGTAAGAAATTGAACGGTAGAAATTCTCCAAAATTGCACCAGAATGCTGCAGTTCGTGAAAAGTGGCTGAATGGACTGACAGCCTGTCAGCTACTTGCTAGTGTGTGGTTGTTACAGTATGAACTGGTTGTTGTTCACAGGCTTTCTGTAGCTGGTCCAAATCTACGTTATGATACATGTAGATGTTTAGAGTTCTAGATATGCTGACAGTATCTTATGATGAAAACAAAAGTAATGAAAACATACTGCCGTTTTACGTCTTATGGTTAACTCCTTAAAATCACAGGCCGTAATTACATATTACGGTTTACTATTCAGTAACTACAGGGGCTTCAGTGCAAACTGGTTGAGCTATTCTTTGGTCGTAGAAGTGTGTAATAAATCTTTGAGCCTGTCGGTGAGTCCTGGCCATTTAAGTCGTTATGTAATGCAGAATATCTCGTCCTTTATTTAGTCTGGCATTGATTGGTACAGTTAACAGCAATAGAGAAATAAAATACTATAGATTTGTCAATTAGCTTCACTCCTCATAAGCAACTTTTTGACTCTAAGGCAATAACTAGGACCCTAAATGTAAACGTAATGCTGTTTCTTCTCCTAACAGAAGTTTACACAGCTGTTTTCTTGTTTTCAGCCTGAATTCGAGGTTTGAAAAAGCAGCACGTTTTTTTGAAACGTCAGTGTAATTGTGCAGCCTCCCATCACACTGAGCTCATTGTTGAGTGTTTGGTTATGTGTTGAGATCATGGTGGAAACCCTGCCATCCTTATTTCGACCTCTGTGCCGCCCTCAGCTCTAACCAGACGAATGAGCTCGATCTGCTAACAGTCCAGCTAATTGTGTTGGAGTTGACGGTGTGTGAAGAAGTGGCTGTGCTCTGATCTGGCGCGCGGTGGCCAGGGCCTTTGTTTTCCATTAATTAACAGAGCTCTTGCTAAGGGCTACCAGGTTTACTCTGCCTGGCTGGCTTCCTTGAGTTCATTTAGATTTCCTCTGTAAACTTTAATTCTCTGCTAAGTAGATAGAATTGAAGCTAATCTAATAAGCACATCAGGGCTGTCATTGTATTTTATGTTGGTAATTTAGTAATCAACCAGTAATTTTGATGATTAATTATCAGATTTTTCAACAAAGGTCAAAGAAACAAAATGGATTTAATGAACAGTAATAAACCATGCCTGGTTTTTCAGGGAGTACCTGAATACTTGGAAACGAGAAACAACAAAATAAAGACGACTTTATAACGACTTGTATACTTTTTAATAAAAGTAACAGAATTATGTTCTCAAGGCTCAATTTCTTACAAGATACATTACACTAGTTATAAAGTATAATACCGATTTGTGAGAGGGTACATTTTTAATATGGAGTGTATAATGTGTAAAACTCGCAGCCCTAATGTCATTCATTCTGAGCTTGGATGCTGTGACACTAACAACAGTGGGACTGTAAAAAATGAGTGCTCCCATGTGTACATTCACTCACGCCTCTCCCTTCCTTCGCCTTGACTTAACCAGAACCCTTTATATAGAAAGGATTACACAGAGTAGGAACAGAGATGTAGATCCACAGAGCAGAAGCTATTACTGCACTAAAGTGTTGGGCTAAACCTCAGCCTTCTTCACTCTGCAGGTCTGCTGGTGCTTTCTGACGTGTACCATGTAGCACTGAGCTAAGTGCTCTTCTGAGAACACACATGCATGCAGCATTTAACGTGTGTGTGTGTGTGTGTGTGTGTGTGTAAATGAGCCTGGTCACACTATAACGAAACCTGTACGGCTGTCATAACCGAGTGTAATTTGAATAATCTACTGATTAGTTTAATTATTGAGCATAGTTTTTTTTTTTTAAGCAAAACTGACCAGTAACAAAACATGCCTAACTTTCCAAAACATGAGCAAGACCATCAGAATACCTAATTAAAAATAAATATATACATTCAAGAGGATGCATCTATCAGAATAATTCTGACTGTAAGAAACAGGGCTGTACAATATTGACTTAGAGCAGCAGGAGAATGTAAAATATCTGCACTGTTGGAACAAAGATCGACATACAATCTCAATTTTGTTGCATTTTTTAGTTTTCCACAAGGGCCACTTATAGCATTTGTGTTTTTTTGTGTGTGTGTGTTTTGTACCATAAAGATATAATATTTCAGTTTTCTCATATTATGTTTTACATGCCATTTCCCAACCTCTCTTTATCCTTCAGAATTAAACAGGCTGGTTGTGTTACTGTGTCTTTAAGACTGAAATATGCAAAACAGTTTGTGTTGATTGGCTGTCATTTAGTGTGCTTGAAACACTGATTATAACTTCAGTGCTAATAGTGTGGGCCCTGTAAGAATAACTTGCCTTGTATTTCATGTAGTTACTGAGCAATAAGCCTCTGAGTATAATAAGCCTGGGAATTTTTAGGGGTTGATCAGGTAATTGTGACAGCCCTAACAGCTTGTCGGGCGACTGTACAGCAGATCACACGCAGACTGATGGCTGTGTTTAGGCCTAAATGCTGAAACCTAATCGCTTAACCACAAAGGGCCTGAGGTTGAACAAATTGCAGCAGAGAGCAAAAAGAAATGAACAGTGTCGCGAATCTGGCTATTACAGGATTAGCTGCAGTGAGGCACGCTGCCGTGCGTCTGTCATAAGAGCAACCAGAGGAGAAAAGTTTACGCTCCACCTGATGCTCTGTTCAGCTGCCATCACACACATACAAGGTGACTTGACCCCCAGGAGGGCCTCACACACTCTCTCTGCTCTCTGGAGGGTTGCACAAAGAAAAGAGCCACGCGGTCCTCTCAGCCAGACAAAGGCCTGTAATGGGAGAGCACAAGAAGGCCAAGAGAAGGAGGGCAGAGGCAGTCTGAACATTTCTCACCCCGTGACTTTTCAGAAATAGAACTGATAATGTTCTTCTGACTTTCCTCAGGGGGGAAAAGATGTAATTAGTGTGTAAACAAGGAACCCCATGCCAGACTAGTACAGTCTTATGCAAAGGTTTGGGCACCCCTGGTCAAGTGACGTGTTTTGTTCATTTTCTAATTGAAAATAAGTTACACATCATGTACAGAGAACAAACATGGCAAATAAATAGAAATTGTGCACTAGAATTTGCAGAAAATTGTTCCCTAGAGATGCATTGACTTATTTTCTCATAGAAAATCCAAAATATTTGTATACGACTGTGCATGTCTCTTTCTTTGAATAGAATTTTGCTATGACTTATAAAGTGATTTTATTAATGAGTTATTTAAATGGTGCACTGATCATGACTTTTCATGTTATTACATTGTCATTAACCACTTATTCAACACCTGTGAACACATGAGACACATGAGGTCCAGCAAAAGTCACAATACAAGTAATATTGTTTACTTTTTCATGAGCCAAACTGCCATTTAAATTCATAAATGAAAGATTAAATGTCTATTTAAATATATAAACATACATAAAATAAAGGGCTGCAGCAGTGTAGCAGCAACATTCAAACACACTGAGAATGTACTGAACCTGGCTTTAGTTATTTACATCACAAAATTGTCACACATATTGTCGACTATAACAACATGACCGATTACCAGGTGCTTGTTTTGAGCAAAAATCAGCCGATTGCGAAGTGCATTTTGTGAGTGATGTACAAGCACAATACCTAGTTCCTTTTTGTATGTTCTTGCTTCTTATAATAATATTATTAATAATATCATATTACGTTAGACTGCATTAATGTTTAGTTGTGTGATTAAACATTTCACGGTTAAGTAGGTGATAATAACCTGTCATTGTATGGAGTATCTCAGGTGTAGTCCTGCCTCACTAAAGTTGTTTTGGTTCGAGTTTCCCAGTTTATCTACATCTTGTTGCCACTGTTTGTTTCAGTGAGACAGAGTCAGCAGTTCTGGTTGCAGAATACAGTGTGTTCCATCTCCCTCGCCGCTCAGTGCACTCAGAAGAACAAACACTTGAACCTAAGCAAGGCAACCGTGCCTAATGCACCATGCACAGTTCAGCCTCACTGGGTGTGATGGGAGTTTTCACCTGGACATAATCTGGATTGCAGCACCGGTAGCTGCAACATCTGTTACTGAGAGTGATGCCTAAACGCTGTGATTTAATTTCGCTGGATCCCACAAGCTGGTGGACCTATTTTAACTCATTAAATTTATTTATTTGGTCATTAATCTTTAGATTTTTGACTGATAACTGATCATCATTTGTCAGTAGTAATCATTAACCAGCAAGCATAAAATCAAGAACAGGACCTATTAGTTATATATGTTTTGGATATGAAATCTGATTGGCTGAGCTGCGTTCAAAGCCGTTGTGAAGTAGGTGATATATGCACACTTCCACTGAATTCTGTACTAAACAACAGAGATATTTAGAAGTGCTTCTTGTGTGGACTGTGGAATATAGTACTAATAGAAGGGGCCAGGTATATGCCTATGAAGAAAATCTGTATTAAACATCTTCTTTATGGGACTGACAACTATATTATGATCGTGAATACATCGTCAAAACTTAAAATGTTGATGAAATGACTCATTCTAAAGTTATAAAGTTATATTTACTGCTCAATAGCCCTTAAATGCCATGACTAAGGCTAATTTGACTCCATATAAGCGCTGGAAAGCAGACACCGTCCACTGTGTCCTTCTCTACAGATTTACACACCCCTTTATGATTTCCTCAGACCGCTGTTCATCTCACTTTCTTTATGAAAGCATGGACACAATAGTTGATGTTTGCTTTCGATATGGTGCTGCTGTAGTTGTGCTTTTGTAAAATGCTCCAAGGCATCACTGTTTCGAGTTGCGCAGCAGTCACTGTGTGGTATGTCAACGGTTTGTCTGACCTAATTTTGATCAGATGTGGACAGCCTGGTCCTTATGACGCTGTCCTCCATTTCATGCTGATATGTCAGTTACTGTATTTTCTTAATTAATCGTATATCTCTCACTTAATCCAAATTTCATTTCCAGTGTACATTTTCCTTTCTCTTACTGTAATTAGTGTTAATAACATTATTAATCATTAACAATTCATCTCCTCGCAGATGCCTTCTAGGTTTTCAGAACATAGGATGCTTAAGCCCAGCCTAAAATGATTAGATTAGTAGGTGTATGTAATCAATGATGATTTAATCAATACTATATATTTTCTGAGTATTTTCTTTCAGTACATGATCACTTATTTCATCTATCAGAAGAGTCAGTCATACTGTCTATATGGCCACTCCTCTAAGGTCGTCTTGGAATGTTTTGTACTTTTCTTGTGCCTCTATCACAGGTATATAACCTTGATACTTAGGGAGGGAAGATTGTTTGGGCCAGTTGGGGGTCTCTGTATGAAGACGCCTTGAAATAAACCTAACCTTCTCCTCAAAAGTGCACAACTTCGTCTGGGTTATTGTCAGTGACTCCAGCATTGTGTACAATTCAAAAACCTGGCTCAACTGAAATGATAACCCACCTATTCAGATTAGAGCTGTTTTTAATGGAAATTGACCAGTAGTATTGGCCCTTATACACTCCCAATTTATTTGATAAGTACTATGTAAATTATGAAAGTGAGGAACAGAAGAAGGGCGTGACATGCTGGCCTTTACCGTTTGAAGGGTTAAACCGGTTTTTGTGTTTTAATTGGTTGCTCTGGGTGCCCTTTGGAGTTACAAGTGTCATGTAGGTCCCATCTCAGCTGTACTGTAACCTTTACGGAGGGCTTATTCTGAGTACTAGTGGAAGGTCAGTCTGATTGGAAATACGATGCACATAAAGCAGCCCTCACAGCACTAATGTTTGCATTCCAGCTTTTTATAGAGGTAATGAGTAATCCTTCCTGTGTGTAATGTTTCCACTCAAAGAATGTGAAGAAATAAATTATTGACATTCTGATGCAATTATTAACTTCCCAGTTTTTGCAGTCGAATACCCTGCCAACCTGGTCAGAATACTCTTCATTTGACCCTGGACAGTCTGGTAATGTCAGATAGTCTTTGAGAAATGGAAGAAGAGTTGGCATGTTCATGCTTTCTGTACAGTGTGGACTGGGCTGGCAGGCATCTAACGGTTCTTATATATGGACAGTAATGGCACCAAATTGCATGTACCATTCCAGGAAATGGAGCCTATTTTCTTGGGTTAGCCGGAGCTCGGTTGTTTTGATGAAGCCCGGGCAGCTGTAGTCACGGCTGGATCCCCACTTCTGCTCTCTCCTCTAAACAGCTTCCCGCTCGCCAGATGCAAAACACTTTCAGTTCCCTGGCAACCACGCCGAGTGGTTTTTCGCACTCGTTCAAGATCACGTTTTCGCTACCTGTGTATGAAGTCTTACCTGATGCACATGCTGCAAAGGTGAATCATGTTCAAAGAATCTGTCCCAGACAGAGCGGTAGTCTTTACTGAAGGATAGAGCACAGTCAGCGTGTCAGCTTTTGGTCAGCAAGCCTAAATTTGGACATCTTTTATCCCCGAGAATAGCTGCCAAAACATCTGCACCATCAGCTAGAGTTTTTTAGCACAGGTTAAAGAGAACTGTATTCTTGCATTTGTTAGAATCATGTCGGTGACGATTCTTAAGAAAAACTGAGTTATAAAACAAAATTGCAAGGTGTTAGGAAGAGTCTCCTTGGACAGTGTTCTCCCTCAAGGTTTGTTTTAAAGCCTTCCTGAGGCGGAGATGGAGATGCTGAGATTTTCATTGGGAGTGACAAGGATGGACAAGATTAGAAATGAGCAGATCAGAGGGACAGTGAAGGTGGAGCAGTTTGGAGATAAAGCCAGAGAGGCCAGGTTGAGATGGTTTGGACATGTGTTGAGGAGGAATAGTGGATATATTGGGCAAAGAATGTTGGAGATGGAGCTGCCGGGTAGAAGGAGTAGGTTTATGGATGTAGTGAAGGTGGACATGGAGATGGTTGGTGTGAAAGTAGAGGAGGCAGTAGATAGGGCAAGATGGCGGCAGATGATCCGCTGTGGCGACCCCTAAAGGGAGCAGCCGAAAGAAGAAGAGTTTTAAAGCCTTCCTGTTTTTGAGCCCTTCGGTTCTGAAGCGGAGACTTGGCTTACGTTTTGATTATAGCTACCTTGATTGCTACCTTGAACATCAAACTACTGTAACAATATAATTGCAGTTGATGCCAGAATAGAATAGAATAGAATAGAATATTGTGTGTCTTTGACATCATAATGGGCATATATTGTGATGGACATGTACTGAATTTAAATATATATGATCACAGTGTTTTGTTACACACCTAATCTCGGCTTCAGTGCTGTTTTTGCAACATATTTATTCATACCCAACATCATGCACATAACATCATTCAGTGTAGGTCATGGATCCTATACATTTGTACATTGTAGTAATAATTGATGCACAGTGATATCAGAGTCATATTGGTAATGACAGATAATTGCTTTTAAAAAATTATCAGTATAGTACAGATGACTTGACTAATATTTCAAACAGATGTTTGATGATGTATTTATTGCACTCTGGAAGCAGTTTTCATGGGGGGCAGGTAGGGGGCTGTTTATTATCAGTTTATTAAATTTGCTTTAGCCAAATCTAAAAAAATTTAAAATGGCATATGTTATGAACACTATTGAAATGAAATACATGCCAACCAATTACAGTGTATGGCCATACCTGGGCCATACATACTGAATGAGCTATCTATAATGTCATAGAACAGAGCCATATCCCAGATCAGCAATGACTAGCAAAGCGGACAGGGTTCTGGTAAGACTTGGGCCTTGTTTGTTAAGTGAAAGAGATGATATATGCTATTTGCAGTTAATCTAGTCCCAATTTTCATATTTTATAAATGTTTGTTATGGCAGATAACTTTGTGAAAATATTGTATAGTTGCATTAGTCTTGAATTGCCATATCAGTGCTTCCATAAGTGGAATAATCATACTTTTCAGTATTATCATGGTATTTTTAAAAAAGTGTAATGAAAAGCACTGATACATAAAAAAATCACCTACAGTTTAAATCTGATAAAGAATTGTATCTATTTTTACTGCTTTTCTGTTAAAATATACAAAATACATGAAAACATGAGACATTACCATCGACCTGCAGCACTGTTACTGTGGAGATGGACAGATCGATAAATAGAGAGATAGCACTGGACTTGATTTGTGCACCGCTCTCCACTGAACAGTCCTCTTTACTCTCTTTATCAGACCCCGCGTGTGTGAGTGTGTGAATCAGGCTGCTCTGTTTACTCTATCATTGCTGCTGGGTGGGGACGTCACGTCAGGCACTCGAAATATTCCCGGTATCCCACATAGAGATGACCAGAGAGAGACAGGAATAGGGGAAGAAAGAGAACCGATATGGTGGATGGGAACAGGTTTTTGCGTAGACAGGATGAGAGACAGGTAGAGAGGGTGAGAGAGGGCAGATGCCCTGTGGGGAGCTTCACAAACTGCTGTTCTGCAGGCTCAGTGACCTGCAGAGAGGCTGTGAACCGAGCTTGCCTTTTGGCTCTCGTCTGTAAGAGAGAGAGAGAGAGAGAGAGAGAGAAGGAAAGAAAGAGAGAGAAAGAAAGAAAGAAAGAAAGAAAGAAAGAAAGAAAGAAAGAAAGAAAGAATAACCTCAGAGCTGGAGGTGATAATTGGAAGCTGCAGCAGAAGCTTCTGTGTTTTCTGTCCTGCTGACCGCGAGCAGAGGACACGACCTGCTCTGTCTGGAGCTTCTGTCGGCTTTGCTGTGGCCCCTGCCTCACTTGCACGCTGAAATCACAGTCAGCCAATTGATTTTTTCCTTTATGTAACACGCTGCTTTTTAGAATGTGGTGATGAGACACATTCTCCACCTACGCGTCGTCCTCGTTTCAACTCTGCAGCATAAAGTGAGAATACTCCTAAAAATATGATAGTTTTATGAGCTTTATGAGGATTCACAGTGAAATGCTTTTGAAGCCAAACGTTCTTTTTTATAAGAGGTTGGGTTGGTGATACGGCGAAGATATAACATCGTAATACTACACAGCATTTTCTAGATACACAGTATGCGTCACAGTATTCATTTTTTCTGAGAACTGATATGTTGGAACAGACGATAAAGACCCAGCAGTGGCACATTTAAAAATGCAGTGTTTTTATTCCATTTTCCCAGAGACTGTACTGCATTAACCCTTACATGTTGTTAAACATTTTCAGTGTTTTAAAATATGCAATTTATTATTAATTCAACCTCAGAATCCTTGGCCTTTGCTAATTTTCTTTGAAGAGCATATAAAATAACACAATTTCAGTGTGCTACAGTATGTTTCACACTGTTCACCCTCCACACATTTATATTACACAATGGTGTTGAGGTCAACCTTCAGGGAATAAAAGTGTGTAGGTGCCTGTGTCCTTCACTCTGTTCTCCTCCTACATGGCCTGCTGTTAGTGTGTGTCTGTGTTTCTGTATGTGTATGTATTTGCATGTGTGTGTATGTGTGTGTGTGTGTGTGTGTGTGTGAGGGTGGATGGCGTGGGCAGACTGCTGACTGGCTACAGCTGCTATAAGAGAACCCTAGACTGGACACTTGTGATATTTTAAACATGTAGTATTTTCACATAAATTGCTATGGTTCCAGTTTGGAAAAAAAAAACCCTAATGCAGTGGGTCCACCAGACCACTGAATAACAAACATCAATACCCCACAATGGTTAAATCCACTTAAACTGGACTAATTGTGCTGTCTTTGCAATAAAACATGCAGTTCAGTGTTTTTTAAGCATGTTGTGACAATGTTAAATCATTTATCACAGTAACAATAAATATCATTATATTTGCCCAGCACTAAAATGAGGTATTCAGTGTCCTTGCTCTTAGTTTTTGATGTCATGCAAAAATATTCAGTTCACCACAATTGTTTCACTTTAAAAAGTGTTGGATGTCATTTTGCATGTATTGCTTAATAACATTTAATTAAAATGTGGTGTTTTGTCCATTTTATGTGTGCTAAAAACTGCTTTTGAGTTGGTGTTTAAGGTCACTCATCCATTCTGCATGTTTTTCTTTTCCCCATCGCACTGTTTGGCCGTGTGCGTTTTGTGTAAGTATCAGTTTATTTTATTTCCTTCAATCTGAAATCATTCTCTCCTAAACTCGATGCTTCTGACTTTACTCGTTCTTTCTCATCTTCTCTCTTCAATAACTGTCTTTTCTATTGTCAAGCCTGTTTTTTATTCTAAGTATATTGTCTAATGCTGGTCTCCTGATCAAGTTCAAAGCCCCATGGCAGGATCTGGTGGGGAGCAGTGAACTGACAGATGTATTGTGCGCGCTCAGTGGTGGGAATGCTAAACTGCTCCTGCTCTGGTGGGACTATGTTTGGACAGAGTGTGTTTGGATAGCTCTGTGAGAATGGCGGCTACAGCCAGCCACTCAGTCCCCAAACTGCCATGTGGCCCAATGCCAGAGCAGCTTATCTGCGGCTTGGCAAACATCAGAGCCTGAGCCATCCAAATGTGATAATGCACAGCTCGGCTCAGTTAGGTAACCACTACCTTCATCCCAACAACAGGGAGTTTACACACGCACACCTACGTCATGCAGGGGCCCCTTTGAAGCTCTGCTGTAGATGGCTTTTGTAGTGATAATAATATTATGATTTAGAAAGACAATAATGATGATAATGATGACGATATGTGAGAAGCGCAAGCCTTGTTTGACTAATTTCATGCACTATCAAAATAATCAGATAGTGATACAGTACGGAACTAAGTAGACAAATATGAGCAGTTTTATTTAAGGCTAGACTTTCTTAATTTTAACCTGAACTGTCCGTGTCATTTTACACTTATTGATTCAGTCAAACAGGGTCAGCATTTATTTTTCCTTAATCTATACAATAAGGTCATACTTTTCTATCCTTTTATGTATAGTACTTAAATGTTAGATCATTTATGAAGGAGAAAGAGGGCTAAACACTGTGGCCGTTTCACTTGCTAGTTGTTTTAAATGGGTTAATAATATCCCATGAATAATGGTCTTGAAATAGTGGAACTATGTATAAGAAAAGGTGCATGGTACTCTCAGCATAGATGTACATGCCTTTAATAACCAACAATCTCTACTTCCAAGTAGAGATGGTACAGTTCTGATACCAGGTATCGATATTAAGCCGATATCAGCAGAAAACAGCATAAATCTGTGCTATCCAAATACTTATACATTGCACTATATGTTGCTGTGCTCTTGCAATCTTTGGGGTTGGCAATATGGCAAAAAATGACATTTTCAAATATCATGTATCATGATATTTGGTATTTCTGAGATTTAATTAGTTGGATCAGACAAAATAGAACCGGCCATGTATAATAATAATAATGATAATAAAAACCTATGACTAAAGTTATTTTTATTCATTAATTTACAAACTGCCCTGCACTTAATTCTATTAAACAGGTCTACTTATGCTTCCTTTGCAATTAACCATATAATGCGGGGGAGTGATGATGAGGCGGACGCATATGCGAAGAGAAGCGAGATCCATTATCAGGGTCAAAAACGGTCCGGGGTCAGAGCGCCAACACGGACAAAATGGTGGACAGACATGCCAAAAAAAATGCAGGATAAACACCACAACAGAGAACAGAAAATAAAACAGAGGCCAGAAGATATAACACCGAACAATACAATGCAAACTATACAATACAAAGGGTTAACAATACTCACGAGGATAACACGGGTGAGAATAATCAAGGGTGGAGTCAGGAAACAAGGGGGCAGGACAGGGAAGAATCAAAACAAGGAAAGCACATGGACAAGACCAAAACAAAACAAAAGCACATGGAGGAGTGGGAGGGGCCAGTCGTGACACCATGTTGTTATCTGTGTTCATTAAGCACTGATGATGTCCACATTATGCTCAGAAAAGTGTGTTATGACATTTATCATACTGATAAAATATCATCATATTGCCCACCCCTAGGCAATCTCATTCATTCATCAACTGATTTTATGAGCAGTGCATTATATGGTACTACCTCTACTACCTCTAGTGTATGACAGTATCTCCACTGTTATGAACTTCCTCCTTCTTATTCACTCATTTTAGTGAGTCAGATCACAACCACAAAGGCGCTACATATGCAGTTACCATAGTAATTTATCTGTGTCTGAAATCTGTCACCATTGTACCGTAATACATGCCAGACATTCCTGCCAATGAATGATTAATCATTATCAGTCTTTCCATAGAGGCAACCTAGATTGTTCAAAAAAAGAATATATCAATGACCAGGGATGTACAGTGATACAGGAATCACATTTATATTCTAAAAGATTACTTTAAGAAGGTATCAACACTCGATGCTTAGATTGTAGCAATAATTCAAATGAATATATGATGATGCTGCATCAGTTCATCCAGAAGATCAGAACATGTAATCCTTGCTAAGCTGCTATGCTAAGAAATAAATCTTACATATACAAAGGCCCATATCCTACATTTCTTGTATTTTAGTTATGAGGTTTGTATGGTTTTATGTACCAGAATCATTCATGTTAAAATTTAAACAAGCAGTTTTTTGATTGTGCCTTCAAGACATTAACATATCTAAATAATCTCTGTTCTGATTGGCTGCCCTTTCTTGTACCACTTTGAAAGAACAGTCTGCTCTCAAACACTCCTTATAGCTTCAGTGTGAAAAGGCAGATTATATAAATACGTAAAGAGTTCAAAGTGGGCTGTTTTTGTCACTTAGTTTCCATATATGGCCTGCATGGCCAGGGGTGCGATTGATATGTATTGTAACTTTAACATTGATTTAATACTAGATACTACATACATTCTTTTACAAAACAAGTGAGAGAAAATCAGTTTTCTGTTACACGGGCCCTTTATTTTTAACGTTTCATGAACGTATTTGTATTGACATCAGCATTGGCTTTGAGAAATATGTGCAAGAAATTAATTGGATATTGGCATTGGCACAGAATTCACATATCAGTGCATTCCTATTAATGACCATGATACATGTTGGCTAATGACTGACAAGCATACTGAGATTAAGATATGACTAATAGGGAGGAAAGAAAAGCTCCTTTCCATTTTCCAGGTAAATGTCTGGCAGTAAAATTTAAATGTAAGTCATTTGTGCTGCTTCTTTAAACACAGACGCAACAAGCCTAATGACATTAGACACATGTAAGTGACTAATAGTGAAGAACAGAAAAACTCCTGTCCCTCTTTGCTGGTCTAAGACACTGTGACAATGTTAAGATGCATTACTCACAGCTGACCCAACCTGCTGGGTTATATCCTCTTATTGTTCATCCTGACACTGTAACATGCCTCTGTGTTCATATGCCACTGTGTATGCGTGAGACAAATAAATCTGCTATGAAACAGTGTACATCTCATTAATATGTCTCTATACTCTGTTCTTTTGTGTGCATCAGGAGAAGAAAGGCGGGTATCCTGCCGAGCCTGGAGGACCTGCTCTTCTACACCATTGCTGAAGGCCAGGAGAGGATCCCAGCCCACAAATTTATCACGGTAACAACCCTGTTCATTATCCCTGCATACACAAGTACATACACAAGGACCAGGCTAAACCATTTGGAGAAAACATAATTGCTAACATAAAGTTTCTGACCAATGATGGAACTTATGCTTTTCAAAGAGCTTCCTGTTCATGGTCCACAGTTTGAGCTATAGGCATTAGGCCATGTTTAGTTACGCTTGGGTTATCTTATCTTAACAGGTTATCTCATTTAAAGCTATGTACACTGCACTGTATCAGACCTTGACACTCTGTTGTTAATAGGACACCGCAGAATATTATAAAAGCTGCAGTGTTTATTTCTCCTCTGGACTGATATTAGGCTTGTTATCTTGCGGAAACGTTACGCGTTTGCAATATTTGTTCTGTCAGATTACAGCCCCAATTCCAATGAAGTTGTGACGTTATGTAAAACATAAATAAAAACAGAATACGATGATCTGCAAATCCTTTTCAACCTATATTCAATTGAATACACTACAAAGACAAGATATTTAATGTTCAAATGGATACATTTTATTGTTTTTTGTAAATATTCACTCATTCTGAATTTGATGCCTGCAACATGTGAGGGTGATTATACTACAATTCAAATTGTGTTTTTGTGCAAGGCACTGAAGGCCACTGGACTGCGAACAGGAGACCCCCGACTGAAGGAATGTATGGACATGCTGAAAGTAACCCTAAAGACCACGTCAGACGGGGTGATGCTGGACCGACATCTGTTCAAAAAGTGAGTCAGCACTTTGTGAATAGAGCTGTAGTTGTTCTTGTGTCTGCATATGCCCAGAATATGAACACTTGTAAAAAATGAGAGCTGTTGGTTTTATTTTGCTTTTATATTCACATGTAATTTTGTAATTACATGTTTAATAACATACAGTGAATTCCATTTACGTTGACATTGAGTTTGCATTCAATATCATCATGTTTGATATATTTTTAAATCCTTTTCAATGTCAAAACATACCAAAAACATTGCAAAAATGCAAAGGCTGCAGACATTAACATTTACTTTCCATCAAATTCAAATCATAATAAAATATCTCCTCTTTTACTTGGTATAGGTTGAAATGCAGAATCCACACATTCTGCTATTTCTTCGCTTTTCAGTCAGCTATGAGTGAGAAGTAACTAATGCTGAATTATACCATGATTTTGTTATCAGTGCAGTATCTGTGACATCTAAGGTTACATGCATGGGTACTTTGCCAAATGGTCTTACATACCTTATATCTAAAACAAGCTGAGGTACTGATAACTGTATTTTCCAAATTCTAGAACGAGTATATAGGACTTGCTTATGAGGCAAGAAATGGTGCAGCAGTTTCAAGCTGGCACTTTTACAGGTCCCATGTACCTTGTGACGGAGCTGCCATCACATACCTGCTACCACAATAATGTGATTATTGTAATGTAATAATTATTGTATTATAATCACATAATACCCAAATAATAAGCCAACTTTAGCCTATTAGAAATTCAGACACAAAATAACATCTCACACCATTTTTGGGGGGCTGCAGGCCATGTGTTAGAAAGCACCATTGACATGGGTTTATCTACATATTGTTCTGTTTTTTGCTATTTTGCACAATACAAATATTTCATATTTAATTTTGTTGTTTAAAATGGGTCTTATTAAAACTGAAGGGGCATCCGAGGAAAAAAATCCACTGTTAACTTACAAAAATAGATTTAGTACTGCTATTAGGTATTACAGTATATACATTTTACCTGTGACTATTACATCAAACTGTAATGATACAGTTGATGTAATGAACTGTAATGATGACTGAGTACAAGTGTTCAAATATTTTGTTGCCCATAACGAAAATTAATTTAGTTATATGTTGATATGACTTAATTGCTCTTAGGGGTTAAAGGTGAGGTAAAGAGAATTGCTACTTTGCATGATCAAGTATAGAAGTGCAGTAACTGCAGCAATGAAATAATTGAATTTGGGCAGATGCTCCTCTGATTACGTGGACTATGCTGTTGGCTCAGGAAAGCTAGTTACCATGGTGATGCAAGTGTAGATACAGTTCATGGTCACTCTGCAGACTGATATGGTAATGTAAGCCTATATCAGATGAGAGGAGAACGAGTATCTTTTTTCACTTAATTCATCTAAATTAGACTATTTTAAGCCTGTCTGATCTGCGCAGGCCTGTGTGTTGTGCTGCTGTGGCATAACCAGACCTTTAGTCTCACTGTTTTTCCATGTGAAACAGATGCTATATGTGAACATGCCCTGAGTCTAGACTATTAAATGAGGTGGTGGATCAAATATGCATCCTTCCTGTGCCGTGCTCATACTAATACAAAGTACAGATAAACAGAGTATGACAGCTGTGTTTACTGGCCAGCGCTATGCACTAGTGATGTGCATTTTGAGTAATTTTGATATTTGAGTATCAGCAAGCGTTAATGAACAGGTATTTGGTTAACCCCAAAAAAGAAAAAAGTGCTTCAGCTGATATTGACGTGTACCCTGCTCATGGTGGGCTTTCATGTCGTTTAAACCTGAGTAACAGAGGCTGCCTCTTCAGATGAGCCACTAACTTTCTAGTACCACTAGCACTTTAGCAGTACGTGACGCTGACTTGTGGGCTTCTACACATTCTTTTTAGTTCTGGGTAATGCCACCTTGAGCTTTTAGTCTAGTTACAGCTGCACTACCTCTGCTTTCTCAAGTCATGGGCTGGAGGTTAGGGAACCAGCCTTGTGACCGTATCTTCACCCGTTTGATCCCCTGAGCCGACAGGACATGACTGAAGTGCCCTTGATTAAGGCACCTCACCCCCAGCTGCTCCCTGGGCACCTTTGATAGGGCTGCCCACTCATCTGGGCAGGTGTGCTCACTGCCCTCTAGTGTGTGTGAATTCACTAGTGTGCATGTATGTGGGTGTTTCACTGCACAGATGGGTATGCGGAGGTCTAATTCCTCTGTGTGCAAGCACAGTTGGCTAATGGTTCTGAATTCTAAGTCTTCTAAGTCTTAAGTGCATCCTTGACATTGTACTCAAATTAAAGCATGCCATACCTACTTAATGAAAAATACTCTTAAAAGCAAAACTGTTCAACTTTACAGACTTGTTAAAGCATAAGGCATTTCATTTAACTGCTGGCCTGTATTCCCCTTGACTTTTTGTTATGCAGCATAACAGATATCAGAGTAATGGTTAGACATCGTACAGTTCGATTCAATTTCAATTCAAGGTGCCAAGATGCGATTATAAAATGATTCTCAGTGCTTCTTGATGCATCCTGATTTTTATTTTCTATAGCCTGCATTAGGCAGTATGATGACATTTTATCATTGTGATAAATTGTGTTACTGTAGTAAACAGTGTCCTTTTTGAGCTTATTGTGGATATCATCCATACATAAAAAAGAACACCGACTGACTGTGCATTACATAATTAGTTCGGTTGAGCTTGATTTTATGCAGTTACTGTATGTGAAATGTGGAAATTAATTAAATGATTGTGCCCAGAGCTTTTGATGGCAGTTTTTAAATGTTTTTAAGCTGTAAAACACGAGAGGGAGTGTGTTATCACAAAATAACATCACGGCTGCGATTTGGTCGCAGGCACGAGCCGAATGCGAGTACCATATATCATCACAGCCGTGATGTTATAGCGATAATACACAACCTCAAGCGTTCTGTTGCTTTTATACAACAGTTAAATAAATAAAGTAAGAAATGAATAAACTGGCCCTTTAATATGATTAATGTTCGCAGTTCCTTCCGCTGAACGTTGAAATAGCTTGAGCATCTCCTGTCAAAGTCGTTGCTTGCAATGGTGTCTCAGCGGAGTGATAGTGTTTGTGGAAAAAGTCGTTATGGCAAAATAACAGCACAGTTAGAACGCCTCTCAACCAATTAGCTTGTGTGGCTGGAACTAACTGTTCCTTAATCTTAATCTGAATCTGAGTAAATTTTTTTTACCCTTAAATAGTGATTTTTGTATTTCAGTGCTTGCAGATCAGTTAACGAGCCCTTGGATGCCTGCTCACACCCCTACTATGAATTTTATTTATAGCTAGTTGTCCTGTGCAGGGAATCACTTAGTTCTGCCTGAGCAAACCCCATACATCACCGTACTCAGGCTGTACCGTGTCACAAACCACACCTCGTCCCCTTCAGTCTCATCAGGCAGTCTGATGGATCTCTGCTTGTCTGCTTCTCAGCCTCTCTGTCCCTGAACAGTGTCATATTTACTGCTGTGACTTGATGAACCAGCACTGATGGTCTTATTAGAGGCTGTGAAATTGTGCTCTGGATGTGTGCTGGTATTAGGTTGGTAATTTATGGAGTACAAGAAGAAACTTCAGGGGGAAGGGAGAGAGAGTGGAAAGGGCAAAATATAGAGCGAGAGGGGTAAATATAGGTAGTGAAAATGAGAAGAGAAGAGAGTAGGGTGATATAATGATATGTTAATGTTATCACAAAAAATTATGTGGAACATATCGCATCATATAATTTAAACCCAGTTTAAGATAGTGTAGTTGGACCTTCTTAGATCAGTGCAGTTTGTGAAACATTGAATATAAACAAAAAACAATAGTTATACAACATACTGTTTTTTTAAGCATTTTTTAAAATGTGGCACTTCTGGGGCAGTGTTTCTGTTCCTACTTATCAGCCCCCAAAAATGACCTGTTTTTTGTCATGAAAAAGGCTTGAGGTATCATGACACGTTATTTTCAGTGGAGGACTAAGCACAATACTCCTGTACTTGAGTGCGGTAAAAATACTTTGGGCAAAATAGCGCTTAAGTAAGAGTAGGAGTATTTAAGTGAGTTAAGTGAGTAAGAGTAGGAGTATTCTATGTACTTGAGTTGAAGTATTGAAGTACTTGATTTTAATTATATTGAAGTATTAAAGTGAAAGCACTCTGGACTGACTGAATTACTTCAGCACTACCAAGTATCAAAAATTGTCTCATTCAATACCATGTTTTAATACCCACATGGAATACAATACACATTTTTTCTAAACTTTGCATCTTGATTGGCAGTCTAAATTGCATTTTGTAAGCATGTTATTAATGTCAATGCTTCTTGTTTAGACTGTAGCCCGTTATACATAGTAAATATACCCACTTCCAGGACCTCACGTTAATTTCTGTTGAAACCCACACTCTTTTTCAGATTCTAGCTAAAAAAAAAGATATCCAAAACCAAAAAAGTGTTGTTTATAAATCTGTATTGATGTTGATATCAGTATAAAATGTGACAATACACAGCCCTAGGTATTGTCTTATATTATTTAGATGAAAAATAGAAATATAAGAACTCATGCTGCATTTTGTTTGTTACTTGAGCTCAATTAGCAGGTTTATCTGTACTTTTAATCAAACAGAAATAAAAGTGGAAATACATTTTTTTTTCTTGAGTAATATTTTACCAAAACTACTTTCACTTAATTGTGCAAGACTTAAAACTTCCTAAGACAGCTTTGAATGGTGTACGGCATGATTACAATTGTTGCTCTTGCTATCTTTCAAATTGCTGTAAAAAAATCATATAGAAACATTCATTGTTTTGGCCTGTTGCCCACCTGTAGTAATGAGAGAGATACACTAGGCAGTTGTTGGTGTAGTGTAAGACAGCTAGAGAGAGGCTGAACCCTAACTGCTTCCCTTACAGGCTATATAGTGGAGGTATTTGCCATTTGGGTGTAGAAGTCATTATTTCATGACCTATGTGGTGCATTATAGGGAGCAGGGACCCAGGAGATGGAGGTGGGTAGGTACAGCGATAGTGAGCATGGAGGAGAGGAGATGGTGTACAGATAGGGCCGCTGTGTGAGGCTGACCATCTGTTCCCTGCTCTCCCTGTTGCTTCTCTTCCTTCCCTGAGAGCAAATGATGATCCATCACCAGCAAATGGCGTCTGTACAGACATCTTCATTCATCTGGGGGGCCAGCTCCCTGCGCAGCTAATTTTAGCTTACGTGTCTGCTCATAGATCAGTCGAGATGAGCCTGGACTCAGCTCCTCCATTTCTCATGCAGCCATAAAGAATTCCTCCACATCACACTAGGTTTCTGCATGGCTGTGCTGGCTTGTAGCTTTGCTAGGCTCGACTTTCTGTTTGTATATGGGCACAGGAGGTGAATGGTGGAGGGCCTGTTCTCAGCCAGAATATCAGAGCACTGAGATTGTTGTTGTGAGGTGTGAGAATCTTTCTGAATCGTTTCATTTACTTAATCGTAACAGCGGGTTGATTTAGGTAAACGTGGCCCTTCTTCTTTGCGCCATACTTCCCTTTGATCTGCTGTAGTTTCCCTATGGTCTGCTCTTAATTATGCAATTTTCAGAGGCTTTTTCAGTTTGTTTATGAACACTTTCAGATTTGCTGCCAGGGTGAACAGATACTAATTCGTGCCCTGGCATTTTTTTAGCTGTTTCAATCAGAATTCCTGTAAAATGGCTGTCTAGCACCAAAGTTCCTGGCAAGATCCTGTGGCTTCCACTGCAGGAAGAATGCAAATGCAAGCAGCTAGAAGGAAAAGTCTGCTTGATTTTTTTTTTGCTTTGTGCTGTACTCAGTGACTGCAACTGAGCGGTGAAAAATCAAGTGATGTGTCTAGAGCTTTTGGCACTGCTGGGCTTATAATCAGTCATTTATGTAAAAAGCACTTTATTCAGGCGATGGTTGATTTTCCAGTTTAAACCATTTCTATTCGAGTTTCCATTGAAACGACAACAGAAAAAAGTTGGTGTTTTACGGTTAAGCCTCCACTCACAGCCACTTGCTTGAGTTTTGGTGTCGTTCTGTCGTTCTGCTATTTTCACTGTGTTGTGTTTTCCCCAGGTGTGTCCAGAGCAACATAGTGCTGCTGACCCAAGCTTTTCGGAAGAAGTTTGTCATCCCCGATTTCATGTCTTTTGCTGCCCACATTGACAAGCTTTATGAGAAAGCTAAAAATCTGTCTGGAGGTCAGGTAAGACTTATGCTGTGAGCTCTCTAACCTTCATCCAACATTCATTATGTCTCTCTGCTGATTCCTGCATGTTGTTAAAGGACTGCAGTTGTGAAACTGAGCAACTTGTGCTTTGTTTCTCTCAGGTTGCTGACTACATTCCTCAGCTTGCTAAATTCAGCCCGGATTTGTGGGCTGTGTCCTTGTGCACAGTGGACGGACAAAGGTAAGAACTCATTTGAAAAGGTACATTTACATATACAGCTAATGTAGACCTCAAACTTGTGAAGGAACAAAAGTAGGACTATTAAGGCTCTAAGATAGCGCAACACCCAAAATTAAAGAAAGAAAAACACTCATTATCTTAATATTACTGAATCAATTGAGGCTAATTGAGGCCAACCAGAGAACTGTGACAGTACTGAAAAAACTTGTGTTATGTTTTGAGTCATCTGTCATTAGTCACAGGACCATTGGACACAGATTAGATTAGAGTGAAGCAGTTCTCTGTGGGTGTAGACCCATCATTGGATTGTGTTTTAAGGATGTGAAATTCTCTCTAGCTGCTTCTGTAATTGATAAAAGTGCCATAAACCCTCAGGCAGGGTCGATTTTCATGGTACTCCTTGCCACATCAGTAGATCCTCTTGCTTTTGTCACAGAGGCAGTAAAGATGGTGTATATTTGTAAGATTGCTGCATTTCACAACACCCTGCTCATAAAGGAATAAAGACTCTTACTATGGGAGGGTCAACAGCCTAGATTGTAAAAACATGTTATTATTTGAATTGTTCTCTTCCTGTTTTGGTCATTTTCCAGATTCTGCTACAGCTCCTATCTTTTCATTTCAATGTTTATGACATGCCCAACATTCTAGTAATTTACATAATGAGCCAAAACATAATGATTATTATGCTATTCACAGATGACGTGAATAACGTTTATTATCTCTTAACAATTGTGCAAGTCAAAGTCTGGTGTATATTAGATGGTCAGACAGTCGGTTCTTATAGTCTCACGGTAGATATGGGTGAAGGTGTGCTAACCTGAGCGACTTTGGCGAGGGCCAAATCGTTGTGACCACTAACTTGATGCATCTCTGAAACAGCAAGGCTTGTGGGGCGGTCAGCAATGGTGAGTACCTACTGACAGTAGTCCAATGAGGGACAAACCACAAACCAGCAACAGGTTATTGGGTGGCCAAGTAGAAGGGCTTCTGTGGCACAATTCACAGAACATTTTAATGATTGCTGTGGGAGGAATGTGAACGTCTGTTCACCACTGAAAACACCTCCAAAAGGCACGCAAGTGTTGTAACTGGACCGTAGAGCAATGAAAGAAGATGACATGGTCGATTGCTGTGTTCTTTTACATCACGTAAATGGCTGGGTATGCCTGCACCGTTTATGTAGGGAAGTGATAGCACCAGGATGCACTGTGAGTAAAAGACAAGCCAGTGGAAGGAGTGTGATGCTCTAGGCAATGTTTTGCTGTTAAAGTCTGAGTCTGGGCATTCATTGCGGATCAAGCACACCCCTTCATAGCATTGGTATACCCGAATGACATGTTCAGATAAGAACATTTTTTGTTGCTCTGTAATTCAGCTTTTAATGCATTTGAGAAACCGTGTAGTATTACATTTTCATAATTTTACAATTTTTAATGTTATTTAGCAAACTGTTGAAAATGAAATAGATCCTCTGGTTCTCAGTTCTCTTTTACAACGCAGTGATTATCAACTTTGAAGCACTGACAGCACTATTACATTCATTCAAAAGCATAAATAAAATGAAAAATCCTTCCTTTGGGTTTTCAGTTTCAGTTGAATGTGTCCTAAATGTCGGTTTCAATTTTGGTCAAGAATTTTAATTTCAGTGCTTCACTTGTCTTTACTTTGTTAAGCTTAATTAATTATAGCATTTTCCTTGCTGCTGGAATGACTCTTGATAAGCTGAAAAGCATAAATATAAGCACCAGCTACCATGCTTGCATCTGTATGTTGATGCTTTTTAGCAAAGTGCAAAGACCATGTGGGCAAATACAACAAACCACTTTTGACAAAGGCTGAGAACAATGCACTGGGATTGACAGGGAACTGATGCCCTTGACTCGTTATATCTTAAACTCATGATAAAGTGTGAGATATATAATATTGAGGTCAGCCAGATAGAGAGATACTGTGGCCCCCTTGTTGTTGTTCAGGGTCTATTTGCCATGCTGATAGTGCCATGACTAGGTTGTTTTCAGTCCTTATCAGTTCAACTGCACTGTTTGTTTTCTATAATCTACATTCTGTTATTTATGGTGATGTGCACTGTGAACTTGGCTCTGAATCCACACACTCAAAAATTAACTTTTTTTAGTGTGTGTGTTTTTAAGGGTTAGTCTTAATGTACATGACTGCGCACTGATAAAAAGAAACACATTGCCTGTTTTCTACCATGGCACTACAGAGATTCAGCTGTTGTATTCTTTAACAGGCTTGAATAGAACACATGTTTTGGTATAGTTTAACGATTTTCATGTTAAAAGTGTTTATTAAGATTTTCATTTGTTTAGTAAAGCTTAAATTACACAGTTCTAAATGCTTTATTCACTATACATATATTCATTATAACCTGTATTAGTACATAATTGGTTATACTGTGTGAAGATCAGTAAGATTTGCATTATTGTCATAGTGCACAAACATATTTACTTTTGTTAAGACCTCGTTATGCAAATTATTTAGCATAATCATCTGAATTTATAACTTATTAGTCTCAGATTGGTTCCATATTCTAAACTAAAAATCATTTAATACGTTTTTGGTAAAATTATATGAGGATGAGGATATTTTTTTAGTTAGTTACAACCCTTTTAACAACCAAATTTGCATATATGCAACTCTTGTATGGAAGAGATTTCAATGTTTAAGGCAATAAAAATATCATGAATAGTATTGCATCTATAGAATCAGTATATGTTTAACTTGCTGGTTAGTGATGACAGCAACTCTTCTTTTTTCTTATGGAACACATCTTGAAGTATTAGTGAATTGCTAAAGCATTATCAGCTCTAATTAAGTCGCTCAATACTTCCTCAAACCTGTGGGAACGAAATGATGAGTTATCCACTAGTAACGTGTGAATTTAGGTGATAAAGTCATACTGAGTAGTTTGCCTAACAGTGTCTTTACAGAGTGTTTATTGTGCATTATTACACCTAATAATGCAATTACTACTGATTTTTACCTAACAAACCTCCCGTTTCGCACTAATACAGACCACAGTGAGTAAAGTTTATTGAATGGTGAATAAACCGTTCAGAGGTGTCTAATATGGGTCTTATTGAGCAAAGAACCAGACCTTAATAAACACCCAGTATGTGGTCCTTAAACTGTTACCAAAAGTTCTAACTGGAAGAGAGATTTTTTTTCTTATGAACAATAAAAGGTAACCAGACTAGGAACTGTAGTGTAAAGTCTAAAGACTAAAGGTTTCAGTGTCCCATGTTACATAATGTTATTGATTTGATTGCATTTTGGTAAATGACCTCCAGTAGACTGTATGTGATGTTTGGTTATCAGTTGTCCTTTTTCTCAAATCTCTCTCTCTCTCTCTTTCCCACACAGACACACTGTGGGCGACA
Organism: Pygocentrus nattereri; assembly: GCF_015220715.1. Classification (NCBI taxonomy): domain Eukaryota; kingdom Metazoa; phylum Chordata; class Actinopteri; order Characiformes; family Serrasalmidae; genus Pygocentrus; species Pygocentrus nattereri. The sequence goes on along the minus strand of NC_051216.1, from coordinate 11,883,507 downwards.
CCAAAGTACCGTTCTGTCTGCAGTCGTGCGTGAAGCCGCTGAAGTACGCCATCGCTGTGCATGACCATGGCACGGAGTACGTGCACCGCTTCATCGGCAAAGAGCCGAGTGGCTTACGCTTCAACAAACTCTTTCTGAACGACGAGGGTGAGGATTAGCCGCTTTTGAGCCTCTTCATGGCACAAGTCCACCACAGACTGAGTTTAGCTTTAGCCGTTAGCTCAGACGCCGTTCCACTAATATATCAATATTCAAATCATTAACCTCAGCTCTAAGATATGCAGTAGTTTTTTCGTCCTTTATCTTTTGGCCTACAGTAAAAGAATATCACGGGACTCGTGTAGTTCTTAGTTTCTCTGATGTTGGTGTCAGATTATTAGGAAATCTTAAGCTTAAGTCTTTCTATTAAAGGTGCATTTACATATTAGAGCTCCAGTCTTTACTGGAAGGCCTACTGCAGGGATGCAGGATTCCCATTAACTGAAAAAAGCACAACATAAATCACGTTACATTTTAGTCAAGCTGCTATGGCCGTCTCTGAAATTCAGATCAGGCATTTTTGCTATCCTGATGTTGATCACAGTGCCCTCCTTGACTCTTACAGGGGTGAGAAGCCTTGAGGCCACCCAGCCATATTACTCCCTGCTATCTTAATTCTGCTACACTATTTCACCCACCCAGTATCTCTGAGAATGTGAGGTAGCCTACTCCTAAATCAGAAGTCATCTTGGCCATCTTGAAGCTTTTATGACCGTGCGAGTGAGTTACCGGCTTTCATCTGGTTTCATACTGACGAATACCATTACAAGGATGAAGCAATGTGTCTCAGATGAAATTCGATCTAGGACCTCATATGGGTGAGCTTTATAGCAAAAATATAACATGATGAACAAAGAACCTTTTATTCTATACAATTTTTATGATTAGGATTGTCAAATGATAAAAAAATTACAATTAATCACATTATTTTGTGAAATTTGACCCTTAAAAGATTTTTAAAATTATTTATGGTTTATAAAGCAGTGCAATTAGTTATGGTTATATGAATGGACATATTATGCTTCACCGGAGTATTTTTATTCCATTCAGTAATTCAGTAGCGTTGTTTTCATCATGTCAGCACTGGGTTCACATCAGCCTGAACATGAGAATTTCATGAATGCAGAGTGAACATGAAAATCTTCATCCCTGACGTTGAGTGAAAGCGACGGTGCCTGTATGTTCCTACTCTTCCGTGATTGCAGCTCTAACACTGTTGTGTAGCCTTGTTTCAAAGGGACTCATTCTCTAGTTTGGACTTTTGTTTTTGATAGTTTGCTGTTTGATTATACCTAAATAATACCTAAAACCAGACTAGTCTGCCAGGTTCAACAGCGTGTTTTGCTAATAAATGATATTTGAGAGTGAGAATACTTCAAAGATAAACAAGTTCACGTCATTGAAGTAGCTGAAAATAACTGGTTTTAGAGCCATCAAAAGAACTTGCAATTTAAAGGCTGCATCTGAATGAGTGGGCTGTGGTTGTCATATCAAGTGTATAAGCAACTGGTTTTTTGAGCCCGTTTACTCATTTTCATGATTTTCTTCAATTAGCCACAGGGTTTGTTTTTTTTTTTTTTTTACTATGAACTTTCAAGAACGAATGCTGCTGGTCTTTTCTGTTTGAACTAAAAGAAAATTACTTTTCTTTGCATTTTCTTGAGGTCAACTTGATTTTGACTGAATTTAGTGCTGGTGACCTAAACTTTGCCAAAGTTAGTGATGTGTATAAGTGATCTTTTTGCGTTCCTCTTCCTTACATGAAGTGACTGCTGTCCCGCTGCTCCGGCGGTGCTTGTTATTAGGGTTTATTACTTCAGTGTTTGTAATGTAGCTGGATGCTACTTACTACTTGCATTGGCCATCTGTTATAGGATCCTACTATAAGCGATTAACTTCGTTTATGAAAGAGCGATAGTTAGCGGTCCATCTTAACTCTATGAATAAAAAGGTAAAACGTTCTTCCCTAACATTAACATAGCTCACAGTGTTTCCCCACAGTTGTGCTTTACAGGCATGGTGCACAATAGGGCACACAAAAAATTACTCCACCATGTCTGCACATATGACCATGCCGACTCATAATGGGAGCTTATGAGACCTCCGTTTTAGAAGCACAGACCAGCAGTTAGATTATCTATCTAACTATGCGTTATGAATATAATGTTAGTGCTGCTAGCATTTAAATATTGGATACGATATGTTTGTGATCTACCCATCATAAAACGAAAGCTTGAGAAACATTATCTGCAAAATGTGATGACCCACACAGATCAGGCAGCAGCTCAGAACCTTTGGAGCATTTATCTGCTATTAAATGTTATTACTTTATATATATGTTTATTGAAAAGTCCTCCGCTTCACATCTTTACTATTAAAACAAAAATGTAAAACAATGTTGACGGGGCTTTCAGGGAGGGACTGCGGATCGTTTGATGAGTCAAACTAGGAAAATTAGTTAAGGATGTGAATCATTTATCATTATTAACACATCAAATTTAACATCACAGTGTTTAGTGTTTCTGAGGTATGATGAGTAGGAACAAACACACTGCACCAGTAATGCATTGTAATGCATTATAAAAAGTGCTGTCAAAATTATACAAAGTGCACTACTTTGCTGTTAAAATCACTCTGAGCAAGTCCTGTGGCTCTACCCTGAGTAGTGTTTATTTACGATCCTTAACGTGTTTATGTAAGAGGAACTGGTGTAAACATAATGGTTCATTTGAAGGTAAACTGTTCAAAACAATCTTCCATCAGCACATATGCTTGGAAAAGTTTGACGAATATGGGCTGTAAGTAAGATTAGCTGACAGAGGAAGCAGCAAATCTGCTTCCACAAAGCAAGGCATCAGTGACAGGAAGTGATGCAATGGCTGAGGAATTCTGATGCTATCAGTAGGGCGGAGAGAAAGCCGGTGTGAGCTGTAATTCCACACTAATGACAGTTCTGCTGCTTCTCTTCGTTTGGCCTTGATGTTTAAATCTTCCGAAACACAATCCATCCTCACTGTGCATGTGTCCGTTAATGAATCTAAGGAAGGACCCATATGAGCATTAACTTGGTCTCAGTCCTGTGATTGTCACCTTCTGTAGGAAGTTAGCAACGTAATGAATGAGTAAGAGTATGACTTTTTCTCCATGTAAAGCCACGAGGTGGACTCTTTTACTAAGAACCACCATACAAAACCTTAGTTGTCTTCACTTGTTACACTTGTCAATAGATTTACATTATAAGTGCATAATGTCCACTGGTTCACCCTGAGTAACATTTAATCAGAATAAAAGCTTCTGTTCTACTCCTTTACATGTCCAAGTAAGAGGAACTGATGTACAATTAGCCCATACATCAGATAGTTGACAAAATAAACAGTATATTGAATTTCAAATTTTGTCACTGAACCGCCCCTCAGTTTTGTTTACCATCCTTTTTGTGGAGTGTGTCTTATACACATCATTTATTTGGACTTTTATTTTAATTTGAATATATGATGCTTGCGTAATTATTGCTGTCTTGCATAACAAGCACATTTTTTGGGATGCAACATTTGTTTTATTCACATGGCTCGATTTTTGCAAACTTTCACTGGTGACATGAACTCACTCCACCAGTCGCTTTGTCATTGGAATGGCGACAACCAGGCTGAATGATTGAGTGTCTCAATCAACTTTTTAACTATCACCAAAAGGATTAGTTTGTCCTCTGCTTTGTCGAGTTGTAGCATCTCCAAAAGCAGCTCAGACTAAGTTAAGACGTCCCAGCTGTGTGCACACTCATGAAGTTTTTTCACCTGAACAATTCAGTTGAAACTCGTATGTCTTTCATTCACCCAGTGTCACTTTTGGCCTGTTTTATGAGAAGCAAAGGATCATTTTTTTGCACTTAAACACACTGTGCCTGTTTCGAAACTATATGTCTAATTATATGTCTAATTATATGTCTAATTTTCATGTATGAATATTTTGCAGTTTTGTGGTGTCTTTTTGCATCACAGTGGTGCTGTGAGTAGCGCTGTCACCTCACCTTTCTGTGTGGAGTTTGCATGTTCTCCCTGTGTCTGAGGGGGTTTTCAAACAAACTAAACCATATGTACAAATTATAAAGATTTTAGCCATTAGCACATAGATTAGGTCAGTCTTAAATCAAATTATCAGTCAGTTCACAGCATCTCAACTATTATAAATAAATTGGCTCAATTTTAAAGTTCAGCAATGTTTTCTTGAATGAATTCATCAGTTCCTACTGATTACTATACTGACATGTAACATTGTTTGATTGTTTTCTTGTTTGTCCACAGATAAACCCCATAATCCAATGGTGAATGCTGGTGCGATTGTGTGTACCTCTCTAATAAAGGTAAGCATTCGCCTGGTTTCTGTGTTTATCTATGTTTTAATGACTTGTCCTAACTATACTCACAGTTTAGTGGCTAAAGTTGTGTTCTTGGAGTGTCAGATGAATTTCAGGATTAGAGTTGGAAGATGTATATTGATTCCACATGAATGAAATACACTCACCGGCCACTAGGTATATTAGGTACACCTTGATAGTAAAAGGTTGGACCCCTTTTGCCTTCAGAACTGCCTTAATTCTTCATGGCAGACTTTCAACAAGGTGTTGGAAACATTCCTCAGAGAGTTTGGTTGGTTATTTGAGTTACTGCTGCCTTTCTATCATCTGGAACCAGTTTGCCCATTCTCCTCTGACCTCTCACATCAGCAAGGCATTTTCGTCCACACAACTGACCGCTCACTGGATATTTCCTCTTTTTCGGACCGTTCTCTGTAAACCCTAGAGATGGTTGAGCGTGAAAATCCCAGCAGATCAGCAGTTTCTGAAATACTCAGGCCAGCCCGTCTGGCTCCACTAACCACGCCACGTTCGAAGTCACTTAAATCCCCTTTCTTCCCCATTCTGATGCTCGGTCTGCACTTCAGCAAGTTGTCTTGACCACCTCTACATGCCTAAATACATTGAGTTGTGGCCGTGTGATTGGCTGATTAGCAATTTGTGTTAACAAGCAACTGAACAGTTGTGTACCTAATAAAGTGGCCGGTGAGTGTGTATTACATCAGCCCAATTACTGCCATTCCTTATGTTTGGCAAGAATTGTGTTGATGTATTTTATTGATGTTGAACCAATATACTGCACATGTTTGACTAAAATAAATTCTGCTTGTGGGATATTTAAGTCAATTATTATACAATAGACTGGCAGAGTTCTGCCAGAGAACCAGTCAGCATTTATCATTTTATCACCTAGTAGAACTGTTTAAGCCAAAGGTGTTTCAGGCCAGTAGAAGTGATAGATTTTACTGTTAGATTCTCAGTGTTACTGTGTCATGTAGGAGGATTTTGGAGGTTTTGGGTTGGTTTGTTTGGTATTGACCCTCAGTGCATGTTATAGGTATGTAAAGGAAAATAAACCATCACTGGACACGTATGTGTATTGCAAAGTGATCCTCTTGTGTACTTCCCTTTCATTGTAACCGTGCACTCTTTATCCAGACTGTAACATCGTCACTCCCATACTAGAAGAAAAAAATGTGGAAGTCGCTTAAATCTGGGAACATTCCTATGATTGTTGGTCTCCAATGAATTCTTAAAAGAAATTCATTTGAACTTCCTGTTCCTGCATAGTCACCATCTCCTTTGACTCCACCAACCACAGTAATTGTTTGAGTAGAAGCTGTTCAGCTATAGCAGAGCCAGGGAATGACGACACTCGTGTCTCTTAAATAAAATTTAAATAGTGGACTTGCAGTTCACTGGCATGCTTCCCACTCTCAGATGTGGTTTGTTGTGTGTTTGCGCTTGTATGTGTGAGTCAGTGAGTTTTGGCTGTGCTGTTGCAGAGGCCACATTGTGGGAATGCAGTCAGATTGTATGTTGAATTAGAGCGCAAGGGACAGGAGCTGAATTGCAATTGTCCAAATTAAACTATTGCTACAAACTACCCAGGCAGTAGCCTGGAAAAAGAAATTCAAAAGTATGGAAGTACATAATCTCAGCTACATTATATACAACTTAGCGATCTATACTTTGGGTCCAGCTGCACAGTTGCAAACTAGAAATCTTTCACCCAACCCCATTTTGCTTTAAATGAACTATGATGACACTAATCTGAATGCATACACATTCAAACCAGAGATCTTCAACCTGCCTTCCAACAGACTTAATTGCATTAACTCTCTAAAACATTTTAACTTGAGTTGAATTGTCAAAAATCTAAGTGGAGAAATTCAAATAAGTTTGAGAAAATCCAACAAGCCTGGTTGAACATTATTCATTCAAACTCATGTATTCCATGCCTAGAAGACTTCAAGCTGCCCCCCAAAAGACGTGACATGCAACAAAATACTAACCTAAATAAAATGAACAACTAACCTACAGAAAGGAAAGAGGCACTCATGCTTGTCCCACTAATGTTCGAGTTTTCTTACTTGCTTTACTGATGTTTTCAGTTAATTACAGTGAATGATCACTGTGAGGTTCAGGTAGTTGTTATTGGTTGTTGTTGCTGGTTTTTTAGACCTTTTCTGATGGCTACAAAAGAATGAATGATAACTTTAGATTGAAAAGTAATGAATAAATATGACAAATTGTATTCAGAGAATATCTCAAGACTCCTTTTGATACAGCTGTGCAGAAGTCAGTGACTATCTTTCATTTATTCAATTTCCAGTCAAAATGGCCTTTACGTACAACATATTTCACTTTTCATCACATATTTCTGAGGAATTAAGATTTAGGGTAGTGCATTTGCATAAGGAAAGAGAAAGTTGAAGAATAATAATGGAGTGAACATCAGATAAACAGTACTTTCGTCTTTGAGAGAGAGAAGAAAGTCAAGCTGCTTCAGATCTGAAAAAATCCACGTTACTATCCATCCTTCCACTGTGAGAAGACAGCTCAGTGCAATGAGTCTGAAAAGATGTGTAGCTGTTCAAGAAATCATTACTAAGAAAAGGAAATAGGGAAAAAAAAGATCAATTGCAGTGGAGTGACCACACCAGAGTCCAGACCTCAACACCATTGAATGTGTTTGGGTTTACTTGGATTATGAGAAGCAGAAAATGCAACTAACGTCTAAGACTGAACTTTAACGGCGTGGAAGAATGTCCTTACAGATTCTGTCACTTGTTTAGGCTTCAGAGTTTCTGTCAAATATATATTTTCTACTTTTTTTCCTGAAGCCAAGCTTCTTGTTTTGTTATTTTGACTGGAAATTCAATAAAGGGTGATCTCTGACTTTTGCATAGTATTGTGCAAAAGTACCGAATAATGAAAGTGCAGTATGCATGATCAAGCAGCGATAGCAGTCTATCCTCAACCATCCCATGAATATAAAGAATCACTCTTTCCACAACCTGTTCTCATCTATTATGTCATGTTAGGCCAATAGGAAGCATTTTCGTCCTTTATAACGTCAAACAGGAAATGTAAAATCATGGTTTTATTTCGTTTTGCATACTTTTTTGTTTTCATCCAGCAAACCCACACCAACCTGATGGAATGTGACCTCTGCATATTGGGTTTTAACCACTTTAAGCTCCTCCTTTCATCTCTGTTCATCATGTGTGAAGTCTAGCCATTGTGGTTTATTTACATTGTTTCATATTGCCCATTTGTGAATGAATGAATCAATGAATGTATGTTTTCTCTCTCACACACATACACACGCTGTTTCATCCGTGTGCGCGTGTGTATGTGTGTGTTTGCTCGCTCAGTGCTATACTGTCTGTGGGAGCTGCTGTTGTTGTTTTCGTAGGATCATTTTGTACCAAGTTAACGCATGAGATTTTCCTTCCTGCCGCGAGGGTCCATGCAGGCTGCCGTGTGCAATATGGTGATGAAGGCTTTCTCTGTATGCTTTTTTTCTTTATGTTGTTGCATATTTTACAGACATAGGAACTGTGGGATTTTTTGACCACTGCAGCAGGTCAATGACGTTGGTAATTTTTCCTTTCCATTTTTTCCTCCCTCCCCTCTCATTGAAACAAGCCGGGACACACTGAGTTCTCAGTACCTCACTGTGCTGGTTAATATGCCGCAACCCTGCAAAATACAGTGACCTAATGCTTATATATTTGATGCAGAAAATTAAGCAAAATACTCTTTTGCACTTCTTTTTTTCTCTGTGTAATTGTAGATCACAAACACATACACTAGCCTGCTCCGAGTGAAGATAAGAATAGACAAGAAAACAAAGTAAATAGATAGTTTAATAGAAAAGGCCAGCACCAAAGCTTTAAACTAAGAGTGTCAAACTCCAGTCCTGCAGGGCTGCAGCACTGCACTGTTTAGTGTTTCCCAGTTCCAACACCTCCAAATCAGGCCATGTGATATTAGCTAATTTAGTGTTTTACCACCAGACCACAGACAATCATTTGATATCAGGCCAAAATTTGGCGTGAGTACAGGGGAGTGAAATTCACAATTTTGATATGATCATGATTGTAATTAATATGTTTATAATAGTATTTGTTTTATTTAAGGCTTAATTGTTGCCACTGAAGTGTTCATAAAGTAATTCTACATCATTTTAAACAGTAATACTTTAAAGAATGGCTGCATTCTTGAGGCTACTTGACAAAAGTGTTTTAGTCATAAACCTTCATAAACATTTATAAGGTCTTATTCCAACAAGTATCAAGGCTGCTTTCGTCAAGTTTGATGTTATTGCACCCATGCAAGTGTTAGGATCCCTGACATTGGTTGGAATAACTGTCATCAATGTCAATACGGATCATTCCATATAGTTCAAAGTCAGAGGTGGAAACGCTTTCGGACTTTCAGCTGACCCTACACTTTAATTATTCTCATGTTATTAAATTACATGATTCGCCGTTCCATTTAGTCACCACTAAAGCAATCATACAACTACCAAAATCTTACCAAATGTTTCAGTGGTGACCGTTCTTAATATTACACACTGATTTGGGTCAGACTTTGGGACACGTTTACTTCAAAACAGTTGGATCTAACTGTTCACCATGCAGCCATGAGGGACAGGGATGCAGTCTCACTTTCTGCTCTAACATGCAGGGGTGTGGCTAAAATAAGACATGGTCTAAAACTTGACAACATGACAATGTGGGACATGTAAGTATTATTTGGGACAGCTGTCTCCCAGTAGAAAGTAGACAGTATAAATGGTGATTGTGTATATTTAGCTCAGTTATGCCTTGAGCTTAAGTAGAAATTTAAAGGTTATGTAGGTGTCAGGTAGCCTCATGAACACTACAATTTCTGTAAAGTGTTACCTTTTAACACATCGGCTATCTTGTCTCTGAATGGGTTTGTGCGTCTGAGTAGATCACTATTGGATGCTTTTAGTTGATGACTAGTCACAGTATAAAAAGTCAGAAATGAGGAAATTTACATTAACTTTTCATTTGTGGTGCAAATACCAAAAAGAAAAAGCATTGTTCAGTCTAAACTATACTAACAGCCGCATAAAATATATGTTCATCGCCACTGGGGATGCTAGTGCACCAAAACCAGTGTGCTTTATGAGGAGAGAAGCTAGCGAATGAAGCTATGAAGGCGTCCAGTTATTTCAGGTCTGTGGGCTGAGGTTCGGTGTGCGCTGTGAAAAATGATCAGGAACGCTCGCATTTTTCAACCTAATCTCAATCTCCTGTCATACCGTCGATAACCACAAACAGTATGTATAGCAGGAACATCTATATCATAACGTTGAGTACCTTGGAAGATTATTGTAGAAAACAAAAAAAAAACATTTACTCCAAACACGCTGACTAAATGCAGGAAAGCGCCTTAAATCAGCGCCTTATCATCCACAGTAATCAATTGTATGGTATAGCTGTTCTTTGTCATTTGTACTGTTTGTGGTTCTAAAGGGTTTGATGAAATCTGTCAGGGTTTAGGTTGAAAAAAGCTATATTGCCTTAAAGCCATGGACAGAACTAACCTGTGCAGTACTTTGTATGTCCAGGAGTGCTGTTTGACATCTCTTATGAAAACTGTACCTGTTCTTCTGGCACCTTCTCCACTCCTCACAGCCTTTCATCCCTCTATTCAACCTCCAGTCCACTTGTATCTCCCTCCTTCCTACCATCAAGCCCACCTGCTAGGACTATGTAATATTATAGGTGTAAACTGTCATTCACAATATTTCCTTAAAACACACGATACTAGAAACAGCCCTGAGAAGCTGAACAATCAAAAGAGAAACAAGTAAACAGACTGATCTTAATAAGATTTTCAGATATGTATGAACATAACAGTACAACTGATTACGGGTGTAGCGATTTAGACAGTATCAAAAAGTTTAAAACATTAACATCTGAAACTCGAATTTTAAAATTATTGGCCAAATGCCCCTCCATCTTTTCTGAGCATCTCTTATAAACCACTGTCACTGGTCAAAGCTGTCAGAATAAATTGGGCGGGGCTTATGCTATGCACTCACTTATGCACCCATGCTCAAATGACTAGACTTTAGGCATATAAGTAGCTTATAAATTGTAGAGGTTGCAATTTCAAGGGCCTATTTTGTCAGAGGGCTGGCACAAGAGGCTTTGAAAAAATCCAAGATCTCAGTATTTTGAAGCTCCATAGAGTTTGTTTTAATACAGAAAACATTAAATAAAATGTTTACCTCAGAATCCAGAATCATTTCAAACCTACAAATATGTTTATCATTATGACGCTTCAAGTAATACAAAGAGCTGTTGTGTATTATATTATTTCTAAGTAAGTGTGTTTAGATCCAGAGGTCAATTAGTTACCACATATGACCTCCAGGCCCAAAAACAAGAAAGCCGCTCTTTTAAATCTGACTTTTATTCTTATACGTGTTTTCTCGTAGAAAATTATAATTTTGTGACACTTTTTCAGCATTGTTAGATTGCAGTATTTACATATCAAATAACACGGCAAAAGCAAAATTTAAAATTGAAAATAAAAAAAAGTACATAAGTCAGAAATAGCCATGTGTTTGCATCGGCCTTAAAGGGTTTGTGTTTATAAAGATACCGACACCTTGCCTTTCATTCTAGAGGTGCAAAGGTGCAAAATGACCATAATGCACATTTCATGGTCACAAAGATGCTTATATTGTGCAGCCCCTTCTACCCACCCTTGTCTCCTAGCAACCTGAGTCATAGGTTAGAGTACTGATCCACAGACTGTTCCCATTCATATCACGTTATCCTCAGTCTACACGTGTGTTGAGTCAACCAGCTACAGGATCAAGAACAATTGACACATCAGCTACAGAATCAGCTCTTTTGGACATCATGCACTTTATTGACCCCACTTGTTTGGCATCCAGATGATCATGTAGGACATTAACCGAAGCGATTTACCTCTAGCAGTTCATCCTCCATTGCCTTTGTAGAGAACAATAGTGCATCGTCATAGCTAATTTACACATAGTACTTTAGCTAATATATTTGAATAACAGTCCGTTCACAGCAGCCAGTTTATGATGTTCCGTATAGGCTTCATCTTTCTGTAGCCTCCTCTTTCATTTATGTCTAACAAAATAACCCTAACTGATTTGATTTGTGTTTTATTGCTTTGATTTGTATGTTAAAATCACCCTGCAATGTGCAAGTATATAGTCACATTTCTGTTTGGATGCATTTTGATTTGCACTGTACCACTTTAGGGAAAATCTATTTCTCTTTATAGATGTTATGTGGTCTTTCTGTGTATATGGTAGTATTTAGTAATGCTAATAAAGACTTTTGTCCTCACATGGTTGATGTGACTCTTGTAATAGTGATCTGCTCTGTCAAATGGTTAATCTCCTTCCTTTTTCCATCTCTTTTAGCAAAAGGCAAGCAATGCAGAGAAGTTTGACTATGTGAGTATTACAGAATTACATTATTAGCCATGTATAGGCTTGTTGGTCTGGTTAGAACAGGTGTAGTTGCAGTCTGTTGTAAAACCTCTGTTGTAACTTGTGTGTTTTGTGCTGTGTGATCTTGCAGGTGATGAATTTCCTGAAAAATATGGCAGGGAATGAGTATGTGGGTTTCAGCAATGCAACGTAAGTAGAGCTGCCTGGTGCTCTGAGCGCTCTCTCCATTATTCACTAGCCCAGTTTGTTTTGACTGCGCTGACTGTTAATACGTAATGAATCTGTCATGCATATTCAATATGTTTGTTGTGTATAAATGCAGGGTTAAAACGCTTGACGTGATTATAGGTGGAGGTAGAAAGGAGAGAGAGGCGTCACGAAGAAAAAAGAAATGCATTGAACAGCATAAGTGTGTGTGTGTGTGTGTGTGTGTTTGCGTTGACCTTGACTTAGCAACCGTCTGTGTTTTCTAACCCAGATTCCAGTCTGAACGTGAGTCAGGTGATAGGAATTTCGCTATCGGCTACTACCTGAAAGAGAAGAAGGTTAGTGTGAGCACACTAATATACTACACTACAGTACTATATTACTGCATTACTCTCTTATTCTGTTACTCTATTAGTGTGTTACTCTTTTATTGTTGCATTTCTCTATTACTCTGTTATTCTGTTACTGAATTACTCTTATTGCTGCACTACTTTATCACAGCCTTACTGTAGTATTCTGTAATTCTATCACTGCTTTAATCTCTTACTCTGTTACTGCTTCACTGTTTTATTCTGTTATGTAATTATGCATTAGGCTATTACTGCGTTACTTTAGTTCTGCATCATTCTATTACTGTATTATTGCTGTACTCTATTATTATATTACTGCTTTACTGTAATGCTTCATTATTCTGTTATTCCATTTAGGCCTGTCACAATTATTACATAATCACCTAATTCCAATTATTGGGTTTTTGCAAATAATGTCAAATAACTGGGTGCATTATGTTGAGGCAAATAAATGTAACTAAAAAGCAGTAAATGCATCTATTGAGACATTGTGGAGCTCATGAAAACAAAAAAAAAACCTGGTGCTCTAACATATTTAGAGGGCACTGAGTAAAGTTTTAAGCATGCATGCTGGCAGAATGAGTGTTTAGGCTTGTATTACACTGGTTGCAAATAATAAGGATAAACAATTAAATTGTTAATTGCAATTATTTATAAATCATGATCATGACAGGCCTATTTCTGCATTACTGCACTGCTCTGTTACGCTAATCCTGCATTACTTTGTTCCTACAGTACCGCATTACTGTATTCCTTTATTACTGAATTGCTGTATTACTCTATAAGTATTACTGCATAACTCCATTCCTGCATTACTGCATTTATATATCACTGCATTACTGCTTACGCTGTTATGCTGTTACTGTATTACTCTATTACTGCATTATTCTATAGCTGCATTACTGCAGTTCTCTATTACGTCATTCTTGTGTTACTTTATTACTGCATTACAGCATTACTCTATTACTTTATTAAGCTGTTACTCTTTTACTCTCTCTTTTACCCTCTTCCTGTCTGACCATTTAGAAAAAATTAATTCTTTTCATATTTTTTGCATTGTTATATGGCCTTGTTGCCCATCTGCTTTGCTTATTATGTGTGCTCCTTTGTTTCTGTGCACAGTGTTTTCCTGAGGGTACAGATATGACATCCATTCTGGACTTCTACTTCCAGGTGAGAGCAACAATGCAGTGTTTCATGGCACGACAGCACTCTCAGCTTTAATGCAATTTCCACAGTGCCACAAGTGTAGCATGTTTGCAGCTTAGACTTCACATGCCATTTGTGTCAAAGTGAACCTCTTGTCTGAGACTTAAGAAAGAGTAGAAGTTAAGTGTTAAATATATAGCAATGTAAGATGCATTATTTAGGACAATTCTTTTACCTTATGGATACAGATATGTGGGCAGTACTGAACTAACCTTGTACCAACAACAGTAACCTGTTAGAGCTGAAATTTTTTATTTAAACTCAAATAGAGCCCAAAATATTTTTTTTCTAAGAATGAGCCAAACCACAGCACTGAGTTTAGAGTTCAGTCCTGTCCCAAAACGTACAAACTCCTGCCTCAAAGCTGGCTACCATGAACCAGAGACCAACAAGAACTTCTAAGTTGTGTGGCAATAGCAAGACCATGAATAAACAGATTTTAAAATTGTCTAATGAGTTGTTATCCAAGATTGTTATTTATGATCCAGATTAATCAGGAATTAATAATTTAATCTGGATAAACTGTACACAGCTGTGTTGGACCAACAACAATCCAAGTGCCTGTAGCATTCCTGATTAAATTTGGCAGAATAAAATAAAACCTAATGCAAGGGTAAAGGCCAGATTATAATTATAGGTGGAATACAGATCTAATGGCATAATCTGAGCCCAAACCAAGCTCAACAAATACATTTTATGTCTGAAAGTATTCAGACCCTTCTCATTAGTGAATTTGCTGACTTTTAAGCTGCACCCACTGGTGATACAGGCTTTCAGTTGCACATGTACAGCTTCATAGAAAGCATTGCCCATGAAATGTGGTGGTCTGGAGGGGGCCTATTAACACCCTTGATTTCACAAGAAACACTGGATGTGCAGGTGTTTTGTGTTGTATAGTGTATACGATGGTGTCTGAACCAAACTTGACTATTCACTTCCCATTGAGTTTGGATAAAACTCGGTCCCTATGGCTCTTCAGGTTGACCTATAATACAGCAAGCTTTGTCTCAGTTAGACACGACAAAGTCTGGTGACTGTCCCATGTCTCTGTGGGAATGTGTGACAGGATGACTGCGTTGATGTGACACACTCTCATGGGTACTGTTGCTTCATCAGCTCTGCCCTGCCAAGCTCAGAGCTGCTGGCTGACTGAACACATTACACATTTACATTTTAAAGCCCAGAGCTCAATCAGAGCCCTGTAGACAGTACTAATTATAGATGTTGCTCTCTGAAGCTAGGAGCTAATGGTTTATGTGCTAGTTATGGATAATATTACAGTACTGAGGGTTATTTTTGGTTTGGTGTTTGTGTAGCTGTGCTCCATTGAGGTGACCTGTGAGAGTGCCAGTGTGATGGCTGCCACGCTGGCCAACGGTGGCTTCTGTCCTATCACGGGCGAGCGCGTGCTGAGTCCGGAGGCCGTGCGGAACACGCTGAGTCTCATGCACTCCTGCGGCATGTATGACTTCTCTGGGCAGTTCGCCTTCCACGTGAGTCCCACATACAGACACTTGCTGTTCTTACTTTAGTGTGGTACACTATGGAGTCATTATGTATGAAATCACCATTTAAAAGTTTGAAATCACTGTTCAAAATTTTGGACTTTTTTTTTTTTGTTTACACTTATATACACACACGTACAAGCATTCATGAATTTGTAGTCTGTAGGGAGGTTGTCTCTACATTATCTCTACATTAGCTTGATTATTTAGTCAGAAATTGGGTCAGGGCTCACATCCTCTCAGACGAACTGGACACAGTGAGTTAGCAGACTGTGGCAGATCAGCACAGTCTAATGAAGATATTGCCATTCTTGACCAAAAAACAGTAATGCTAAAAAAATATATATATATATTCTTGACAGACTGTGACAGGATAAAACTCTGATAAAACTCCTTGTGAAATCATCCTAACAGAATCTGCAAGCCAGGGTCAATATATCATTTAATGTCAGGGCAGAAATGCACTTTTTCCTCATTTTAATGATTTCTCTGTGTCTCACAAAGGAAGGTACTAAACTGAGGTACTGATGATTTGTCTAAGGTTCCTTTAGTTAGGGTACTTAGGGAACATAAATGTTTAATTACAACATAACATTGCATTGACTACATACCTCCAGGCTTTTATTTTCCATTGTAAAACATTAGGTAATGAAAATGTATCATTGTTGTAACTTTGAGGATATGTTTACATTATGTGTATCATAAAGAGCGAAAATGTACCTGAACAGTGTCTTTTTCTGAAAGTGTAGCATTTATTTTATATGTAAATAACATAATCAAGCTTAAGGCTTTTACTTTGTGGGATAGAGATCTGAATAGTGATCTGAATGTTTCCACACTCTCACTCAGAAACTACCACCAACAATAAAGGCAGCATGGTGCTTCTTTTATACAGTGAAACTCAGTGTAGTGGCACACATACAGCTGCAATTTCAGAGTATTTTAAAAGTTAAAGGGGACATTTCCAAAGTCTCTGAATGTATAGTAGAAAATACATTAGGTAAGATAAACAGCCTTTGCTCTTTCTGGTTGTTACATACCTACCATTGTACCGTGACCACATTTCAACATTTCCACTTCTCCCTGCTGTGGGAAAGTGTTAATAGCTGCATGCTCCAGTAGTCCTGCCACAGCAGTTTAAAAACCTGAGAGTAGCAGCCCGCAGGTATTCTTTTCTCTTTTCTTATAGAAACACATGTTTCCTCAGAGCCCATATTTCCCCACTAATTTGGATCAGTTCCAGTTTAACACGGGGAAGATCATGCTTAAAAGAGAGACTGGTCAGAGCAATCTCAAGCCTGTTTCATAGTAACGCAGCATATACTAAGTAGTGTCTTTATAACTTACACCTGCTTCGTCTTTACACTCTTTGTCTATTTTGTCAGTTTCCAACCTGTTAGTGTCACTGCAGTGACAAATAGTCCACCACAGAAATAATACCTCCTCAGTGGTGGTCCTGTGCATCCCCTTGCCATTGATGAATTGCTTAAAAGGGGGCTAAAAATTAATGCTAAGATTATAGAACTGCAGTTGTAGAACTACACAGTGCACTGGTAACTGGAGCTGATAAAAAGGACAAAATGTGTAGATGCAACATAGGTCTACTTAATAAAGTGGCTGGTGAATGCAGTGAATTAACCTATTTAAGAGGTGATAACAGATCACTGGGAGTTTTCATGACAGTCACTTATATTTATGATTTAAAGCAGCTAAAGCAGTTTATGAAGAAGTGTTACAATTGCTAAAGTAGTACAAACACAGCAACAATCAATCATATTATAATCAAAATATCATGTGTGTAATCTGTATTTCTCAGGTGGGTCTGCCAGCCAAGTCGGGCGTGGCAGGGGGCATCCTGCTGGTGGTACCCAACGTAATGGGGATTATGTGCTGGTCTCCTCCACTGGACAAACTGGGCAATAGTGTGCGTGGCATCCAGTTCTGCCAGGTATGTGAACACTTCTGCAGGCACGCACACACTTGTGAAAAAGGTATCCTGTATAATGGGAAAACCTGTTTCCATTTAAAAATAAAAAAAAATACTTTCCACTCCCCAGTCCATACAATCCATATATTGAAATTAAGCTGCAAAAAATCAATTTTGAATTTTTTTATGTTTGCGATAGATATCCAGTTTTTAAGTACACGGCAGGTTAAGCCTGCCTAACCATGCTGGTTCTAAGGAGTGTTTCAGTAATAGGTCGTTTACAATCAGAGCAGAGGTCATTTGTATATTCTAGTCTTCAAGCCACAGTAACAAAAATTCTGCTTAATTTTAAGAGATCAAGAGAGGTTGGGAAGTATTCAAGCATAAAACCACATACTTATCAGCATAAGTAAACATAAGGGAAGAAAATAAAAGTATGAGAAAAATGTAAGACTTATTATAGTCCATATATATCATAGACATGCTATTAGATTCTTTCTTTGAATGACAGTCAGGCTCTTAAAAGTTGCTGATGTGTTTGCTAGCCAGCATGGGAAAGAGCCAGTTCAGCGTATGTTGCAGTAGGAGATGTGGGTCGAACTGGAGGTGATGAGTTATGTTATTCATGTTTTTAGAATAGCACGACGCTCACCCGTTTTCCAGGTGTTACACTGTTTCCTTTCTCATTGTCATTGTATCTAGAGAGCTGTTGAACATTCTCTTTTGCACAGACATTTGATAAAACAAATAAAAAAAAAACTCTTTTAGCCCGAATAAAGGAGAGAATGGGCCTCCCAAGCCAGAAAAGCTGTTCTTCTTCAATAATGTGATTTCTCCATGCTGTTATTGAAATCACTTTAATAGATGAAGACCATGCTCAACATTTTTATAGCGTTTGTACTATTTTGAACAAGCAAACACTCAAACAAAAATGTGCTTCACACGTCAACCCTTTCACAGTAGGCCTAAAATGGCATTTCGTCCCTCGGTTTTTGTACTACACGTTTTTTTTTTTAATATATATATATCAGTATATTCCCATGTAAATGTGTATCTTTTATGAAAGTAGAAGTGCGTTCTTGTGTTCCTGATTTAACCTTTGTAAGTGAGCAAGTCCGCATTTATAACAGTGTTTTATTGGGTTTAAATGCTATTTTTATTTTAGTAGTTGTACACAGTCTTTGCATATGAAGAAAACTTGCAGCCATACTGGCTTGTGTTTGTAGACAGGTTTTCTCAGCAGGGGGTTCTCACCACTCTTTTGGCACACCACATTGCTCACTAGCAGCTCAAAACAGGGTCATGACATTTCACAGACACACAGAGCCAACAGTGTTAACCTGATAACCTAGTGAATAAAAGTCACATGTAAAAAAATATTTTATGTAACAATATTAACTAGAAAACATCCACATTGATTAGTTTTGGTCAATGGAAAGAAAGAGGCTAGTTGCCTTTAATTGTTACTTTCATGAGTCAGATCAATAAGTGTTTCCATAGGAATGTTACTTGCGTTCTAAATGTGTGCGCACCTTTACTCATAAACTATTGTAGTGCATCCACCAATAAAGGCAGCATTGAGCTTCTTTAGCGAAGTGATGAAGAACACGGTAGCCCACCTCAACATGGTGATCCGTTTCACTGTGACCACAGTGGACAAGCACACAGTACTACTCTGGGACCGGATTTTAATGAGTCAAAGGTGACAAAGGCAGAGGCTCTAAATGTGTCGCTGGCAATATATTAGGTAAGACAGGGTTGAAGCTACAGTAAATAACTCGTAAATAATGTATGTGTCTCAAGGCTGTTTCTCTGCCTCTATATAGAGACAGACGTGAAAGTCAAGCATGCATGCAAGAGACTGGGAGTTCAGCTCCACTGTTCTCTCTCAAGTGTGTGTGAGTTTTCCTGCACTGCAGTGAATTTCTGAGCCTACTGAGAGAGGAGGAGAACTCTCCCTCTTTCTTCTGTTGTTCTTCAGTTCCTTCATTCCACATACACACTGTGCTATAAGCACGTGAGACACTAGAGCCAGAAAGAGAAATACTCAGCAGCAGAGTCACATTTAATCATTCTGTCACCTAGGGGCCAAGCACTGCAGCTCTGTGTGCTCTGTTACTCTGCTCTCTGTGTTGGTCTTCTGGTAGGGAATATATGTATGTTTATATGTAAAGAGGACATTTGCTATGCACATGTGCAAACCACTGAAATACTGCATTGCATGACCAGGCTCAACCTGTTCACTGAGTAATACGTCCTTTCCAGCGCCGAGTCTTTGTCACCTACTCAGTTAATATGTTCCTTCAACCCCGGGATGGTCTTTTCACTAGGCAAAGGTAGGCAGCTGCCTAAGGCCCTCCTGAGCCAGCAGCCTCATGAAAATACAAATTAGGTATGTGTGTTGCTGACGTATTTTGAAATACACATGCCATTTTTAAAAACACTGTTATTTGCTAACGTCATGATTATTGTTGAGCGATTATTGTTGAGGTGTTTCAAAACTACAGCAGCACTGAGGTGTCTGATCCCCTCACACCAGCACAATACACAACACAGTACAAACACACCACCACCGCGTCAGTATCACTGCAGTGCTCAGGATGATCCACCACCCAAATAATACCGGCTCTGTGGTGGTCCTCTGGGGTCCTGATCGTTATAGAACAGGGTTATAGGAGACTGACAATGTGTGTTTGTGTATATATATGTATGTATGTGTATATATAATTGTATATAACCACACATAAATAAATATATATTTATTTACAGTAAATAATCTTAAAAGGTATGAACAAAATATGTATAGTGTAGCATTTCAGTGAGTTCACTGGTTCATTTTTTCTATTTTTATAAAATCTCTTTACGTCAACTTCACGTTTTTTTGGACAGTGACTACATGCGAAGCAAACTTCCTCTTTACAGATTTTTTTTTTTTTTAAATGCAGAACAGTGTGCAACCTGCTTCAGTCAGAGGATGCCCATTACAAACCATTAAAACCTAAGCTCACTCCAGATGGTCTAGCGAGGAGAAAAGTTTTCAGCACTTTTCCCAAAACTTAGTGCTGCAACTGACATATTTCAGTTTCTGATGGAGCCAGTCAGCAGGCTGACCTTATGACCTGCACACTTAGGGTATACTGTGTTTGTGTTTGTGTGTGTGTGTGTGTGTGTGTGTGTGTGTGTGTGTGTGTGTGTGTGTGTGTGTGTGTGTGTGCGTTTGTGCACTCTGCTGTCACTAGCAGGCCACCATCAGGCTATTCTGAGAATGTGGCTTATTGCTAGCAAGGCTCTCAGAAAAAGACTGTCATGATATTGATTTACATTACATGATTTATTTACTAGTATTTATGTAACGAAGCACATAGTAAGTTACATCCTGAACTGCATTTACATTAGATTTACTTTCAGTATGGACATATCAGAGTCTGCGCTGCTGATTTTTTTTTTTTTTTCTTTTAATTTTGATATCAGGAAATTATAACGATACTGCAGAAATGTTAAGTGTTTTTCTTTGTATGAAACAACACTACACAAAACTCCTAATGAAAACAGATCTGATATTTACTGTAGTCTATTTGTTTCTATGTATAATGTGTTAGCCCCTTTTCACCCTTTTCTTCAATGGTCAGGACCACCACAGAGCAGGTATTATTTGGGTGTTGAGTCATTCTTAGCACTGCAGTGATACTGATGTAGTGGTGTGTTAGTGTGTGTTGTCCTGGTACAAGTGGATCAGACACAGCAGTGCTGCCGGATTTTCTAAACACCTCAGTATCACTGCTGGACTGAAAACCAAAAATATGCAGCCTACAGCATCCTCTGAGCAGCGTCTTGTGCGTGTATAATACGCACACTCATATGGGGACCTCAGAGGGTTAAATGACATAATGAAGTTTAAAACGTGTATAGAATGTATTTCGAGTTATTTCCTCCTTGACGAGCTTTCATGTTCTCTTCCTGGCAGGATCTGGTGTCCTTGTTCAACTTCCACAACTACGACAACCTGCGGCACTTCGCCAAGAAGTTGGACCCTCGGCGTGAGGGCGGTGACCAGCGGGTGAGTGCACTTTTTCATTTGCCTCCCCACCTAACCGTCCCTGCATGCCCCATCAACGCACTACACAGCGTCCTATACGAATGACTGCAACAAAACCAAATCGCCACCTCTTTCCTCCTTGCCATGGACAGATGGTTGAGCGTTGAGGCTCGCACAGAGCAGAGGAAGCCTCTACTTCCTGTCACGCGGCCGCTCTCTGCAGACTTGTGCCGCTATGCTAGTCAACTACTGGTGGAACCTTCCACCCCCTACAGGACAGTGTTAACACTACATGCCAAATAATGTGAGCCGATAGAATGTGCTGCCTACTGACCAGTGTTGTCCACTTTAAACCATGACTTCAAATTGTTACCAAGCGCTAGCTGCTCCTTTCTGACTTGCATCTGATGTACTGAAAGTGTGAAATAACAGACACAATCTTTGCTGCATCTAAGAATAGGAATGCTGCTCTCGTTCTGATTATGACCAAAGTTGTATACTACAAAGCTGTATACATTGGTCAGTGTACTAACTAGTTCAGTTTAAGGTGGTATTGTGCTGAACCAGAAATAATCTCGTTCAGTTTAGGTGAACTTAAATTGAAGCTGATGCTGTCTTGCTAAGCTATGCATACAGTTGCATTCAACCCGGGTCATTTAAATCTAAAAAAAAAACTCTTTTACAAGCAGCACTCCTGTTCTGAGATATTTATTGTGAAAAAGCTGCTCTGCATGAAGCAACGTGCCCTGACTCTGCATGCCTAGCGCCACTTAACCTCTTAACAGGCAACGGAGGCAAATTTAGTAGAAATCATACTTTTTCTGCAGGGGATTGAGCTGGCTTTAATTCACAATGGGGTCTGGACGCTCTGCTCTGAAGGCTTTATTTTCCCTCAGACAAAAGGATTCCATCAGTCATCCATTTCATAATAACATTTGTAAGAGTGCAAGAAAAACTTGTTTGAGGGTGAGCAGTTTGCGCAGTGAGGCGAACGTCAACAGACCGCACCCGTGTTTGTTCTTGTGTTATTTGAAGATAGGACGGCACTATCTGTACCTTGCTTTGTTTTTATTATGGTGTAGCTATGATGTTACTGTATTAAATACTGTGAATCTTAGATGCACACATATGCACAGACATGCAGCAGCACTGCAGGCGAGCATAACTAACGTGTTCTCCCCGTGTTGCTCAACACAGCAGCACACCTCCTTCGGGCCGATGGATTACGAGAGCCTTCAGCAGGAGCTGGCTCTCAAAGACACTCTGTGGAAAAAAGTCTCACCCACTGAGTCCAATGAGGACAGTTCCACCACTGTAGTCTATAGGATGGAAAGTGTCGGGGAGCACAGCTAAACGGACCTGCTTCATCTGGAAAAAGGGCGTAAATAATAAGGGGGCCAGACAGCGTATTTATTTTATTTTGTGGTTTTTTTTGTGTTTGTTTGTTTGTTTTTGTTACATGTCTGTGATTGTCTAGCAGAGGTGTTGTTTCTGTCTTCCTCTCTGAGAGGTGCCCTCACTGAGGCGGACACCAATGGAGCTACTCTGCTCCTTCTCTTCTGTGTTACGCTTGTAAGAAACCAAAGCAAAAGGAGGTGCATTATTTAATAAGCAAGGAGAGTGCGTTGACAGGTTAATGGGGAATTCCTCCAGTTTTATGAAAGTTCTTCATAATTTAGTTAAATTATTGATGAAATAATTCATTTATTCAGAGTGGTTTCATGTGAAATGTTTAAGTGTAGAGAAAGCTACTGACTCAACCAAGGGTCACGATGTCTACAACACAAATATAGCCAATTTATTTATTGGCCAAAATGACCAGTGAACCTACACATGTCTGAGTTTTTATGTGTAATATTGATATTTGGGGTAAATCTGAAAAAGAGCTTTTGTTGGGTACTATTTTGCCTTTGAACACCCTGCATGCACCCCTCCACCATGAATGAATTTTAAAAAAATTGATATAAACCAAAGCCCTCTCAAAGTTATCATAAAACAGTGTCATAGACATCAGCTATTCATAACCAATCATGTAATAGCTTTCTGTGAGGGAATAATCTATAATCTAAAATTATAACGCTTTGTTGACATCTTAATCGTTTACTTACTCAGAACTTTGGAAAAATCAGTGGTATTCCCCTTTTAAAGTGTAGTTGAAGGACAAAGAATGAAACATATTTATTTTTTTCTTCATTTTTTGTTCTGTTCTCCAACAGCATATGTTAAAGAAACAGTTTGGTCAGTGATGCTAAAGTTGCTAACAATGAATGAAAGCCAGTGGCTGCTGATTAGCATTATGACAATAACACCATGCAAATTAGTGTCTGCTTGCATCCACATTCATTCTTAGCATGTTAAGTTGATGTACCCCTTTTTAAAGTGATAAGCCATGGGTAGTAGGATCCTGACCGGCTGCTGAGTGGAGACTGAAGCCCTTTTGAAGCTCAGTGTTAAGAACACGGATTATTTTAGCCCCTCGTGTGTGAGCCAAAATTGACTCCGCCCAGCTGTCCACTTGCAGTCCTCTGTGATGTCAACAGTGTTTTGCCATCAATCGCATCTTGAGCTTTTGAGTTCAGACAAACAACCACACACTCGCCTGAGACTCCCCTCAGAGTGGGTATCGATCGGTGTGCTGTGTGTTGTCAGAAGGAGATTGTGGTGACGCAGGCTTGCCTGACCTTCAGTCAGAGTCAACTGTGGCCATGCTCAGTTTAACGGCTCCACGCGCTTCAGCTTGCTTTTCTTCAGCCTTGTCCTCCAATTAATTCAGCTCTTTAACCAACAGCTGCTAAATTGTGTACCTAAAGGACCCATACCCGACATATTTCATCTGTTTTATTTTTCCCCCTGAGGTCCACTTAATTTGTTTTTCCATACACAATGTTTCTCTACTTAAAACAGTTGTAATTCATTTTTTAACGATTCGTCATCCTATTCACAATGAAGAGAGGACTGCTTTATGAAATGCCAAGGCAGGGCAGCCAATGAGAAGATGGTGAGTTCCATACACCAGTCTTGAAGTTGCCGTAACGGAAGAAGTCTGTTTAATTCTAAGGGCAGAAGTACAGAAGGATAAATAGTACGCATTGGGAATGTGTTCGTTTTGTGACCTCACAAAAACACTTCATTCAAAACTAGGCAGTGCATTTTCCATATACGGGCTTTATGAATTGGGCAGTGAGTGGCACATTAGGAAACCTTAAGGCTACTTACATACATAACTCTCCGTTTCAGAAAATACATTTTCTTTGGTAAGGGCCCTTTTATTTCTAGTGGACCTGGAACATTTTTTTATTGTTGTTATTATTATTAGATCTTTAGCATTCCTGCGTTAATCTAGATAGTACCAAGAGTATTACATTCAATATGCTTCCTAACTGTTTAAAATGAAGCAGTGGTGCTTCAGAAAAGACAGATTCTCGCCAGACTTGGCCCACAGCGGTCTGCAACGCCCCCTACTGTCATATGTGTGAATTTGAATTGCCGATTGGTTTGAATTAGGCCTGCTGGAACATTAGACTGTTGCATTTAAATTCCCCATATATTTAACTCACATTTGTAGACTGCTGGGGTTGAATCAGAGAAGCGATCAGCAGCCGGCTAGGGTAATGCGTACGAATAACATGTGTTATTTCTCACCATATATATGCCCTTAATGCTGACCTGGCCCCTTTGCACATGTACATATTTCAGCTGAGGCCTTAGATCTTATGCTGCTTAGCTATTCTGGAGCCTATCCTGTTGTGCTGCCACTGCATAATGTACTGTTGAACAGGTACCATTAGCCATTGCACCATCATGGTTTATGGTTCAACATGTTTTTGTGTGTTAAAGCCTCAATCAGAAACTGCTGAAACGTCACCACCACTTCCAGATGCTTTCTGACCCGGATGTTTTATGCTTAATTGGAGGTCTTGTTATTGAACAGTCCGTGTTGTTGCATCATCGCTTACAGCGATTTCTGATTGAGCCTTTAGCTTTGAAGCCTTACTGTTGCAAGAAAGCACCTTATTTCAAACAATGTATTTTCATCAGAACCTTTGTAGGTGATTCAGTTTTGGCCTATATTTGCAAATATAAAATGACCGTCACTGGAGCAGTTTTCATTTGCTTTAAAATAAACAGGGAATAAAGAGAAAAAATGATATTCTGTGCTTTCTTGCAACAGCAAATGCATGTTTCTTTTATTTTATTTGAAACTTAACTGCAGCCATCAGGCTGACGCTCTGTGTGTAATTTTATTTTTTCTCTTTGTTATTCTTTGTATGAATTGCTAGGCCTCACTTCTTAAGTTATGTGTAGAGCATGTATGTTTGTGATGACTGGTTATGTATTATAAATTGGCTGCGTTTTATTTTTCCATCTTTTGTACACGTTCACAAGCTCGACTGCCTCTGAAGTATCAAAGGCGTGTCATTAGCATGAATTTTCCCCTTTTGTCAGCATTTGTCATTCACTCTTTTTATCTCTGTATAAACTGACTGGATTGGGTGCGTGTTTATTTTCTGTGCTGCTGCAGTTTCTCTGAGCCTGTCCAGTGCTCTTGAGGCCATGCGGTGGTCGAAAACACAGCAGGAGCGCAAAACTGCCGGGCAGGCCTTTGTTATGAAAATATTAACGGAAGCAGGACTTTACTACTTGAACAATGAAGGGAATCTGTATTTTTCTCTGTATTACTAATGTGACTACTCCTGTTTGAACTGTAAAAAACAGCCATGCTGATGAGTTATTGGCTTGCAGTAGCAGTATTTATTTAGAAATCTTTTTAGTTTTACTCTTCTAGGTATTTAATTTTTCCCAGGGCTTCAAGTACAGTGTTGCTTCCTTTGCTTTTTTTTGTTCACTTAGTGTTTTGCTGTTAATTCACGATTTTTGTATCATTTAAATAAATTTATTTAATCCCATCTCTCTGTTCATCCATGTCTGTTTAATTGTGTTCCAATTTGTTTGTCTTCATCTCATCTGCATTTCGTAAAAACAGCCATCCTCCGTCCTCTAAATGCCAGCTTTTACTAACGGTATATTCTTGCAGTGGATTGTCTGGATGTGTCCTAATAACAAGGCAATGAGGACAGATGTTGCTGCTAAAGGACCAGCACAGACAGACAATATCACGACCATGAGAGGAGATCTGATGTTACAGATAATGTGCTATGCATCATCTTGTTATGCTCCAATAAATAAATAAGCTGTATAAAGACATCTGTGCGTGTAAGTGTTCATTGCTTAAATGCTGAATCACCATGTGGCTGAGAGTCACAGTCAACTAGTCTTTAAATGTAAACTGTATTTAAAGTCATTTGAAGTGGTTTGATGTGAAATGCTCTATTCTGGACAAACAAGTAGAGTCTCAGTGGTGTTGATAGGAACAAGACGTCTGAAGAGTTTCATGCCTCTGAAAGCTCCCTCACAGAAAGTCAGTACAGTGCCTGATGCCTGACACATTGTTTTGCAACAGTTTTGAGGCTTACTGCAGGCAAAACAGTACCAAAAGCTCAGAAGACATTAAGTTCACTGGTCAATTGAATAGTGAATAAAATGGCTGTATTTGTGTTGTTAGACGTCATGGGTTTCCATCAATACCACTGTAAAGAAATTCTACAAGTAATCCATTTCACATCAAATCACTCTTAGTGACTTTGTTCACATCTCAACTCCCCTTTATGTTAAGCGAATCAAATTTAGTTTTCTCTTTAGTCGCTCAGCTTAGGTGTGTTTGGTGTCTGAAGTTTGCTACTGTGAGGCATACCGGCATGTATAACAATGGGCATAAGTACATTGCCCAGCTAAAAACAGTAGTAGCCATCTTTGTGTGACAGCCTATTATGTGATGATTAAGACATGTCATTAGCACAATGCTGACTGGTGCTTGTGAGCCCCCATTACTTCTCAGCTACATTAGCTTCATGACTCCAGTGCAAAACTAAAGAGGCAAACTTTGGACACCAAATTAAACTCCGGTAAAGTTAATGGAGATGCGTCCAGTGCACCTCTTAGCCATTAGCAAAGCATTGAGGACCCAAAGGCCACAACTGTCTGTATGCGTGAGCAATAGTGTGTGATTTGGTCTTCACAGTTAACAGACCTGTTATATGTAAACAGAATAGAAGAGGGTGAGTAAAAATCTTCCTTTATAGATCTTTTAATGGAATACTTCACCCAAAAATGCTAACACGGCTAATAACGAATGAAAGCTTATTAGAGAGCGTAGTCCTTCGTTAACCGGCCTTTCGTGGTTTTCTTTCATGGCTAGCACTGTATTTTGAAGAAAGTCTTGTCTTGAAAGATCCTCAAATATTCATCTGATGTCTAAATCTTTTATGCTTATCTCAGAATACTGTATGTTTGTGGTAGCGATGGTAGTATAGTTGTAGTTTTTTTAATTAAAACTTTTATTTATTATATATATATTATTTATATATACACTTTAATGTATTATTTTATATATATATATATATATATATATATATATATATATATATATATATATATAGTTTTTTTTTTTTTTTTTTTTTTTTACATTATATTATTTACATGCACCATTCACCAAATAGGCAAATAAGACTTCTTCATTACTCAAATTTGTTTTACTTAGTTAAAATTTGACTTAGTAAAATTTCACCAGTTTTTCTACATTTCTCGACATTTGAATCTTTGACGTGTAAGCGAAGTTATTCAGCGTGGTTTGATGTGAAATGGTTCATTATAGAGAAGCTTACCAACTGATTTCTTTGCAGCGGTGGTGATAGGAACCAGGGGTCTTGATATCAACAACACAAATATAACTGCTTTATTTATTATTTAAATTGAACCTACACGTCTTCTGGGTGTATCTAGTGGTGAAATAGTGGTAAAGACCGAAAGCTTTTCTCCAAATTTCATCTAAAAATGACTTTCTGTCAGGGAAATTTTAGAGCCGTTAAACTCTTTAGCCAGCTGGTTCCTATCACCACCACTGTGAACAGTTCTAAATCTGTAAGTTTCTCTAGAACCCACCTTTCACATCAAACCACTCTGAATGACTTTGTTTATATTTGAACCATTTACTCAGGCTGACGTTTTAAGTCAATTATATCCATTTTAAGAGTCTAATAATAATTTATCTGTATGACTGTGCATTTAAGCTCATCGTTCTGCTGTTGTGCATGTGCTGTGCTGTTGGCATGAGTCTACTTTGTGGGTTGTTCTGTTGCCTGATCTTTGCTTTCTGTGCTTCAGGGCTGCGACTGCACTGGTGGTGCACAGTAGTGAAGCTGCTGTTAATGCTGTCATGCTTAAAGGTTGGTCTAATATGACTGCACATAGTAATCTGTAGTTTTAGTCTCTGCTTAAAATACTCTAATTTATCCCACTGCCTTGCACTGTATGAGTACATTTTGTTGTTGACCTGTCACATCCATTCCTACTGTAGGC
The DNA here is from genome assembly GCF_015220715.1 of Pygocentrus nattereri. Classification (NCBI taxonomy): domain Eukaryota; kingdom Metazoa; phylum Chordata; class Actinopteri; order Characiformes; family Serrasalmidae; genus Pygocentrus; species Pygocentrus nattereri. The sequence goes on along the minus strand of NC_051216.1, from coordinate 11,854,978 downwards.
CACACTTATGTATGTGTGTCTGAGTGCATATGTAGAGCATGTTTAGTGTATGTGGATTTGGATGTGACTGTTCAGGGCTCTGTTTGCTGTGGCTGAGCTGCATGAGCTTCTAAACCAGAGAGGGAAAATGAGTGATCACTGCTCAAGCAGCCAGCTATACTTTGAACATAGTTAAAGGGAAATTCCACCAATTTTCCAAAGTTCTGAATTACTTATTCATTGAGAAACAAAGTAATTCAGAGTGATTTGATGCTAAATGGTTTATCGTAAGGAAACTTACCGACTCTTTACTCTTTACAGTGCTGGTAATAGGAACCAGGGGTCACAATGTCTACAACACAATTAAAGGGAGGACTGAGACCTTTCTTAACAAAGACCTCAACTTGAATAGTGACTTAGAAATAATGCGGAAACTTGAATATTTCATCTTCATTTGAATTCAGAACCATTAATATTGTCATGTCTTTTATATTATAAAACATTCTGTTATTTATTTCCAGATTTAAATTAAACAAAAATCCTCTAATCCTGTATTTATAATGTTGTCTCAAACTTTGGGACCCCACTGTATGTTTTCTTCTCTGTATGTGCCGCTCCACCATGAATAGATTATAAAAATATATGTTTTTAAGAAGTTTATCTCAGAAGTATTGTTGATAAGAACAACGTCTCATGTCTCAAGTAGTGTCTTACTAACCATGTCATGTAATAGTTTTTTGAAGGGGGTTGCATTTCTCTCCTGATACCCAGTGAATTCTGATATCTGAACAAATCTGATACCTCTCTTTGTTTTATAGTAGCAAACATAAAAAATAATAATACAACTTAAAATCTAATGTATCGTATATGGTCATACACCATATACAAAATACATTTATAATATATCATTTTATAGTTATGTTAATGTTTTAAATGACTTTGTTGTAGAATGTTTCAATTATAATCGTTTAAAACTTTATAATATCCATATCCATGCATAAAAAACAGCACCAAATATTTTCTGACTCTGTCCAGTCCTGTTAATGAGGCTTGTATCGGCGCCAGTATCCATCCAGCATATCAAAACTGTGTATTGCTATTTACAATACTGGCCTCCACAACACTGATACTGTACTGTAAGTCTGCAATATGTAAATGAATGTTCTGTTTTCTTGCCTGACTAATCACAGATGTTCTGTGATTTTTTTTAATGACTCAGTTCATTAATTTAATTACAAATGTAACTCATTTTGTTCCAAACTAGTGCAGGCCAATGTTATACACCTCACCTCAAGCGTTCACTGCTGCATGTAGCGATGTAGTGCTTTGTCAGCCCTCATTCATGTGCAGTCCGTCTGACAATGTAAAGAGGTGATAAATGTGTGAGGACTCCCACAGACAGACCTAAACTAAATACCACTGACTTTACATAGTACATCTAATTAAACTTATTTCTTTATCTCTCACAGTCATTATAGCACAAGGATAATTGTGTATTATTAGACTAAAGCAGTGTTTTATAATTACTTTCAGGTCATTATGCTATATTAAGTACAATTAAGTTCGTTTGAGATGTAATTAAATAAATAGCGTCAGGAGAACACGCTGACATTACAGCTTCTTTTATGGAGGGATAATTAGCAGCATTTAGGACTGAGCAGTGAGAAAGGCATATTCCCGCTCTCTGAAGCTCTCTGGTTTGGTCTAGTGTGTGTTCCTGCATACACAGAAATTTGAACATCACTGGTTTTGTTGATAATGAAAATAAGTTAACACCCTCTACAGCATGCATGTCAAGCTAGGTATCTTCTGGGCCGAAGTGCTGCAGAGGTCAGCGTTCATCCTCATCTAATACACTGAATTCAGCTCATGAAGGCCTTGGTAATTAGCTGATGAGCTGAGTCAGGTGTGTTTAATGAGGCAGTGGGCTGAAGTCTGCTGTGTTTTGGCCCGCAAGGACTGGAGTCTGACACGTGTTCTACAGAGACCAAACATAAATATGGCCTTTTTCTTCAAGCTTTTATGCACAGTTTCTATTTATTTTCTGAGTTTATTGGACTAGAATAAAACATAAACCATAAAATGTGCCGTAACGTTTGCACAGGCCACATTTTATGTTTAACTTTAAATACAGCAAAAAAGCTCTTAGAAAATCAACCAGACATCATCTGACCAGGGGGGCTCAAATCTTTGCGTACGGTTCTATACTGGCTCGTCTGTGATTTGGTGTAATGTATATGAGTGGTAAAGGCCATTGTCAAGAAATATGCTACAAAATGGATTTTTGAAAGTCTTTATTTTTAAGTGTTGTTGAAATGTACCGTGTATTTTGTACAGTGAGGTTAAGTACTTGAGAGGGGAGGTAATCAGCAATTAATAAAAGTGTGCGCACAGAAAGAAGGGCTGCTCTGTGAGGTTGTAGTGCAAGAGTGCACAAGTCACCATGAATAAAGCAGTGGACTGGCTGCGCCCTCTTGTGGGGGTTTTGTGCCTGTGACGAGTTGCTGAGGGTTAGGGTTAGGGTTATTAAGCTTTGTGTTTCAGAATTGAGCAGAATACAGCAGTTAACTAGTGAAAAGAAGAACTGACCAAAGAAGACGCCTTGATCTACAGTCACATGCAAAGCTTTGAAGACCTCTGGTCAAATGATGTGGTTTGTTGGTTTTCTAAGTGTAAATAAGTTAAGAAGTCCTCTACAGAAGACACACTCTGCTGTTTTAGTGCACCGTTTCTATTCAGATGCTGGGTGAACATATTGGAAAAATATATAACTTGAAATATAAAACGTGCCTTAACGTTTACTGAGGATGTGTCAACAAACCCAACTTTTGCTCATTGTACAACAAGTGAATTTTTTCCAAATCAGTGCAGAAAGATCCTAAATATGTCACTTCTCTGAAAAACTGCTTATGATGATCGATGACAATTTGAAAGATGTTGCTATAGCAAAGACTGAGTAAGCTTGCAAGCATTGTGGCCAACTTCTAGAGCGGTGGTGCTCCTTTCTGTTCTTTTCTTGTATTGATTACATTTTCTCTGCATTGGAGATAAATCGGTCCCCTGTGATCTGCTGCGTTTTGATGTTCATGTCAGAATAAACATCTCTTGTGTTGTTTTCCTACTACAGGAGTGTAAAATGCTTCTGAAGGTGGCGATTCAACCTCATCAGTTTTGGAATGTTTGAGTAGATCATTATTGACTGTTACAGTAAAGTATGTGTTTCGTTGTGTTGTTTCAAACAAATGATGTATATCGAAGAAAACCATGTATCTCCACTTTGTCGATTTTTTTTTTTTGTTTTTTTGCATCATTTTAACACTCTAGCTGTCCTTTATGACATTTGAAAATTTCATGTTGAATGGACCAACAGAAATGCTCCAAAATCACTTGGAATAAAATCGTTTCACATTAACTTACATTGAAAGGTAAGAGTGTTTTTGCTCTGTCCTGTAAAATCACTATTTTGGAGATACCGTATTTTCCTTGGACATCAGTGGTGTATTTCAAATATCATATGTTGTTGTTCACATTCCGCTGCCATGTCACATTTCAGTATTGTGAATAATTCAGTACCGCACCACAATAATTGATTTGAATCAAACTGGGATGACATGATGCACTGAATTTTTTCCTAAATAATAACTGACCTGAATTCTTATGAGATCACCCCTGCTTCCCTGTACCTTCCCCTTTCTCTCCTCTTCCAAATCTGTCTGATTTGAAGGAAAACAGGTTGTAGGAGTAGATTGTGCTTCTGGAGTGCTTCAGGTGCTGCACAACCCCATCCCCCCAAACCACCCCATCCCCTTCAGCAACCCCCCACCCACCCGCCACCTCCACCCATGCATTTCCAGTGTGCACAAACTGCTCTTTTCCCTCCTGTTACAGGTGAAGTCTGTCATCAACCTCCTCTTCGCCGCCTACACTGGAGACGTATCTGCGCTCAGAAGGTATGGAGGCGTTCTCTTCTTATCAGTCCACCTACTCCCAGCACCTACAGCTCCAAATCCTGTTATGGCTCGTCCATGGCCTGCATGCATGAAAACTGAGGTGCTGAGTTTGGTGGAAAGTAAAGCTGCATGCTAATCTCCTCCAGGCTGTCCTGTGATGGCTCCATAATCCACCCAGATAATTAACATTTTAATAGTAACACAACATGAAAATGCTCGGCAGTTCTTTTTATTACTGTTTATTACTGTTAGTCAACACCTTTTGTCTCTGTGTTTGATCACCTTTGTTAATGTCTTGCTTGATTAATTATAATTCCCCCCTAAATTATGTCCAAAACTTCATAGACACCTGCTTGTCCAACTTTTCTTCTAAAATCAAGGCTAGTAATAAAGTATTTGTTCATCACTGCTGCAGTAACAGCCTCCACTCTTCTGTGAAGGCTTTTCACTAAATCTTGGAACATTGCTTTGAGAATCTGATTGCATTCAACCCCAGAAGCTTTACTGAGATCAGGTACTTATGTTAGATGAATAGTTCTGGATCATAAACTAAGTATTAGATCTAGCTCCATCACTCCATGCAGTTACACTGCTCCACAGCCCAATGTTTGGGGGTTTAAAACCCCTCGAGCTGATGCTTGGCTTTGATCATGGTGACCTAAATCTCATGTGTGGCTGCTCCTGAACTTCCTATTCTATTGGCAGTGCATGTCTATGGAAATTACACAAGCTGTGCCAACTGAACGTCTGTGTCAGCACCTTAGAGTAGCTGAATTCACTACTTAGAAGGGTTGTCTGGGTCCTTTTAGACATACAGTCTACGTTAATTTAAAAAGAACACTCTCTTTCATCTTCCATAAACAAAGCCTAAAGCTACAGGCCAAGCTGAGATAGAGTTGCAGCTGTTTATTACCTGAGGCAGCATGATTCCTCTATGGATTCTCTGTAAAAGAGTGTTCAGTATGGTACTGTGTTCATAGTGATCCTGTGGCAGTGAATGATCTGCACAATTAAAGGTTTTCTCTGTGATTCCCTGCATTAACCTGTGTCTTGCCTCACTCTGTTATCTCTCTAGGTTTGCGCTCTCCTCTGTAGACATGGAGCAGAGGGACTATGACTCCAGGACTGCTCTGCACGTGGCAGCTGCTGAGGGTAAATACAGTCTCAGTGTTTACACAGCTCTTTTTCTAATAGTGCAGTTTAACTCAGCTCCTGCACTGTACTGCTGCATAATATAGGTAATAAGAAAAGAGAATAGTATAATATATACAGTGTATAGCAGTAGCATAATAATCATGATTTAAAACCAGTGAGTATATATTCTGTATGTTCAGTAAAGTGTGTGCTCTGTACTTTTAGGACAACAGATGGTTTGTAAAGAACGTAGATATTTTGAACATCATATCTGCCTTACCTGAAAGAAATCAGGGTGTAGGTGTAGATTGTGCTTGTGGAGGGCTCCATCTGCTGCCCCCCCAACCCTAAACTGCTGTATGCTGAATAGGTGGATACATATAAATGTGATCGTTGACATGACATCACAAAAACAGTGAATTCAGAATTCAGATGTTCATGACATAGGCCTTAAATGCTCCACAGGCACCTGCTGTAGAGCTTTAGAGTCTTGTTCAAGTCGGTGGAAGCCCCTGTGTCGCATTTGTAGCAGATTGGGCTGTTACCCGGAGTTCGCCGCTTTAATCCACACTGCCTAAAGTCTACAGTGTTAAAGTCTAACGTGCTGCTTTAACTGAGCTCTTCTCTGTGGTTGTAGGACATGTAGAGGTTGTGCGTTTTCTTTTGGAGGCCTGCAAAGTGAATCCCGTCCCAAAAGACCGGTAAGTTAAATCTCAAGTTTAATAGTGTAAATGCACCTAAGCTTGCTAGGCCAGTGCGCGTATGTACAAGGTAAATGCTGTTTACAGTCTGACTAAGCAATGACATACAGACATGTCAGTTCTCACTCTTCTAGCATGTTAGCTAATCAACCAGCTCCTCATGGGCTCAATCAGATTATTAGAGCAGGAAAGTACTAAGTTGGGCACTGAGAATGTGTTGAAGTGATAAGTAAGGTGTAAAAAAAAAAGAAGTTTACACAATGTTTCCTTTATGTCAAATGCATGGATGTACCCCAAGAGATGTTTAGCGTCCAGTTCGCCTCTTTCATTTTACACTAGAACTACAAAGCTAATGTAGCTAACAAAGTAATGGATGCTTATACCCTGCTAATGAGCATTGTGCCTTACCCTGCTAGAAAAAACAGCACAGACCAGCATTTTCAATTATTCACCAGCAAAGCCAGTATGTGACATGTTATGGATGCTGATGTGCTGGTCAGCAGCAATGGTAGTTGTTATTATGCTAATGACCAGCAAATCCATCATATCGCTATTGTTGGAACAAAACCTTGTATCTCCATTTTTGTTGATTTTAAGTTTTCGAGATAAGTTGAAAATTAACATTGGGCTTTATATTGTGTGGAAATTTCATGAAGGTTTGACCAAAATAAATGGCCGAAAATGCCTTGGCAAAAAGTCTGGTTCCATTGACTTACATTGAAAGTAATGTAAGTTTTTTCCTTCTTCTGTAAAGTTTCCATTTTGGAGGTTTTGTTCCAACAGCAGTGAAATGTTGTGCTTTGGATGCTTGCCTGCTGGTCCACCAGCATGACCATACTGGGTGTTAAACTGGGTTTCTTCTGGCTCAGAGCAATACAGGGACAAACATTGTTCCATGAGTTTAACTCATGAAGGTCTCCCTAATTAGCTGATGAGCTAAATCAGGTGGATAATCCAAAGGAACCCAGTTTGAAGCCCCAGTTGTACATTTTTCCGGTTTAATGAATCTGGAACCGTACTTGTAGGTGGGGCAACACACCACAGGATGAAGCAAGACATTTCGGCCATCATGAGGTGTTAACGCTTCTCCAAGAGTACCAAAATAAGTACACTCCTTCAAAGAAACCTGATGCAGAAAAAGAGCACGTTGCAGAGAATCTGGGCGGTATGTTGGAGACATAGACCTCTACAGCAGGTGATGACATTACACAAGCCCAAAGACTGGTTTTGTGGTGATATCAGGGGAGTTGAGATTGTTAGAGTGAGTGTACAGATGTGCTGTTGGTCTGAGGCACATATGGCATTTGCTTTTGTCTCTTTTTCTTTTAGTAGGTTTCGTATGTTAGTGCCTACCTATTGTTTTCTGTGTATGGAAAACTGTCTCTATGCGAATCCGTGAAAAGGTATACATACATATAACTGTAAACTATATATTGGTGATGTATTGCTGTTTGTCTTGCAAAGCGGTTGAATGATGGCCGTAGATCACTAAGAGGCACAGTGAGCGATAAGCACTACCAATTAAACGCCATCATAACAAACAGCTGTTTCATTTTAGAACTCAATGACCATCCAGAGACTGTCTCTATGGGTCATAGAGTTGGGTTTCCCATAAACTGTGGCCTGTGTAAAACTTATGACCCATTTTATATGTTATTTTTGCTCATTATATTAAAATCAGCAAATGAATAGGAACGATGTACTAAATGTAATATGTAAGTGTGTTCTCTGTAGAGGATGTATTTACTTACTTACACCTAATCAACAAAATATGCCATTTGACTGGGGGTGTCCAGACTTTTGCATATGTGGTCAGTGGTCACTTTGCAAAGTTAAAATGTCTCCTCTACTACTTAAGAATATGGATGTGGTATTAATTGAAAGCCTAGGATCTGCACTTTCAACATCATTTCAGGTTTTGATGACCTGTGAGTGAGAATGGATTGATATTATTGATACTATTGAATAAACAAATGCTGAATGTTTTATTTTTTAACACAATTATGCATTAATATAAAACAATAAGAAATTACAACATGCCTTTTTACCACTGCAGATAACTGTGGATTAATCGTAATTTTACTTCAGGGCGTAATTTCTGAAACGTTAACCTTCACTGTTGGGGTCTTTTCACTTCTGTCTTTTTTTGCCAAAAGAATGAAGTGGGCCTGTCTAGCACAGGTGGTTTTCATGACCCTGTGAGTGTGAACGGAGACACATTCTGCAGCTCCACTGAACAGGTTTGAGTGGGCTTAGGTGTTAGCAGACGGCCAGGTGTTAAAATGGTTCCCAGTTGTCATCAACCTCCAGCAGCCCACTAGTGCATTAAGCCTGTTTTATTTTGTGGGGGTGGCAGGAGGTCTTCTTATTCAATTTCCATGACAAGCAGAATATTTGGCTGTGACTAGAGAAAGTGCATTAAAAGGTGTTAAAGAAGGGAACTCGGGTGACACAGCTGTACAGATGCCCTCGTTGGCTATCACCACACTGAGCATTGCGGAGGGAGGACGGCCGTCCTGAGAAAGCACGGCCAGTTACGCTCTTTCGACTCTTTTAGACAGTTGCACCAGCTGAACATAAGCTAGTTTGAATAATAACTGCCACTGTGTTTGAGTTTACAGGCCACTAAAACGTAACCAGCTGCAGCAAGTAAAATATTTTTGATGTAGCCTTAACTTCTAACTTAACGTTTACACCTACTTATTATCAGGTGCAAAGTAAAGCGTACAAAGTGTGGATTTCCAGTTTGAAAGATAGGAAACCTTAACGTTAACTTAGCTGTGTTAAGCAAAGCAGATGAATTAGCAGCTGCTTCGCTTTTGTTCTGTTGTTATTTCGTGAACTGGCAATTTACCAACATTATGTAAGAGAATTGGGCAGTTAGTGTTCTCTTCCAAGCGCTTGGAGCTGTCCAGTGATGTTGTTTATGCAGCAGTTTGAAAGGATGTGGTTGTGCTTAACATCTTGGAGGTAGTATGTGCTAGCTTCAGGTTCCCTGCTTGGTAGCATCACATGATAGAGGGGGACCTAGATAGTATATGGAATTGTCAGTGATTAAACTGGGGAGAAAATTAGGTTAGAAAGAAGGGGGAAAGGAACACAAGCCTACGCTGATATTGACCCACAAGTTTAATTTTGACAGAGCCAAAAGTTGTTTTCCAAGCTTGCAGCTTTCTGGTCTTTCTCCATGCTCCTTATCTGATAGCTTTCGTTTCTTCATATACTATCTCCAAACCCACTGCTACACTAACTCTGAGTGAGCAGTGTGAAAGGTTGCAGGAAATTAGTCACTAGGAAAACATTCATTCTAAAAACTGCATTACCCAGATGATCTGCTATTTGTGTTCTGTGGAAGGCCGAACAGATATTAGCTCAGAACAACCAGCTCACAGAACAAATAATGTCTGAAAGAATGTACCTTCATGTTTTAACCACTATGTGTACCAGATAGAATGAGTACGAGGCAGAAACTTTGAATGAGCAGTGTGATGGATGCATCTGGTGCCTCTTTCTGTTCCGATTTTATTTGCCAGATAAAACTGGGCTGAGCTCAAAGTGTGAGGTGTGTACGTGTGCAAATAATCCATGCAATGAAGTCTGTTTATTTTGATGTACACAATTAAATAAAGCTGTGCTTTTCAAGCAAAGTGGGAGTGCAGTATTTTCAACATTCTGTCATTTTTAGGGCACAGAATTACAATTAAAAAGCTTTTCACAGTTGTACACAATATGATAAATTCACTCATGTAATACTAATGACTGACACCAGCCTATTCAACGCTGACAGCGCTGGCACCAGACAACACTTACAACAAAAAACGAAGATAAGGTAGGAATCATATCGTCACTGTCCTAACAAAAATGCATCTCAAAAGTGGTAATTATATAGAAGGCATAAAAGGTCTTAAGTTAATGTAACAAGATTTTAATATAACTTATTTTGGACCATTTCTATAGGGCCATTCATCACGAAAAGGTCACACCATGTAAAGGACGGCTGCTTTAAGCAAATGATATGGAAAAATAAAAATTAAACACAAAATATTACAGGATTTTGATATGACAGTGACGATATTCAAATCCCACTCCATACGGTATAAACATCACTGCATCCTCTGCTTCTCAATTCACTGTGCACTGTTTCAGGTCTTCTTCTTGTAAAGGGTTTGAAGGACAGCAGGACGCCTTCGCGCTTAGAGCAGTGTGAAGAAGGAGCATCACTGTGGTAAGCTAGATCACTGAGGAGGAAACAGGAACAACGCACAAGTCCTTCCTTTTCAGCACTGACCATTACTCGTTTTAATTTTAATATAATTTTAAATATTTTAATATAAATAAAATCTAAATGAATGTCGGTCATTATCTGTAGGGTCAAATAGTGCCCATCTTACTGTCTCAATAGGTTGTTACCACTGTGTCCATTCCACCGTCTCTGTTCTTAAGCTCAGGCTCTCCAAAGACCCCTGGGCTCATACAATCCGAAGGTCTCGTGGCTGGACTAGAGAGATGAGACAAAGTCAGCAACTACTTTTCCACTTTCGTAGAGCATTATCACCTTGAATGCATTTTCAAAGATTTATTTACTTTATAAAGAAGACAAAGCACTTTTTGATACAACTTACTTGTCTGACACTGGAAGAATCCATCTACCCACGTAGGGACATATCGGTTTATCAACATCCATCTTTTCTGCAATTGAAATAAAAACATACATTTTTTTTATTTGGACTCACTGCTGGTCCTACCGCTCTGCCACACTTTCCAGGATGCCAGCAGGCCATCGACAGCATGTTTAACTTGGCAGTCCCTCTATTGTTTTGATTGTCCACAACAAACATTTTGATCGTTGAGAAATTATGTACACTGTCAATCAAAGGTATGAATAGGTAGTTTGTCCCCCTTTAGCTGCAGTAACAGTGTCTACTCTTCTGTGAAGGCTTTACACTAAATGTTGTAACATTGCTGTGAGGAGTTGACTGTATTCAGCCACAAGAGCATTAATGAGGTCAGATCCAGATGTTGGATGATCAGTTCTGGATCCCAGAGATACTGGTTGGAGCTCCGTTACTCCAAAGAACACATCTCCACTGCTGGGGGGCACCTTATAGCCCTCTAGCTGACGTTTAGCAGTGTGTATGGTACTGACTGTTCCAGAGCGTCCCATTCTATGGGCATTGCTTTTCTGTGGAGGTTATACAAGGTGTGTGCATGCAATTGAGCATTTGTGTCAGCACCTAAAAGTAGCTGAATTCACTAAGTAGATGGAGTTTTTGGATACTTCTGGACATGCGATGCAGTTAGGAGCTCTACAAACCACCCACAGTGTCGCTAACTGAACTAAGGCATCATCGATTGAACATTTACCCTCATCTGGGGTGCTGTAGTAGCGTCCAAAGACGACATCCTTTGGAATATCTGGATACAGGTAGAGCAGAGGGTTTTCTGGAGTGTTATTAACAGCCAATAGTGTGTAGTTCTGGATGACATCAGGGAAAGAGATACTGACGAGATCAGCTTTAGTGTAGGGCTTCACAGAGTGTATCTGGGGTTCACCTGTGTGTAAAATATTAAACGTTTGAATGACATATCAAAGTTTGAATGGAAAAACAAGACAGTAATTCTGTGTGGTGAACAGCTGTATGCAAAACAGTTGTGTGCAAATGCCAAATTACATGAAAGTCACAGAAATTGAAAAAGGTTTTAAAAAGCTATTTTTTCTGCAGATGTTCATGCATAGTTGCTTTATATTTGATGAACTTAAAAATACTACTAATAAAAGGAAGAAATGGTAATTGTGTCATGTGCCAAAGTTTGGACGCCCTACTGAGTCAGTATCATTCCATTTGGACAGCTTTAAGCTATAACAGTTTGCACACATTGCGAATCTTTCCATCCTTGTTGTACCAATTTTAACCCAAGCAATCTTGCAGGATCTTCTAGTTCTGTGATCTTCAGCAATCTTGCAGGCACAGAATGATTAAGATCTACCCACAGATTTTTACAGGTGTTTGAGTCAGAAGGCTGTGAGGGCCAATCCGAACGCTTCAGCTTGTGTTTCTTTAAGTGGTTCATGAAGGATTCGGAGGCCATGTTTCCTGTCACACAACCTCAAAGCACATTGGATCCACCCTCATGCTTAAGTGTTAGCGAGACTTTCTTTTCATATCATATCCTGCTCTTTTTTTCTCTAAAAAATAGTTGTATGCAGAAGTAAAACAAAGAAATGTTTCAAAACATATAAATATATCTTTGCCTTTCTGACCAGCATACAAACAATTCTCTCTGAGAGTTTTCTAGGTTTTCCAGATTTTGCCTTGACTTCCAAAGTTCCCCTTAACTACCATTTCTTGAGAACATATTACACATAATTTAACTTCATTTTCAGATCCTCAACCAACTGCTTAGAGGAGCCCATGGCTGAATAGTGTTAGTTGTGTTGTTGTGTTTACTTCTTTTCACTTCTAATATCAACAAAATGTGCCATTTGTCCAAAGCTGTACAACTTTTGCATACAGCTGTATGTTATCACACACATTTACGGTTCCACTCACCACAAACACGTATGTACAAAGACACGCACACACACACACACACACACACACACACACACACACGTACCGTTCTGTAAATTCTCCACCCATGTAATGGTGATGCCCCCCTCTCTACACGTCTCGCTGAAGCGCAATAGAAAAGTGCCTGGCTTTTTATCTTGTAACAAAGTCCTCTCTTTCTCCTTCCTAATAAAGCCCATGATAAGCCTGCATGTGCACAGAACAAGAAAAAGGCTCAGAACAACATTTACAGATCTGAAGTTGTCAGTATTTCTACCACACATTTTGTTTTGTTGAGTGGAGACAGAAGATTCTGCAGGTGAGCTTACAAAACAGGACTAAAATCCTCAGATTAAACTAATCTAGCTGTAAATCACTGACATACATGTCAAAGTGATATTCCAAATGTAAAGGTACAATGTTTAATTGATTTTAATGACCATAATAATACAAGTAAATGTTCTTAAACCTTCAACAATCCTTTTAAAATTAGAAACTGATTTATTTACGCATGTTTTGTTTATTTAAGCATTGCTTGTTTTTTTACACAAATAAATTACATGGTAAAAAGTGGCTCATCAGATCAACCTTAAAAAATGTGGTAACAAGTAAATTAACTAGTTTTATTCCTCCTAAATAAATACTTTCAATATTCTTTCAATCAGTGTAGTTTTACAGTGTAACTACAAAATGTATTGAGTAAGAAAAATACAAAAACTCTGCTGAGCATCTGTACAGAACAGTGCAAACGTTTAGAAACTTGAGAAAATCATATCTGAAAAGTGTTTTATGTATATCTATGTGTTCATGTGGGCATTTCCAAACACCTTGTGAAAGCCCAGTTATCATCCCATATGACTGATTCAAAGAGAACAAACTCTTGTTTCTTTTTAATGCACTAATATTTGCATTTATTCTAATCGTATGTACTGTATTTACAAGCAAAAAGTACACTTACTGTCTAGATAAATGTTTTTAAATAGGATGAAGGACTTGAACAGAACTGTATAACTGTTAAACATAAAACATGTGTTTTTATTATATATTTAACTGTATTAAATATATATATATATATATATATATATATATATATATATATATATATAATGTATTTTTGTTTTTCATTTTTTGACATAATTTGAAAATAGCTGTTACCCTTTACATTGTTTGTATATTGATGATGAATGGACTAAAAGAAACAGCCTAAAATGACTTGCAAAAAATCTGGTTCCACTGACTTACATAAAGTAAAGTAAGTGTTTTCCCTCTCCTGTAAAGTGACCATTTTGTAGGTATGACTTTTTTCTCACAACAGCTATATATATATTCGTGTGTGTGTGTGTGTGTGTGTGTGTGTGTGTGTGTGTGTGTGTGTACACATTACCCATCATTCCAGATGTTGAGTAGGTATCGTTTAATGAGGTCCAGTATGCCATCTATCCACAACCAGAAACAAGTTGCCTTCTCACTGGCAGACTGAAAAAAGTGCAGATTCTGCATGAATATTGTTTCACTCTCTGTTTCACTTAGAGGCAAAGTTCATGTGCACTGCTATTATACATACGTCAGACCTGCTGAGCTGCATTTCTGCACTGGACTGTTTTCCCTGTTTTAACCCTCTTCAACTCACCTACTGACTGAGAATCAGATGATTTCTCCAGGCCTGTAACTGCCCGTCTCTGTTTTCGTGCGTAAGCCAATGAGACTAGCATATTATGCAATGCAAACTCTTACTAAATACCCATTTATCATTTGAACCAGAGGAAATGGTTCACAAATCTTCTCTTATGTAAGCTGTCATCTGTCATCTCAACTATATCTCAGTATCAGGTTCAGTCAGTGTGGCTCGCTAAGTTTCGTTTTATCAGTAAGCTCTCCAGACTGAAAGAAGTGAAACAAAGGTGTGTTGTTTTAGTGAAAGGAGAAGAGCCAGGCTTCACCACGGTAGCAGCAGTTTAGTAATCTGAGCTATCTGCTTTAATCCACTCACCTTATTGAATTTAGTCCAGAGGACAAGCTTTTCAGGATCTCCTTGAGCCTCAGGACCTACAGACATGATATCAATCAGTATAATTCAGAATGAATCATTCTATTTAAAAATACAGATACATTGATTCAAGGGTTCTGCATCTTGTCGCTGACACTGAGTTTACTTAATGCATGAAAGATTGGTTCCCCCTTTCAGTACATGGTTCTCTGTATTCTAACACTTCTAAAGTGGAAACATTAATGACATTTTTTCATCAGAACCTCTAAAATACTTTCCACATAGTACTGCTGTCACCAATAATGAAGAATTTTTAAACTACAGCAAAGAAAAATCTAGAGGTTATTTCCCAATTTTAGGATTGGACTAAATACTATTTCAGTAATTCAGTAATGTAATCAATTATAATGCATAAAAAAGTAATGCATTCAGAAAAACGTTGAGAATACGTTTAGAATACATCTTGATAAGGTGCACAGGAAAAAAACTTTTTTTTAAACTTTCACACTATTTCTAGCTGGTACTCGTTGGCAGTTTTCTTCTGTTCGTATGTTTATTGAAAAGTTCCCTTATTATTTATGTCAAGCTCTGAAATTCTAACCTCTGAATTTTTTTTCCTTCTTACTGCACATTCACACATTTCTTTCTCGCCACCTTTCTCAGTTTCTTTTAAAGAGTATATTGTTTTTAGTGGTAAAGATTTCTCCTAAAAAGTGGATTCTAAATACATACTGAGTGTAAAAAATGTAACTTGAACTGAATACAGACACCTAATTTCTATTTTCTGAATACATAATAATCATTATACCTATATTCTGTTACATCCCAACCCATCCCAGCCGTAATGCTTTAAAGTGAAAGTTCTACCAAAAAGTTCTCCACAGCGATTTTATGACAAGCTCTTCATTTAGCTAAAGCAATTGTTATTAGTAGTACTAGAGCAGGAAAGCACTAAACTGTGTAGTGAGAATGTCATGTTAAAGTGACAGTTTGTCCTTTTGCCTCGTATGTAGTAGATCACAAAGTGCCTGCTTGATGTCTGACATTTACTTGCCTGACTTTGCTTGCTTGCTTTTATTCTGCTCTGGAGTTACAAGGCTAATGTAGCTAACAAGTAATGGGATGTTAAACCCTGCTAATTAGCTTTATACAAA
The DNA here is from genome assembly GCF_015220715.1 of Pygocentrus nattereri. NCBI lineage: Eukaryota > Metazoa > Chordata > Actinopteri > Characiformes > Serrasalmidae > Pygocentrus > Pygocentrus nattereri. The sequence continues at coordinate 11,839,522 of NC_051216.1, read as the reverse complement.
CTGCATGTTTAGTACTTTAGCATACAAAAGTATGAAATCAATGTTTTCAACATAAACATAAAACTAACTTGATTGCAATTTTATAAGTGATTCTAATATTCTAGTCCTGCACAATTTCATAGGTTTCAAATAAGAGGATTACTCACAATTACAGATAATTGATCATTGAGTTATAATACAATTAATCACCAAAATTCATTTAAAGATTATATACTGAGCCAGATACGTGACAAAAATCATTTTTCATGTAATTGTTATTAATGAAATAAAATAACCTAAAATGTTAAAATAGCAAGTGGTTCCAAACTTTTGAATAGTAAACTAACTCAAACTGTGCTAAGTTGTTAAGTAAATTCAAACAGACCTTCTAAAATTACACTGTAAGCTAAAAACAAGGAAAACCCTTCTGGTTTTATAGAAAGAAAAGTCAAACCGTGTCAGAAACCACATGACCAAGTATATTTGAACTTTAATATCTGAACTAGTTTAACAACTCAGCATGTTTTAAGGGCAAGTGTGAGATGATTCAGTCATGCAGTCTGTATGATGCCATAGCATTCAATGGTCATTCGTTTCCATAGCTTGTTAGCTCCGTTAGCCTCGCAGCTCCAGTGCAAAACTAAAGACACAAATGTTGGATACCAAACATGCCCCTGTCATGCGTCTTGCACATCTGGACACTCCACATCTAGACACTTTTTTGTGGTACCAATATCTGCACATATTTATTCAGTATTGTCATTATATGCTGTTACCTGTGCCTCCTTGTACAGTCATTATTGGAGTTTCATCTCAGGTTATAGATTTTATTCCAGATTGTTTTTTTTATTATTTCTATCTATCTATCTATCTATCTATCTATCTATCTATCTATCTATCTATCTATCTATCTATCTATCTATCTATGTCTGAGCTGATTAGCTTCAGTTGGGGTTAAGGAGAAGTTTGCATGAAACAGCTACGTTATTCAGCACAGTCAAGTATGTGAGACTCACCGAGCAGTTTATCAGCGAGCATGCTGAGCTGCTCAGCGCTGAGGCCTCTCTTAGTGATGGAGGAAAACTGCCAGCTCAGAACCTTCGCCAGTTCACCCCACTTCATCGGAGGAGGGTTCAGGAAAAACGGCAGGTTCTGAAACAGGATTCATTGAGGATGAACCTTACAGCGGCAAAGCGAAGTAAGACAGAGTGAAAAGTTTGAGTGGATGAATGTAGGACAGGAAGACACCTGCTGGAAAACAGCACCTACCTGAGAGTCAGTGCAGAGCATATTATACCACAGGATGGAGGCCCAGGCACTTGGCAGCTGGCTGATATGAGATATCACCACTACAGGAAGCGAAGTGGTCTGGGTCCACAAACACAGAAAGATGCCCTCGATAAGCAACATGCAGTAAATTCACCTGAAACAACAGGCTTTGCACATCTACAGCTTTAGAGTGTTAAGCTTGTTTCACACACACTCTTAGTCATACTGACCTCGGGGGCAATATAAAATTCAAGAAAAACATAAGTGCAATATAGGATATGAGTCCTTTAACATCTTATTCTCCAGGGTATATTGTGGTTTGTCCATCTGAATTTACATGACCAAATCGTAAGGCAAATTATTCAGTAACTGTGAAATAAATACAAATTTGTTTAACAGAAAATGTGTTTTATGATCATAAACATTTTGTTATATGTTTACAATTTACTGCTGAAAAGCAAAAATCTTAGATGCTCTTTGTATGTTTTTATAAAAATAATTTGTACAGAGCAGATCACCGAAGAGACGCCAGCTGGAAAAATGGGTCAAATTTCAGTAGGCAAAAAAAAAAAAACAGTTTCTTTTATTATAAGGCTTTAAAATTACATTACCCATCTATTTGACTGGAAAGAAGACATTATGAAGAAGTTATGAAGTGCATGACGAAGTGCATTTTAGAACCACTGGCGGTTCCAAGGAGTTTAAGAGTTGGGCAGTCGTGGGCTGGAGGTTAGGGAATTGGCCCTGTGACTGGAACGTTGCCGGTTTGATCCCCAGTGCTGGCAGTCCATGACTGAGGTGCCCTTGAGCAAGATACCTAACCCCCAACTACTCCCCGGGCACTGTGGTTAGGGCTGCCCACCGCTCCGGGCAGGTCACTGCCCCCTAGTGTGTGTTCACTAATGTGTATGTGGTGTTTCACTTCACGTATGGGTTAAATGCGGAGGTGGGATTAAAAAAGAGGCTACGAGCTTTGACTTTTGACTGCAAGAAACTATGAAAACAAAATAGAAAAATCTGAAAAGCACAAATTCTTAAATAAACACGCATATTCTATATTTCATGACATGCTATCAGATGAAGTACTATCTATTTTTGTGCTGTGTACACATTTCTCAGTCTGTCTGCCAGCCTTGAAACAACTGCCCAAGTCAAAAAGTTGCCAAAGGTAAACAAATGTATCACACTCACATTCGCAGACCATCCTTTTATCAAGAAAAGTAACATATTTGACAATTTATTAAGGATGTCTGTATAATATGTATCCATTCCATTGTGTGAATGCTGAATGTGTGAATGGCCAACGTGTGCGACCTGTAGCTATCAGTACTGTTGAAGTCAGTGTAGTGTGGTGGGTAACACCTCTACACTGGAGACTGGGGTTCAATCCCCACCATGGCAGGCACCCTACACTACACCAATAGTCCTTGGGCAAGACTCTTAACACTACCTTCGCCTACCTGTGTAAAAAATGATAAAATTGTCATTCGCTCTGGATAAGAGTGTCTGCCAAATGCCGTAGATGTAAAAGCAAAGCTAAACTGGCCAGTGGAGTTTGTGTTCAGGTGCAGACGTGTGTGGGACAGTTCATTCACTTCATTCTCACCTTTAGGTCAATGCACAGTCCAGGCTGATTGAGCTGTGTGTCAAAGCTGATGAAGTGGAGCTCCTCCATGATGAGGAGAGGGGCCTAAAAAAGAACCAGTAACACTCACTAAATACACATGCACACCAGTTGCCCCCAGCCCTCAGTAACTACTGTATCCCAAAACACAAACTGACCTCACACACTTAAATAGTTCTGTGCACTACGTTGGAAAAAACTTAAATTCCTATGTTTGCAGTTTCATTTTAATTTAGTTCATAATCAGGGCTCTAAACTGATGCTGTCCCAGGAATGATAAAAACAGCAAGTGGAAAGATGTAGAGAAATGTCCAAAACATATTCAGAACCGTCTGGCGTAAACTGTCTGAGCTTTTAAAGAGCAGACATTTGGTTCCTATTGCCACCACTGTGAACAGTTCTGCCTCTATAAGTTTCTCAAGAATTGAGCATTTCACACCAAACCACTCTGATGACTTTGTTTACACCAAAATGTATGTTTCATTAAACACACATTTTTGGAAATCGGTAGAATTTCCCTTTAAATCAAAACAAGCTCCGCAGCTGGTTGACTTATTTTAAATTGACTTAAAAAAATTTACTGTGTTTTTAAAGCTAAAGAGATCCCTCCTTTAAAAACCCTGACCTGTTACACACTTTACAAAAGAAACTGTTTTGTTTCAGATCCATGCATGTGGCTATTCCTATACTTATGAAAGATGCTGTATAGACAACATGAAAAGTTTCCGACCTCATTTGTTCTGCTTCCAACTGACTTTGCTTCTTTCAGTTGCTGTGTAAAAAAAATAAATGTAGTTGAGTATTTATACCGTGAGATAGACCATCTTTTTATATTCATGCATTGAATTGAATTAGCCATGTGAGTATCCTTCATACCAAATGTCGGAACTCAGCAGTCAAGCATCCGTTTGATTCCTCCATGTTCATGACTTTAGTGCTGGTGCCCAAAATGTTGAATCTACGGGATCTGTAGGAGCACATCATATATTGGTCTTAAGCACAGGGCCGATATATTGTGTTTTTATTACTTTTATTTCAAACAGAAAACGCATACCCCTTCACTGTGTTCTTTTCATTTAAATCACTGTGGAGAAGAAATAAAAGAAGATGTAAACTATAAATACTTAATCACCTACTATCAATAAAAACATGTAAAAAATGTAGATGTTAGTGATCTTTACTTTTCTCAACTTACTTGTCAAAAGAGGCGGTGACTTTAAGTTGACAGTTCAACTCTGGTAGCTTGACCAGCAGCCTGTGGACAGAGTAATCTGTTATACACACACTCTTGGTTCTTTATGGGTTCTTTAATAAAGACAATGAACCACAAACACTCAAAGAATCATTTACATGCTTAAATCGTTCTTTGAATGATGAAATGATTTTTCAGAGTGATGGAAAATGTGTTGTATACAGTTTTAAATAAAACCTTTTTGAACATGGTTCTATGTAGCACCAACACATGCTGTTCTTTTATTAAACTCTTTTAGCAAATTCTATTCTAGTAAATTGTTCAGTTGTTACAATTTTAGTCTGGAAACTTCTGTTTATTCATTAAATTTACAATACATTGTTGGGGAACCAATAAATATAAAGAGTAGTCATGGCATATGTTTTATATTTAATGTTATGGCAAATATTTTGTGTTCAATATTTTCAGTTTTTTGTAACTCTGCAAATAAATAAACATTGTGCACTAGAATTTGCAGAAAACTCCCATCAACAACACTAATTTGACTGGTGTGGTAAAATGTAAATGCAGATGTCTGTATATGGTGCTTTAATTAGCAATGTTATTTTATTAGCCCCCTTTTTAGTGAATTTAGTAAATTATTGTCAGTCTGGCTGGAAAGTCATGAGTGCTTGCTGTGTTCATTTGAGTCAGACCGAAATTAAACGCTGAACACTGTCAGTAGAGAGTAAGCGAGGAGTCTGCTTTAATGCTGTACCTGAGTTTGACTGTGAACTGAACTCCTGTCTTCAGCACTAGGGGTCTTTGGGGATGCGTGGGCATGCAAGGCTGCCTCTCCACCACAATGGAACTGAAAGACACATCACAAGCTCTTCCATCTTGCACTACTCTATGATGTCTCAGCAGTGAAACTGACCACAAAGCATGGCCAGTTTCCATAGTCTAGTTCTGCAACCCACAGTAAACGACATACTTGACCAGCACGTTTTTAAAGAGCGTCAGGGCCTGTTCCTGCAGAGTGCTCATGCCCAGAGTGATGGGATCATTGTCGTACGAGAACTTCAGCACCAGCTCCTGCAGCTTGTTCAGCTGCTGCCGTGTCTGCTGCAAACACTCCGCCAGCGCTGTGAACCTGAGGAACACACCACCTGCACTTATTTACTGAGTGGTGAAGGGATAATTTATGGTTGAAATAATATTGACAAGACTGTATAGCCATGTTCATAAGGCTACATGACACCTACATAGCTCATCATTAGCTACATAAGACATGCATTCATGGTTTATTCCATTAGTCATCATCTGTCATGAATGCTGCTCTTTGTCAGGTGGCATCGATGTTTTCAGATGCTTGACTGTGTCATGACCATTTTTTGAGTGAAATGACATAGCATGTAATAACAATTGACTTTGTAGCTTAGTGTGTATTACAGTGACATAATGCCAATGATGTGAAACAGCTCAAATTTAACGTCATACCATCAGCACTAAGTCACTGTGGCGTAAACGGAGCTACAAAGTCTATGTTTTGTCATCCAAGAAGGTGTCATAACACAATCTAATATTAGAAAAAGATCAATGTCATCTGACAAGTTTGCAAATACAGGCTTCATGGCAAATGATGCCTATAATGTTTTTAAATGTTTCTGTAGGTTTGTGGTAATTGTAATCAATATCTTATGCACACTCTAAAAAGTGGCTCATCAGATCAACCTAAAAATGACTTCATGTGGTAAACTTTGAATGAATGATTCTTTCAATCCATATTAAATCACTATTATATAAATGTATTTTTTGGTGAAATAAAACTAGTTTAATTGCTTGTTACCACATAAAGTGATATTTTTAGGTTGATCTGATGAGCCATTTTTTAGCATATGTGTCATGTAGCCTTACAAACACTGCCTAAAGTAAAGTGTTACCAAAATAATGAGTAACTAATTATACAGGACCCTTTGATAGTCTTACATAACATACTACATAACATACACATTAGTTTCAGAGCAGTTACTGAATGACTCTTAGTAGTTACTGAGTAACTATCTTAATAGTGATAACCAAATAATAGAGTTTAAAAAGGTTTGGATGATTCCATTTACATTTACATTTACATTTATGGCATTTAGCAGACGCTCTTATCCAGAGCGACTTACAAAAGTGCTTGTCATTACTTCAGAATATCTCATGTTAATAAAGGTCGACATAATTTTAAAGAGCTTTGCTCTAAATTGCTACCTGAAGTTATCTATGCAAGGTCTATCTATGATTCCAAGGTCTCGGAAGAGTCAGAAGCCTTCTTTTCTTTTTTACAGATGTGATTTTTAGATTTACTGAAAGATTTTTTAACAAGATTAGCTTTGGAAGATGGGGAAGACAGTATGTCTTCATGATACACAGCACATAATTTAATGATAACATGATAATGATAATGATGATAATTTGGGATGTGCATGAGTGCTCGAGTACTCAGTTAACTGTAAAAGTGCCACAGGATACTGAAATTACTATTCAGGTAAATTTTTCCACGTTATTTTACGTTATATGCTATTTGGGATGACTAGCTGTGGTTAGGTACGTCCAGAAAATCCAATGAATCGTCCAATGAAAAACAATAGCTTGTGTAAGACGGCAAATCCTCAGCATCCAGTTAGCTGTAGTTTTAGCTCATGTGAAGAGATACTCATCCAACTCAAAAAGCATCAGTTTCCCTCTGCATTATTATCTTTAAATAATAAAACGTGTTTTGAAATCCATTTCTCTGCTTGCAGCTAAAAGTGCTTCTAATTACATCAGCACAATAAAACAATATTCTTTTAACACAAAAGCAGACCTGTATGTGATAAACAGTGCCTGTAGAGGTTCTCACCAGCTTTGTAACTGGTCCAGACAGGCGTTTGGGGGTCCTCCAATACAGGCCATCTGCTGCCTCCGCTTCCACTCGGGAATCTCCACTGATATCAGCACGAACTGGATGTGATCTGCTAACTTCAGTAAATTTACCAATTCGTTCACTACCACCTGCACACAAATGCAAGTGTATATGATTACTAATTCAGTAATGGATTTGATTCAGTGATGGAGCACATTTATAATCATTTCAGGTTCATCCACAGGCCCAGCATGTCTTTATCTTTCACAATAAAATCATTCAATTTGAATATGAGCTGCTACAGCAATAAATTCAGTCTAATATGGTTCTGTTTATGCAAACCAAATTTCCCATAATGTATAAAAAGAGCCATACATTTTCACAGGCTCTATCTATCTATCTATCTATCTATCTATCTATCTATCTATCTATCTATCTATCTATCCCCAATATGTGAAATTCAGCAAAAAGTAGTAAATAATTCTGTATTAACATGTTGTAACAAGTAGTGAGGTAGCGGACGCATGTGCGGAGGTAAGCGACTTTCATTGAGGGCAAATCCAATATCAGGGTCATAACGGTCCAGGGTCATTGAGCCAATGCGGAGAGACTGAGGTTCAGACATGACAAATAATAGACTCAAAGCAGCACAGAGCTTCCAACAGCACAACCACGACGAGCAACAACGACCAGCGAAGACAAAGGGCAAACACAGGGCTTAAATACACAGGGATAACAAGGGACAGGTGCAAACAAGCAGGGGCAGAGTTACAAAACCAAAATGTTTTAAATGTTTTTACTTAATAACTTGCACAATGTGGATGTAATATCATAGATTATGTACCAAAATGCATTTTTACACATTTGATACAATATTATATATATATATATATATATATATATATAAAATAATATACATACACAGATTTTGAATTTTGAAACAATATTACATTATACATAATGTACTATAATTATGTTTACAGTCATCTTTTTGTCAGTTATCTGTCTTGAGATTTGAAGTTTGTAGTTCATTTGTAGCTTTTTGCACAATTTAAAACACACAAATAAACAAAATGCAGATTTACATGCCCATATTAACTGCTGAGTAATAGTAATAGCAGACATCACAACAAGTGAAACCAATAAAACAGAGATAAATAAACAGGAATACATAGAGATAAAACAACTATAATACAGATATTAACAACAGATATTTTAAACATCCTTTTGCAAAATTTTAAATGAGACATTTTTTGACAAATAGGAAAAAATCCATTATTTTGACCTCAAATATGATGTATTTTTAATCCCTCTTAGTCACAGTAAGATCTTCTACAGCTTTGTCCATCATTCTAGTCACGTTTCATTTGTATTTACAGCTTCCTAGCATTCAGTAATTATGTACAAGTAAAGCTCCTCTGGACCAGCATATTAGAAATGTGCTATACGTGTTTCTGCATACAACTGGTTTTAGATGACTGAAAACAGTGATCTCAAACTTTAAAACGGTAGAGTATGTGTTGCTGGGTTGAGAACTGGCCTACCTCTCTCATCTTATTCAGTCTGAAGAACATCTCCTTGATCATCATCTCCTCCCTCTGGAACTCTTTTGCTGTCGCTACACTCATTTCAAGCTCAACTGAAACCATAAAAGATATAATAGAGTCATATTTCTCTGTCAATTACTCAAAAAAGGTAACACTTCACTGCTGCTACATAACACTGACATAGCCATGTCACAGCAGATGTCATGCGCTGTTGTGAGGTATCACATGCTAATTTGTGTTGTGTCCTCTAATTAGTCATCATGACATCAAACAAGTTAATGATAATGGTAACATGATGTTGCTGCATTACTGCATATGACCTTTTCCATGGCATGTTTATGCCATGTTTATGTCAATTTTATGTAGCACACGCTTTAAAAAGATGGTCTTTGTCTTTTTAGTAAAGAAAATGGTTCTACATAGAACTTTGCATGATTAACGGGTTCTTTGTATGGTGAAAAAGTTCTTCAGGTTGATGGAAAATGTGCTGTAGAAGGTTCTACATAGAACCTTCTTTTGAAAAGTGTTCTATACAGTGCCAAAAAGGGTCCAAAAAGGGTCTACTGTGATAAGCTTGACATCAATAGCAGAACCCGACAACATTTTCTCCATCTATATAAAGAAACCTTCACCATGCAAAGAACCCTTTAATCAGGGTTCTTTGAGTACTCATGGTAACATATAGAGCCATTTTCTTTACTGATAAACCCTTGAAGAACTAACATTTTGCATGTCTGATGTAAACACATACAGTACATGTAGTTTTACAGGTCAAACTAGCCGTATACTTTGCATTGTGCCATTTTTTTAAATGACTTAAAACATGACTCAACGCCAAAAGGAAATGCTGCCTTACTTCGACTCTGTAAAGTTTTCCTCCTGAAGTCATATTCGTCTTGCAGATCCTCCAGGACCTGAATATCTTGTTCTGTCTCCTGAGGAATTTAAGTTCTTATTTATACACAAATTAAAGGTAGATTCAAAAAGCTACTTCAGCTTCATTACATTCTGAGGTCAGATGAGAAAGGGCTTGCCACTGTCTGCTGGCTCTGATATAAAATGATCAATCCAATGCAGATCAAGGAAACACACACACACACACACATACATATATATATATATATATATATATATATATACTCACTGGCCTTTATTAGGTACACCTTGCTAGTAAAAGGTTGGACCCCCTTTTGCCTTCAGAACTGCCTTAAATCTTCATGGCCTACTTTCAATAAGGTGTTGGAAATGTTCCTCAGAGATTCTGGTTGGTTATTTGAGTTCCTGTTGTCTTTCTATCATCTGGAACCAGTCTGCCCATTCTCCTCTGACCTCTCACATCAACAAGGCATTTTCATCCACACAACTGCCGCTCAATGGATATTTTCTCCTTTTCTGACTTTTCTCTCTGTAAACCCTAGAGATGGTTGTGCATGAAAATCCCAGTAGATCAGCAGTTTCTGAAATACTCAGACCGTCTGGCACCAGCAACCACGCCACGTTCAAAGTCACTTAAATCCCCTTTCTCCCCCGTTCTGATGCTCGGTCTGCACTTCAGCAAGTTGTGTTGACCACCTCTACATGCCTAAATGCATTGAGTTGCGGCCGTGTATTTGTGTTAACAAGCAACTGAACCTTTATTATACCTAATAAAGTGGCCAGTGAGTGTGCATGTATGTATATGGGGCAGTCATGGGTTGGAGGTTAGGGATCCAGCCTCATGACCGGAAGGTCGTCGGTTCGATCCCCAGAGCCGACAGCACATGACTGAGGTGTCCTTGAGCAACCCCCAACTGCTCCCCGGGCGCTGCGGATTGGGCTGCCCACCGCTCCGAGCAAGTGTGCTCACTGCCCCCTAGTTGTTAGAACTGTTGTTCATTTGTAAGATGGGGTTGTTTGGTCTTAAAGCACTTTTTGCACTTTTAACATAATTCAATTTTTAAGTCTATTGTTTATTCTGTATCCTGAAAATGAACACAGATGGTCAAGCTGTATTTCTGGGAGTTATTTCTGTTTAAAAAGTTCACACAGAATGCATCGCAAGTCTAACCTGCACTTTCTTCTTCAGGTCATTCATTTGGTTGTCTAGCTGTTTCTGCTTTTCCATCGCAGCACTGCTCTGTGATGATGCTGCATGCTCCTAGCATTGAAACCATCAGAGAACACATTCACTATGTTTATGTTCATAATCTTTGTCATCTTTATCATCTCTACTCATTAGGAGACAATTTTAATGGTGCAGTTGCTGTAACCAGAAGAGAGAAATGCTATACCTGTGTTTTGATGGCCATTTCCAGAATCTTCCTCTCTTCCTTCAGGGAATTGGATATAATCATGGCCATGTACACAGGAAACTCCTGGAATTGCTCCTACACAGATCATTGCATTTCAATTGATTTGTGCATTAAAAGGGAATTTGAAAGTATGTTGGCATTAAAAAAAAAATCATTAATCTGGGAATTGCTGTTAGTTTAGCTGTGATGCACCTGTAGATTGCGCTTTATCTTCCGAATGTTGTGCTGAAGCAGGAAGTTGTTGCCCACACTGAGACGACCGTAGTGCTCATCCAATTTACTCAGGAGCTCATGGAAGCGTACTGTAGATAAGGACGCGTTAGCTGCCACAGCATCCCTGCACCAGACATTAATAATCAATATACACAGTCTTCTCTCCAACACATTCAGTAACTACAAGTCACATATCTTATACTTAACCTTCAATCCAGAGAATGTTTGGGAAGTATAGTGATGACATTAAAGCTTAAAGATGGTGCGGTGCTGACACTAAAGCTTAGAGTATAGCGATGACATTAATGCTTAAAGATGGTGCGGTGATGACACTAAAGCTCAGAGTATAGCGATGACATTAAAGCTTGAAGATGGTGCGGTGATGACACTAAAGCTCAGAGTATAGCGATGACATTAAAGCCTAAAGACGGTGCGGTGATGACACTAAAGCTTAGAGTATAGCGATGACATTAAAGCTTGAAGACGGTGCGGTGATGACACTAAAGCTTAGAGTATAGCGATGACATTAAAGCTTGAAGACGGTGCGGTGATGACACTAAAGCTCAGAGTATAGCGATGACATTAAAGCCTAAATATGGTGCGGTGATGACACTAAAGCTTAGAGTATAGCGATGACATTAAAGCTTGAAGACGGTGCGGTGATGACACTAAAGCTCAGAGTATAGCGATGACATTAAAGCTTGAAGATGGTGCGGTGATGACACTAAAGCTCAGAGTATAGCGATGACATTAAAGCCTAAAGACGGTGCGGTGATGACACTAAAGCTTAGAGTATAGCGATGACATTAAAGCTTGAAGACGGTGCGGTGATGACACTAAAGCTTAGAGTATAGCGATGACATTAAAGCTTGAAGACGGTGCGGTGATGACACTAAAGCTCAGAGTATAGCGATGACATTAAAGCCTAAATATGGTGCGGTGATGACACTAAAGCTTAGAGTATAGCGATGACATTAAAGCTTGAAGACGGTGCGGTGATGACACTAAAGCTCAGAGTATAGCGATGACATTAAAGCCTAAAGACGGTGCGGTGATGACACTAAAGCTCAGAGTATAGCGATGACATTAAAGCTTAAAGATGGTGCGGTGATGACACTAAAGCTTAGAGTATAGCGATGACATTAAAGCTTGAAGAAGGTGCGGTGATGACACTAAAGCTCAGAGTATAGCGATGACATTAAAGCTTGAAGATGGTGCGGTGATGACACTAAAGCTCAGAGTATAGCGATGACATTAAAGCCTAAAGACGGTGCGGTGATGACACTAAAGCTTAGAGTATAGCGATGACATTAAAGCTTGAAGACGGTGCGGTGATGACACTAAAGCTTAGAGTATAGCGATGACATTAAAGCTTGAAGACGGTGCGGTGATGACACTAAAGCTCAGAGTATAGCGATGACATTAAAGCCTAAATATGGTGCGGTGATGACACTAAAGCTTAGAGTATAGCGATGACATTAAAGCTTGAAGACGGTGCGGTGATGACACTAAAGCTCAGAGTATAGCGATGACATTAAAGCCTAAAGACGGTGCGGTGATGACACTAAAGCTCAGAGTATAGCGATGACATTAAAGCTTAAAGATGGTGCGGTGATGACACTAAAGCTTAGAGTATAGCGATGACATTAAAGCTTGAAGAAGGTGCGGTGATGACAATAAAGCTCAGAGTATAGCGATGACATTAAAGCCTAAAGATGGTGCGGTGATGACACTAAAGCTCAGAGTATAGCAATGACATTAAAGCTTAAAGATGGTGCGGTGATGACACTAAAGCTTAGAGTATAGCGATGACATTAAAGCTTGAAGAAGGTGCGGTGATGACAATAAAGCTCAGAGTATAGCGATGACATTAAAGCCTAAAGACGGTGCGGTGATGACACTAAAGCTCAGAGTATAGCGATGACATTAAAGCTTGAAGACGATGCGGTGATGACAATAAAGCTCAGAGTATAGTGATGACATTAAAGCCTAAAGACGGTGCGGTGATGACAATAAAGTTCAGAGTATAGCGATGACATTAAAGCTTGAAGAAGGTACGGTGATGACACTAAAGCTCAGAGTATAGCGATGACATTAAAGCTTGAAGAAGGTGCAGTGATGACAATAAAGCTCAGAGTATAGCGATGACATTAAAGCTTGAAGAAGGTGCGGTGATGACACTAAAGCTCAGAGTATAGCGATGACATTAAAGCTTGAAGAAGGTGCAGTGATGACAATAAAGCTCAGAGTATAGCGATGACATTAAAGCTTGAAGAAGGTGCGGTGATGACACTAAAGCTCAGAGTATAGCGATGACATTAAAGCTTGAAGAAGGTGCGGTGATGACACTAAAGCTCAGAGTATAGCGATGACATTAAAGCTTAAAGATGGTGCGGTGATGACACTAAAGCTCAGAGTATAGCGATGACATTAAAGCTTAAAGATGGTGCGGTGATGACACTAAAGCTCAGAGTATAGCGATGACATTAAAGCTTAAAGATGGTGCGGTGATGACACTAAAGCTTAGAGTATAGCGATGACATTAAAGCCTAAAGACGGTGCGGTGATGACACTAAAGCTCAGAGTATAGCGATGACATTAAAGCTTAAAGATGGTGCGGTGATGACACTAAAGCTCAGAGTATAGCGATGACATTAAAGCTTAAAGATGGTGCGGTGATGACACTAAAGCTTAGAGTATAGCGATGACATTAAAGCCTAAAGACGGTGCGGTGATGACACTAAAGCTCAGAGTATAGCGATGACATTAAAGCTTAAAGATGGTGCGGTGATGACACTAAAGCTTAGAGTATAGCGATGACATTAAAGCCTAAAGACGGTGCGGTGATGACACTAAAGCTCAGAGTATAGCGATGACATTAAAGCCTAAAGACAGTGCGGTGATGACACTAAAGCTCAGAGTATAGCGATGACATTAAAGCTTGAAGACGATGCGGTGATGACAATAAAGCTCAGAGTATAGTGATGACATTAAAGCCTAAAGACGGTGCGGTGATGACAATAAAGTTCAGAGTATAGCGATGACATTAAAGCTTGAAGAAGGTACGGTGATGACACTAAAGCTCAGAGTATAGCGATGACATTAAAGCTTGAAGAAGGTGCAGTGATGACAATAAAGCTCAGAGTATAGCGATGACATTAAAGCTTGAAGAAGGTGCGGTGATGACACTAAAGCTCAGAGTATAGCGATGACATTAAAGCTTAAAGATGGTGCGGTGCTGACACTAAAGCTCAGAGTATAGCGATGACATTAAAGCTTAAAGATGGTGCGGTGATGACACTAAAGCTCAGAGTATAGCGATGACATTAAAGCTTGAAGATGGTGCGGTGATGACACTAAAGCTCAGAGTATAGCGATGACATTAAAGCTTGAAGATGGTGCGGTGATGACACTAAAGCTCAGAGTATAGCGATGACATTAAAGCTTAAAGATGGTGCGGTGATGACACTAAAGCTCAGAGTATAGCGATGACATTAAAGCTTGAAGAAGGTGCGGTGATGACACTAAAGCTCAGAGTATAGCGATGACATTAAAGCTTGAAGACGGTGCGGTGATGACAATAAAGCTCAGAGTATAGCGATGACATTAAAGATGAGAGCGCGGTGATGATGCTAAAGCTTAGAGAGATTTTGGTGATCACACTTTTGACAAGAAAGGCAAAAGATGTAATTCAGGTTGCATAGAAGTGAAGCAAAAAGACATGCTGAAGATAACATAGGACATTATTGATGATTAGTGACTGTTGGTGTTCTTTTGTTTGTATACTAATACACTCACCGGCCACTTTATTAGGTACACCTTGCTAGTAAAAGGTTGGACCCCCTTTTGCCTTCAGAACTGCCTTAATTCTTTGTGCCATACATTCAACAAGATGTTGGAAACGTTCCTCAGAGATTTTGGTTGGTTATTTGAGTTCCTGTTGCCTTTCTATCATCTGGAGCCAGTCTGGCCATTCTCCTCTGACCTCTCACATCAACAAGGCATTTTCGTCCACACAACTGCCGCTCACTGGATATTTCCTCTTTTTCTGACCGTTCTCTGTAAACCCTAGAGATGGTTGTGTGTGAAAATCCCAGTAGATCAGCAGTTTCTGAAATACTCAGACCAGCCCGTCTGGCACCACAACCATGCCACATTCAAAGCCACTTAAATCCCCTTTCTTCCCCGTTCTGAAGCTCGGCCTGCAATTCAGTACGTTGTCTTGACCACCTCTACATGCCTAAATGCATTGAGTTGTGGCCATGTGATTGGCTGATTAGCTATTTGTGTTAACAAGCAACTGAACAGGTACCTAATAAAGTGGCCGGTGAGTGTATGTGTGGTAACATGATATAGCGTTTTCACCTGAAGCTTTGCCATGGAGAAAACTGGTGAAGCAGGCTAGGTGTGGCAAAGCTAGTCTGATCTTGAGTAACACAGTTATGGTAAAAAGAATCACACCTAACTTTTCCATAGTCAAAGAAAAGCTCCTTTCCTTTTTGCAGAGGAGTTTTGCATTTCTTCCCCCACTTCCTCTCTCCTTTGTTCTCCCCCCAACTCTCCCTTCCTTTTGTCTTCCTCAACACAAAGTATGCCTATAACTTCTCATCTGAAGGCAAACTTTTTGAAAAGATCTCATTATATGAGCGGTATGAACTTCAACAGGCAAAGGGCTTTAGATCATATCTCACCAGTCGTGGCTCTCTATCCACTGGCTGAGGTACTGGCGAATCTCCATGGGAAACGTGTCATCATAGAGCTGGTCAACTTGCTCTAGATATCTAGAATCCAGCTGTTGAAGCTGGTGCCAAAGTGCCATCTACCAAAAGAGAAATAAAAATACAATGTTTAACTGAAAAAACAAATGTGCCAGGTCATTATGAATATTGCTGTCATTGGAGGAAAACCTCGTTTTTCACTTTTTGAACATTTTGAAAATACCTGTTGCCCTTTACATTGTGTGTAAACTTCATGATAAATGGACCAAACGAAGCAGCCCAAAATGACTTGGAAATACAGGTGTGTCTGGTTCCATTGACTTACATTAAAAGTAAAGTAATTTTTTCCATCTCCTGCAAAATTACCATTTTGGAGATACAAGGTTTTCTTCTAACAACAGCGATATATTTTTCTCTTTCCCCGCTACATTATTCTTTGCATTCTTTAATGCAAATAGCTTACAGGTTTCATGAGTTTATTTGCATTTATCTTTACAGGTGAACCTATTTTAATAACAAATGGATGGATCTATGCATCATGTGCTTCTTTTATACGTGACAATAAATGTAGTTGTGGAAAACAGTAGAGTTAAAGTGACAGAAGTATTCTGTCCACAAGTTCACAGGGTATTGATATTTTATTTAAAATGACTCAAAAACAAGGAAAAGAAAAGATCAAAATGGTAGTCATATGCAAAACCTGGGCATCCCTGGTGAAATGATTTTGCTGACTTTCTAAGTGAAAATAAGTTCATACGTCCTCTATAGAGAACATTTTAATGTGCAGTTACTGTTCATGTGCTGAATTTAACAAATTGGGGAAAAAAAAGAAATAAACTGTGGCATGTGCAAAAGTTATGGCACCCCTTATATGTTTTATTACATACAGTATGTTGTATGTTTTATCTGTAGTATGTTAAACTGGAATTTGAATTTTGGGGGGATTTGTTCTCTGTAAGGAATATGTTAATGTATTTTCCCTTATAAAATCAACAGAATGAAGGATTATTGTCATTGTCAAAGCAGTATAGCATCAGGAGAGCGGCAGTATCTGGGACATCTAGAAACCCACAGTGGCCAGTTTGGAAATCACAATAAGTTGGTAATTTGATAATCAGTCTACAGTTTCATGGCCTATATTTGTGCTTGAAAGGCTGTTCTTACTTTTATAACATTTAATAAAATCTCCACCACAGTTTTTGTGCTTTTTTTTGGCTAAACTGCTTTCTCTCAAACAATTCCAACTAGGTAAAACAGTTTTAATCTGTGTTTGGCAGCACCAACCAGACACTGGACAATGGAGCTCAAAACCAGACTCTCCAGTTAAAACCAAACTCCTGGCATCCCTGGTTTGACATTTGTAGGTGTAGCATACCTGTGAAAGTGTTCACCTTTAGCTGTAAAAACATTTTTCTAGGTTTAACAAAGTAAACAAATCTGCAAGCAGTGCTGCTGAGGCTTTTAAACAGCTCAGTGTCACTGCTCGAATAGCCCTGGGGGCAACATACTGCGACAGATGAAGGACTAGATGACAAACTGTGCAGCAGATCGAAGGTGGACTGACAAGGTGGGAATGTCTATTAAAGTGGGCGGTGAGTGGAGACAGTGTTTATCAAACCAAGAAGCTGCTGGTGTTCTCAGAACAATGGATTGACCGCACTAGAGTCCAGACATCAGCATCACTGAATGTGTTTGCGATTATTTGAGAAGCAGAAAAATGCAACCAATCTCTTAGAATGAACTTCAGAATCTGTCTGCAGATTTCTTTGAAAAACTAAAAGCAAGACCCCTAAAAAATGGAAGCTCTAATAAGAGCGAACTGTGAACACACTGCTGATAAATTTGACAGTATATTTAATAATTAGTTTTTCAGGCTTGTATGTATTGATTTGGTTAAATAAATGTTTTCTGCTTTTTTTCCTGATGCTGAAAAATGAATTCCTCTTGCATAATGACAGTTTTAAACATATTAAGGCTGATCTCTAACGCCTGCGCAGTACTGTAAAAGCCAAGCGTGCGTTGGAACTGAGCTCTCTGGGATGGCAGAGCGTCAGGACCAGATTTGGACTCTCCCGATACAAGAGGATGAACATCTGAGTTGGTAAATGGTCATGCAAGACTCAGAGACAAAGGAAGAATTCTACACCAAACAAAAGGGGAATTCATGAGCAGCTCAAACACTTCTGATCTAACTGTCCACTTCAAAAGCATGAATCAGAAGAATAAATAGTGCCTGTTTTCATCGCTTCAGAAGGAGGTGTGGCAGGACTTGATGTTGCAAGCATTCCAGTTAGGTAGTACAGTTAGAATGTACCATGTCTGATTATGCTTGTGATTTGATCACTAACAGCTCCTACAAAACAGTTTGTTTTTCAGTTCCACTATAAAATAACTGTAAAAGCACAATGGCACTGAGTTCCTCCTTGACTTTCCTGGTGCCTCTTAATGGGAACTAGAATTCACTCACATGGGGACTTCACACAAAGCAAAAACTTTGTGCAAGATGTCAGGGGTGAGTCTGTAGCTGTAGCCGTTTGAGATTGGACAGAGGCATTTGCTGGCATTCATTAATGGCCTTGAGTGTTTATAGAGCATAAGAGAGGAACGAAAATGGAATTAGTTGAACAAACAATCCTGACTGATTGATTCAGGCGCCGCACTGTAATGATGTAGTGTGAGGTATAATATGATGATGCCCATGTAGCATAAGACACTCATCAATATTTCATTAAAAAAAAACACTCAGAGGCTATTTCCATGTTACATATCGCTGCTGTTGGAACAAAACCTTCAACCTCCAAACTAATAACCTTACAAGAGAAGGAAAAAATGGGCTTTACTTCTAATGAAATGTTTCTGAGTAGTCTGGAGGCATTTCTGTCGGTTCATTCATCATGATATTTATACACACTGTCAAGAGCAACGGGCATTTTCAGATGATGATAAAAACTGAGAAGCCAAGTCCAGCGTTTACTCCAGCCTTAAAACTTCATTCACGCTTCTTTTAGACACATAAAAACTCGCCAGTGCGAACACTCACCTCTCAAAAAGAAAGCACAAGAAGAGGCTAAAATGTGCCCTCAGGAAGAGGATCCAGCTGTTGGCGTTTCCTTTTATTTCGCGAAACCCGCAGCGCGTTTTATCCTCACGCTTCTTCTGCGTTACTGTCTGAGAACACATGCTCTACGGACTCGATGGACACAGCTGAGCCGGAGCTCCGCCCATAAAGCGCTTCCACCAATCCAAATGCAGCGTTTTTGATCTACGCTTGTCTCTCGGTCGTGAGCCAATCACCGGTGAATGCGCGTCTGTTGGCCACGCCCCCTTTTCAATCGGCTGTTCCAGGCAGGGGCCGCCCTCCCTTTGCCAGCTCGCCGAGAGTGAAAGAGTGCAACCCAGGAGTGAATAGAAACTTAAGCGGAGCTGGGCGGAGCTACAGCTCTACTTGATTGGAAGCAGGAGGCTGCCTGGCTCTGCTCGCGAAACTCAAGATGTTTTCTATTCCAAATGCCTTAGCGCTCATTCCTGAGGGAGATCTCTGTTGGTTTCGTGCTTGCATTTTGTAGCAGACTGGCATAAACGTGCAGCAGCCGGTCAGCAATGAACATAGAAACATGCACAGTGGCGTGACCTTATGGATCCCAGTGCCAAACAGTTAATAAGTGATCTTTAACTGCAAAATAAAAAAAAGCACTTTGCTTTCTTCCTCTCATAAAGTTGGTGCTGTAATGTAGGCTAAAGGTTGTATATTAACACGTTATTGTTTGTTTATTAATAAGTAATGCAGCTAGCCATTAGACATGAGGAATACATATACATAAGTAGTAATATAAGAAGTCCA
The DNA here is from genome assembly GCF_015220715.1 of Pygocentrus nattereri. NCBI lineage: Eukaryota > Metazoa > Chordata > Actinopteri > Characiformes > Serrasalmidae > Pygocentrus > Pygocentrus nattereri. Next base: position 11,819,979 of record NC_051216.1, on the reverse strand, counting down.
ATAAAATGTTTGAAGGCCTGGTCGCTTTGAAAGCCCTTGCATAAAGGAGCACTGTGCTATAGGCCCCAGTCTAATTGCCCTGCCTGTACTACCAATAGTTACGCCAACAAAGGGGCAGCATTCCTCAAACTATGCAAGACTTACTTTCTGGTGAAATGTAGATAAAGTGGTCACCAAGATTTCCTCTTGGAGACCCTCGTTCCTGCAGAGCTCAGTTTCAACCCAAATCGAACACACTGGAGCCAGCAAGGCCAACAATGTCTTCTGAAAGCATAGGCGTGGATCACGTGTGGTGGGTTAGGTTTGGCGAGAAGGTACACTGTTAGAAATAAAGGTACCAGGCAGGTACATGATTCATTCATCGAGGTACAAACAATGTAAGTGCACCCTCAAAGGTACACCAGTGGTTTTAAGGTCCAGTGGTGTACCTTACAGGAGTTCTTCATAGTGGAAAAGGAGATATTTGTACCTTTTCATAACCAAATGTTTTAAATCAGAGCATTGAAATAAAAAGCCTGGAGGTGAGACGGGGTGTGTGGAGTCAGTACAACTTAGAAAGTGTCATTTCAGTGCATTCTGGTTCAGTTATGTTCGATGACTACAGGTACTGAGATGGACCCTTGAGGGTACCACCACAGTGAGAAGAGGTCTCCAGGGTTGGTGACCACTGTGCTATGCTGTTGACCTCCAAATGGCATTAATGCAGCCTCACATCAGCTGTTTTACAGATCGTTGTAACTGAAATGTTAAAAACGGTCACTTAAATAACTGAACCTGTTGAAGTGGGTAGTAAAGTTAGCAGCACAGTTCTCTGCAAATTAAACACACATGCAGACAAGGTGCAAAATACAGGGGGTCCTTTGGCGTCTGGGATCTCCTAACTGACCTATTGGACCTAGTGGATGTCTCAAAATCAAATCATTATGGAAATGAACCCATTAGATGATGCTGTCCATTGGGATTTCAGGCTGACCTGGGTTTCATGTTGACCTCTATGTAGCCCTCTACACTCTAACCCACTCACATCTGGACTGGGAAATGTGTAGGGCGTTGGATGTAAACATGACCGAGGTCCAGCACGGTTTGGTCATTTGCCTAGTCTAATTGAACTGACTCATTCCTCAGCCATTGGTCAGGTGTAGGAGGTGTTACAGACAGCAGCACTCGAGTTTCTCCTGGCAACTCCCCCGTGGCAGACCGAGAAGGGGGTGTGTCAAAGCCGGCGGAAGAGCCCGAGTAAACCACATGATTTCCGAGAAAGCGAAACTAACCTGTCAAGGCAGAAGCAAGAAGCGGAGAAACGAAACTGGAGTCTGAGCCAAATCCATGTTTTCCTAACGCCAGTGCTCCAGAGAGAAAAGAGGGAGATAATGAGCGAGTTTTATCTTTCAGTGTTCACCCCGTCATTACTACTCATCACGCTCTCGCATCTGAGACTGCAGGCAGTGTCGAGGAGCTGGACTCCTGTTTGACTGAGCGGAGCTGGTTTTGCCTCTTTGAAACCCCCATAAGCGCAAACACATGTTCAGCACACGCTCCTAGATAAGATGCTCGTTGGGTTGAGCTCTTGCATTCAGCAGAGAGCAGGTGATACAAAAGTGCCTCGTTTATTAAAGGATGCTTACGCAGCTGCATGCACTTGTGAACATGGTCGTGCATGTTTAGATATATGTTGATATTTCTAGCACAGGAAATATTTAATTAGAGACATAACACAGTCACTTACACCGTCAGACAAAAAGGCACTAAACTGTCTCTGACCCCACACACCCCCTGTCCTCTCCAGGCCTTTTATTGTATTGTTCTGTTTTAAAACATTCGGTTATGGAAAGAATCAAACATGAACTTTTAACCTGGGAAAAAACTTATTTAAGGTGCACAGTTGGGCTGAAAAGCACTGCTGTACCTTTGAGGGCACATTGATATTGTTTGCTCCTTGTTGAACGAAAAATCTGCACAGAACCTTTATTTCTAACACTGTTGCTGGGTGCAATGAGCTAATGTAATGAATGAAACACTGTTGTCGGATCAAAACCTCGTATCTCCAAAATAGTAACTTTACAGCAGAAGGAAAAGACCTACTGTACTGGTAATGTAAGCCAGTGGAACCAGAACTTTTTTCCAAGCCATTGTGTGTTATTTATTTTGGTCCATTCATCATGAAATTGCCACACAATGTAAAGGTCAACAGGTATTTTCAAATTATGTCAAAAACTAACAACGTCAAAAATGGAGATACGAGGTTTTCTTCCGACAACAGTGACATATTGGTTTAAAAACGGTGCAAGTGCATAAAAATTAGTATTTCATTAGTATAAAAATGTCATCTTTTTAAGCAGCACTGAATTAATGACTGGGCCAGTGGGGTCAGTGTCAAGGGCCTCTGACTGGCAGGGGTCTCAGGGGGCCTCAGATTTCAAGGACTGAGGGGAGTCACATACCAGGGACCATCCACTGCCTGTAATGTAAATATTAGATGAATGCATGGGAGTACAAATCACTAAATAAATGAAAAAAAAGTAAAAAGAGAGAAGAATCAAATTTTATATTATTATTAACTCGATTTCTAGTATCACTGGATCCTACTGGTATGTTTCAGATGGAGTGTAATAATGATGTTGGCGTTTACTCCTCCACATGAGTGGGAATACTTCTGTTTTTGCATTATGGCATGAAGAAATCATGAAACTAGTTTGTCTTTGGGCATCTTACACGAACTGTTACGATGTGGACACAACGAGAAATTGCACAATAATAAGGCTGATTATACAAAACACAGAAACAACCTTGAGTTTCTGAGGGGTTCTCATTGTTTATTCACAATGCGACTTATTTGGGGTTTAAAAGTATTTCCGACCACCTCTTTGACAAAATTATTAGATCTTCTAGCACCACTTTCACGACCTCCTTGAGACCACATCCCCCACATTAAGAACATCTGCTCTACAGAGAAAACACTTCTGTATAATTTAATGTACAATTACTCTTTGGCTGCTGAATTTAACACACATCTGGAAGAAAAATCATCAAATGTGCCCTGTGCAAAAGTTATGGCACATGTTATATTTTACACTTTATTGTTAAACTCAGCTCGGCTGTGCACTGGAATGCAGAGGAAGGTCATACAGAAGTGTATTCTGGGTAGAGGATGCGTTAACCTATTTTTGCTTAGAAAATTAACAAAACATTCCATTTGAATACACGTCTATAAACATTTGCATACACAACACTGACCAAATGACCTAAAATAAAGCCAATTTCAGTGGAAACAGATGACAAAATTGTGGGAAACTCCAAACTCCAAAGCATGTGTCATTTTTTTAAATATTCCATATAGGAATGTCATTTCCACACAGGTTATAATGAATGCAACTTGAATTAGACTTTTAAAACTATTTCATATTTGTGTTAAATTCAAATATATCAGACTCAGTCTGCTAAAGCTAATACAACAGGCCATGCGGTTTGCCATTTATGCTCAAAATCCGTGAAAATGGCTTTGCTGTACATACTAATTCAGGTCAGGTGAACTTTTTAAACATGATGTGCAACTTTGAATAGTTCATTTGTATTTCAGACTCTGATGCACCACTCATTTTTTTTGAGGTGCATTTTCTGATTGATTTGGGCAGCAAAAAGCACCAGTCTACAGCGTAGAAGGCAGAGGTGTTATCCACTACACTACACCAACACACTTGTGTTTCTGAAATTTACATTTACAGCAACATCCAAATGCCATGAATGTAAATGTATTTACAGAAACAGCCTTAAGTAAACAGCAGCTGGCAGTGCTCTGTCCTGTCTGTACTCATACTGTGTGATGTCAGAGTGTGGATAGTCATCATTTCACAACCTATTTCAGAAAAAGGAAACTCTTTATTATTCTTGAAAGGTCATATAAAACAACATATGGAACTCAACAGGCAAATGCATTACATAATGAATAAGCAGGTAAAGCACACTGAATTGGAGAATAAAACTGGAAATCAGAAAATTCAGTACAACACAGTTTTGTTCATTCTGGAGGAAAGTGTAAGAGAACAGGTGCATTAAAATGTCAACAATACAAAACCTGTTTGGTCACTGAGTAAGTACACTTGGAATTTCACAGCCTGCCATGTTTGTCTTATAGTATAGTAGTAATAAAGGTAAGAGTGGAGTCTATATCAGGATGTCGGTTTTGTGTTAATGTTTTCTGTTTTAGTGCTGAAGTAAAAGTCAGAACGCTTCATATATACAGTAGACAGTTAACAGCATCGATGTATGCGTAGGAGGTTCATTTGGAATGAGATGACTCGGCAAAGAGAAGCTATCATGCATGTTGACTACACACGTGAACACACACACGTGAATATGCCTACACGGTCACAGACTGAGACACCCTCGCTCTCATGCCTCAGTATTTCTGTAAGCAATCAGCAAGAACACTGACTTCTTGGAACCAAGGCAAATGTTTGACGAGAGGAGGTCGGCCTTCAGGAACGTCTACAGTGAACTCATCTGCAGTGAAAACAGAGAAGAAAGTAAATGTGATGCTTTTGGGTCACATATTTATTTTTATGCAGAACGAACGTGTCTTCTATTATCATTAACACGCACTCTGTTCATCTGATATGACAACATTCTCGGTGGTTTGTTTACAGAGACACAAGAGAAAAGCAGCTTACGAGGATTTCACTAGCTCATGGGACTTCATTGCACGTGCTCTTTCACTTCAAATAAACATTAAAAAAGTTTGGAAAACAGTAAATCACACTTTGGGCTACCCCTTGTGAAAAAGAAACATACTGAATTACATCTTTAGGGCACTTGAAGACTTTAATTAAAATTCAATAAGGTCCAGTTATATTTGATGCATATAGATATAGCTACTATAGACTGAAGTAGCCTAGCAGGTATATGAACATCTTATGTAGTCGACAACTGAATGTCGAATCATAAAAGTATAATTCAGTGATATATCAACAACATTTATTGGCAGTTTTCTCTTTTTAGAGAACACCATGTGAATTAACTTCCCTCTGACTCACTTTCTTCTCCGACTGCTGTACACACCTCGTCCCTCCCCTGTGTGTGCGTCAGAGGATGCTGAGTCGGTACCGTAATGATTAGAAAAGCTACGCTGATTAAAATAGGACCACCCTGTCGAAATTAAATAATTCTCCGTAGTTTATCAGTTATTGGTTCAGGTCTGCATAGGACAGCGTCTGGGTCCAGACTCGGACTGTGGTCTGCTCTATTAGTGACCTCTGGTATAGAGAATACTAGAAATGCAAAAGAGTACAACAGTACAATAGAGTATGCTTTGAAATATATAGAGAATGCTATATATAATCCTCTCCTTGGATCACCACCTTATCGTGGTGGAGGGGTTTGCGTGCTTGAATGATCTTAGGAGCTATGTTGTCTGGAGCAAAAGCTCCTGGTAGGGTCTCCCATGGCAAACTGGTCCTAGGTGACAGGTCAGACAAAGTGTGATCCATAATAACCCCTATGAAGATACAAGAACAGGACTTGTGTACCCTGCCCGGAACAGGGTTACCGGGGCCCCACCCTGGAGCCAGGCCTGGGGGAGGGGCTCGCCAGCGAGCGTCTGGTGGCCGGGCATTTACTCATGGTGCCCGGCCGGGCCCAGCCCGAAGGAGTTACATGAGTCCCCCCTCCCATCGACCCACCACCAATGGGAGGGGCAGTAGTAGGGGTTCGGTGCGTTGTGGATCGGGCAGTGTCCGAAGGCGTGGGCCTTGGCGTTCTGATCCTCGGTTGCTGAAACTGGCTTTTGGAACTTGGAACGTTACCTCACTGGCGGGGAAGGAGCCTGAGTTGGTGCGCGAGGTTGAGAGATACCGGCTAGATATAGTCAGGCTCACCTCAACACACAGCTTGGGCTCTGGGTCCAATCTCCTTGAGAGGGGCTGGACTTTATTCTTTTCTGGAGTTGCCCATGGTGAGAGGTGGCGGGCAGGTGTGGGCTTTCTCATAGCCCCTCGACTCGGTGCCTGTATGTTGGGGTTTTCTCCGGTGGACGAGAGGGTAGCTTCCCTACGCCTTAGGGTTGGGGAATGGGTCCCGACTGTTGTCTGTGCTTATGCACCGAACAGCAGTTCAGAGTACCCAGCCTTCTTAGAGTCCTTGGGAAGGGTGCTTGAAAGTGCTCCTCCTGGAGACTCTATTGTCCTACTGGGGGACTTCAACGCTCACGTGGGCAATGACAGTGAGACCTGGAGGGGTGTGATTGGGAGGAATGGCCTCTCTGATCTGAACCCGAGTGGTGTTCAGTTTTTGGACTTCTGCGCAAACCACAGTTTGTCCATCACGAACACCATGTTTGAACACAAGGATGTCCATAAGTGCACATGGCACCAGGACACCCTAGGCCGCAGTTCAATGATTGACTTTGTAGTCGTGTCATCGGACTTGCGGCCATGTGTTTTGGACACTCGGGTAAAGAGAGGAGCTGAGCTGTCAACTGCTCACCACCTGGTGGTGAGTTGGATCAGGTGGTGGGGGAAGATGCCGGTCAGACCAGGCAAGCCCAAACGCATAGTGAGGGTTTGCTGGGAACGTCTAGCAGAAGAACCTGTCAGATTGATCTTCAACTCACACCTCTGTCAGAACTTTGACCAGATATCGGGGGAGGTGGGGGACATTGACTCAGAATGGGCCATGTTCCGTTCCTCCATTGGTGAAGCGGCTGACTGTAGCTGTGGCCGTAAGGTAGTTGGTGCCTGTCGGGGCGGTAATCCTCGAACCCGGTGGTGGACACCCCAGGTGAGAGATGCCGTCAAGCTGAAGAAGGAGTCCTACCGGGCATGGTTGGCCTGTGGGACACCAGAGGCAGCTGGCAGGTATCGACAGACCAAGCGATCTGCGGCTTCAGTTGTTGCCAAGGCAAAAACCCGTGTATGGGAGGAGTTTGGTGAGGCCTTGGAAACTGACTTTAAGTCGGCTCCGAAAACATTCTGGCAAACCGTCAGGCGATTCAGAAGGGGAAAGCAGTGTGCCACTAGCACTGTATATAGTGGAGATGGTGTGCTACTGACTTCGACTGAAGACGTCATTGGGCGGTGGAAGGAATACTTTGAGGACCTTCTCAATCCCACCGACACGTTCTCCAGTGAGAAGGCTGAGTCTTGGGACATGGGAATAGGCTTGTCCATTACTGAGGCCGAAGTCGCTAAGGTAGTTAAGAAGCTCCTTGGTGGCAGGGCTGCAGGGGTGGATGAGATCCGCCCTGAGTTCCTCAAGGCTCTGGATGTTGTGGGGCTGTCTTGGCTGACACGCCTTTTCAACATTGTGTGGACATCGGGGGCGGTGCCACTGGATTGGCAGACTGGGGTGGTGGTGCCTCTTTTTAAAAAAGGGGACCGGAGGGTGTGTTCCAACTACAGGGGAATCACACTCCTCAGCCTCCCTGGCAAGGTCTATGCAGGGGTACTGGAGAAGAGAGTCTGGCTTATAGTCGAACCTCGGATCCAGGAGGAACAGTGCGGGTTCCGCCCTGGTCGTGGAACACTGGACCAACTCTTCACCCTCTCCAGGATTCTGGAGGGTTCATGGGAGTTTGCCCAACCAGTCCACATGTGCTTTGTGGATCTGGAGAAGGCATTCGACTGTGTTCCCCGGGGTATTCTGTGGGAGGTGCTTCGGGAGTACGGGGTACATGGCTCTTTGCTACGAGCCATTCAGGCCCTGTACAAACAAAGCTGGAGCTTGGTTCGCATAGCCGGCAGTAAGTCAGACTCGTTCCCAGTGAGAGTTGGACTCCGTCAGGGCTGCCCTTTGTCACCGATTCTATTCATAATTTTTATGGATAGAATTTCTAGGCGCAGTCAAGGGATGGAGGGTGTCCGGTTTGGTGACCTCAGGGTCACATCACTGCTGTTTGCAGATGATGTGGTCCTATTGGGGACATCAGGCCGCGAACTTCAGCTTTCGCTGGATCAGTTTGCAGCCGAGTGTGAAGCGGCTGGGATGAGAATCAGTACCTCTAAATCCGAGACCATGGTTCTCAGGCGGAAAAGGGTGGAGAGCCCTCTCTGGGTCGGGGATAGGCTCTTGCTTCAAGTGGAGGAGTTCAAGTATCTCGGGGTCTTGTTCACGAGTGATGGTACAAGGGAGCGGGAGATTGACAGGCGGATTGGTGCTGGGTCAGCAGTGATGCGGGCTCTTTACCGGTCTGTTGTGGTAAAGAAAGAGCTGAGCCATAAGGCAAGGCTCTCGATTTACCGGTCGATCTACGTTCCCACCCTCACCTATGGTCATGAGCTTTGGGTAATGACCGAAAGAATAAGATCGCGAATACAAGCGGCCGAAATGAGTTTCCTCCGCAGGGTGTCTGGACTCTCCCTTAGAGATAGGGTGAGAAGTTCAGTCATCCGGGAGGGACTCGGAGTAGAGCCGCTGCTTCTTCACGTCGAGAGGAGCCAGCTGAGGTGGTTCGGGCATCTGGTTAGGATGCCTCCTGGACGCCTCCCTCGGGAGGTGTCACAGGCGAGTCCACCTGGGAGGAGACCCCGGGGAAGACCCAGGACATGCTGGCGCGACTATATCGCCCAGCTGGCCTGGGAGCGCCTCGGAATCCCCCTTGGAGAGCTGGTGGAAGTGGCTGGGGAAAGGGAGGTCTGGGCTTCATTGCTTAGGATGCTGCCCCCGCGACCCGAACCCCGGACAAGCGGAAGATAATGGAAAATAATAAAATGGCTATATATAATTTTTTACATATTTTACTTTACTAAGGTAAAACACTTTAAATTATACTTTAGAATTTAGTATTTCTTACTATACTGAAGCATATTTTTCAAAGTCATCAACTTTTTTAGTGTATGAGAGGTATATTGTAAAGTATGCTTTAGTATGTTTTAGCTGGCACTGTATTTGCAATAGAACTCAAACTAACTAGCAAATCAATATGGGATCCTATTTAGAACAGAAAAGTAGATGCATGCTAAGCATAGTACACTATACATTTCCAAATCTGATATACAGGCATTAAAACACAAGTGCCATCTGACATGGTCTTCATAAACTTTATTTGTAACTGAAGCATTTAAGTACATTTTACTCAACTAGTCAACTCAGTCCTCTGAGAAGCAGCAGCAGGGTGTAAACAAGCAGTTCATGCTCGAGCCCACCAATGTGGCTGAATTAAAGCAATTCTATAAAGAAGAGTGGGCTACTGCTCCTGCAGGGCGTTGTGAAAGGCTGAGCCTCAGTTTGAAAATGCACTTGTTTGTTCTTCTTGCCGCTAAAGGTGACACAACCAGTTACTAAATTCAGAGGGCAATTACTAGTTCCTTATATTCTCATAGTCTAATATTATATTTTCTATGAGGATCTGAAATCATTTAATCGGAAAAAACGCAAAAACAGTTAAAATATTGACACTTTTTCATGACATTGTAAACATTTCCGTGTCAGAAAGCAGAGAAGGGGTTCATGGGTATAGCTCACAGAAGTCACAACGTGCAAAATCTCAACTATATATCAGCAATGCTGATTGGAAGGTAGGGCTGGGGGTAAGATGACCAGAACCAGCACAAAGTTAATTAGGGCAGTCTGGCTCGCAGAAGAGATGCGATATTACGAACATTCACACGACCTGTCTTCAAAAAAATGAGTATCCATTTTTGGAGACAAAGAAAATTCCTGTTAATTTTCTGTATGCACTTGTTTGTACACTGCCCACTAGTGTACACGTTCAGATTTATGTGGAAGCAACATCTGCTCACTAGCACATCCTGCTAGAACAAATCTTCTACAGGGCAACTGTAAAATCACTGAAAAGGAGAAACGGCAAACTTACAACACTCTCAATCTCATAGGCACTGATGTGCTCACTGAGCATGTGGGACATCTCCGGGGACAAGGGTGGCTCCGGAGAAGAGCAGGGTGGAGGAGTCGTGCTGAAAAAACAGAAACACATAGGCATTTAACAAACAAACAAAGGGACAAACCAAAAAGGAGTCACTTCACTTCACTGGGGTAAAATAGATTTTCAATGAATTTACAGCGCAGCATTAAAGGGGAATTCGACCGATCGTTTACACTTTCTGCATAATGTTTGTCAAGATTTAAACAAAGTGGTTGCAAATATACTGCCTGATGCCTGAGGCATAGTTTTTTTGATGGGAAGATTCTGGCCTAAATCATATTTTTACTTATCAGGAGGGTAAATGCAGGATGTTCTCAGATAAAACTTTATTATAGTGGCATCTGTCCTAAGTAAACTTACAAGCAAAACAACACGGAGCACAACAAAAGTTTCCATTGCCTTTCTGGTTAAAAAAAAAACAAAAAAAACAAAAAAACTGATGCCCACCTGTTCTTCTATATATGCACCAGTGCTCAGAGCCATTAAATCACTTCATCATATCTAAGAATAAACTAAACACCAATATAGCTCTTAAACACTGCCCCCTATTGTGGGATATAATGCACAAAATATAAAATTCTGAAGGACCTAGTAAACATTTAACATATACAATAACCTACAGAATATGAACGCAAATATTCTAATATATTATTCTTACATGTGCACAATATCTAAAACAGTCTAGTCCTTATAAAAGTTCTCTTAGTCTGCTGCTTCCAACAACAGACAAACCTTGGTAACAACTCTTTCCAGTGAGCTGTTGTTCGCTTTCATCCTTACAGTGTGTACCAAACCTCAGGAATCAGGTTTAATTTCCAAGACTCTTTCCATAAGCTATGATCCTCTTAAAGCTGTAGCATCAGCAACAAGTTCAATGTCACCTGGACTAAGATTTCCTCTGAGCCGAGACTATTTTTGTCTCTCCTGCATCACTGCCAAGTATTCACTGAGCTACTGTTTCCAAAACTGCTCTGCGATATATTGTCCATCTCCATCACCTCACATAACAGTCCCTTTGATCGAAGAGTCCAGGGGGCGAGGTTGGTTTTCCTTTCAACAACAAGATATACTTTGGTGTTAGAGGCTCCATATCACTTGGACCTTAGGAAGCAGCTGCATTTGGCCTGTCATTTAATACTGATTCAACCTCACACAAGACCACTTGCAGTCTTTCATCTTCAAGCATTTGCTGGTTAGGAACTAACCTGAGAACTTTACTAACCGTCCTTATCAAATGTTCCCACACACCCCCTGATGGGATGCAGCTGGAGCACTGAAATTCCACTTTACTCCATCCTGAAACATGGAATTCTGAATCTTTCTGTGGTTCATAGTGTTCTAAGTTCATAGTGCGCACCAGTCATTGATGGATATGATGCAACAAAAACCGAGGATAGGTGAAGATCCTCTGAAAGTACAGCAGGATGTTTTGCTTCTTCTGGCAATGCTGGCTTGTTCAGATGTCCACCTACTCACAACCAGTCCGTCATTCAACACTGGATCGGTTTATACTGTTGACTTTCTTTGCTAACGTGCTTGGCACTGGTTTTCAAACCTGCCATATCCTCTGGAAATCCCTTATTTTGCACAAACTATATGATTGCCTTTCCTGCCCTTGCCACATCCTCTGGACACAATTCCTTACCAATGAGTGATGTTGCTTCACTCTTTCTGCTTCACATTTCTGTTTTTTAGCATTTTCGCTTACGGTCAGAATTTCTTTACTTTTTTGTTGCCGCATTAGGAGAACTTGGTCTCAGCTTCCAGCGATGGCAACTTTCATTTTTTCCTCAAGAAGAAAAGTAACTGAGAAATAAGTCAGTGCAATTTCCCCATCCTTAACAATTTTACTCACTTAAAAATTTATTTTAAACTCTGGATAATCATCAGATTACCTGGGGGCTTGAATCAAATCCAGGCCATTCCTCTGAGAACTCTGGTCCCGTTATCCATTTACAACTTGTTACAAAGTCATCAGCTTTCATTTCTCTTGAGGCATCAGCTGGATTCATTATGGTATTATTGAACATCCATTGCTGAACCTTAGCTGTCCCTTGTATTTCAGCAATTCTGTTGGCCACAAAATTATGGAAACACTTAGTTTCTTTACTTATTTACTTACTTGTTTACTTATTTTAGAACTGTTGCTCTGTCTGTCCAAAACATTTATCTCCAGTATCTAACCTGCAATTCCTGCTGCAACAGTCTATCAATATAGAATCAACATCAGCAAGGAGTGCCATAATCATCCCGACTAGCATCTGAAAAATGATGAAGATAAATAGACTGATTTTCCAAAATCCGTGGGTTTATCCCCATAAAAGGCCAAAGTTTTATCACAATTCTATAACCTATGAATAGCTCAACCAGTTTGCATTGGAGTCCCTGTAATTACTGATTAATCCTGGCTTCGAACTTGAAGCTCTCATTTTCAGCACACCACTGTAATCCAAACACCTTTGTCCAGGGTCTTTGTCCAGACCTTTCAGTTCTTCTGCTCTGCTCTGCTTTGGAACAGACATTAGCACTGAGCAATTGTTGCTTGCCCATTTAGACAGATGAAAGCCTCCAATTCTGCACAAAGCAATTAGGTTCTCAATCATCTGCTCTGCATTCCTTTCTGAAGAGACATCCACATAGAGGTTGTTGTTGACTGTTTTGATCACATTTGCTGGATAAACAAACTGATTATCATCAGTCGTTTTTCCTCGGTGCATAATTTGCACAACTAAACAGATGTGTTGTCATTCAATATTGCACTGGAATTTCTCCCACATCATCTTTAGGCCACCATAAAATATGCAGGGTTAATAGCCTGGATGTCAGCCATCAATGCTGTTGGCTCCAGCCAAATTCTGGTGATGACTCCAAGAGGTGAACTTGTGTGCTCGGGGTCTGGAACTGACTTGAGAATTTTACTAACGAACCTTATGAAATGTTCCCACACACCACCATAACGGCATGCTGCTGGAGTCCTGAAATTCCACTTGACACCATCAGGGAATTCAATATCTTTGTGTGGGTCATAGTGAGCAAAGCTGCACCCTAGTCTTTAATGGATATGACGCAACAAAAACTCATGAAGATCCTTTGAAAGTATAGTGGGACCACAAAATATGCAGGAAGCCAACTTGTCTTTCTGAGAACTTGACCTGAGGATAAATATCCTGGATGTCAGCCATCAATGTTGTTGACTTCAGCCTAACTCTGGTGACGATTCCAAGAGGCGAACTTGTGAACTCTGGGTTGCAAGACCCAATGATGTTCCTTTGTACACACCCCCACAGTCCAAAATAACCCTCATTTTGCCCTTCTTGGTATGATGGTGAAGAATGTACCAAACGTCTCCTTTGCGTAGACACAGTTGAAACTCTCTGCATATCCATGCCCATTCATGTCAGCAAGAATGAGTCCATAGTCATTACAAAACATCTCATTTTTTACAAATTTCATCTTAAAATTCAAAATTCATGGCAGGATCCTCTTGTCTAAAAGGCAAGTCACAGTAATAATGTCCATCTTCCAACACAGCTGAGTCGGTTATGATATTCACAAACGCCACTTCTCTCGACATGGAAGTGGTTTCTAAGAATTTCTCATTCAAGTCACGGTTAAACCACTTCATCATCAAATCTTTGTCGTTGAAAATGTTTCATTGGATCACAGTTGCAACACAATCAGTCTCACTGCATTTACAGTGATTGCCGACTTGAAGAGGAGAGCTGTTGAGAGCCCGTGCTATTTTCGTTCTTTTTCCATTAGGTTTCTTGCTATTTACAAGGTTTATTCCATAGTTTGAGCAAGCAACAAAAGTTTCCATTGACTTTATTCTTTACTGCTGGTAAAAAAAATCTGTGTTGTACCCTAGTGCTCTCACTATGCTCTCGTGTCTATGGTACCACTATATATATTCACCAAGCACTTCATTAAGAATTCCTTGTTATATCTTTACTCACTGTACATATTATCAGCTCTACTTATCTTATAGGTGCACTTTGTAGTTCTATGAATACAGACTGTAGGCCATCTTATTCTCTGCATATGTTAATCAAATCAAATCATGTTTATTGTCACATCACATTTACACAGGTGGAAAGTGAGTATAAATCTTAGATGCCTAGTCCCCTTATAGAATTTAAATACTAATATATATATATATATATATATATATATATATATATATATATATATATATATGCACTGACTCTGAAGTTTCACCCTCTAGGTCATCCTCTAGAACTACAAAACACTCCTATAAGGCACATGGAGTTTTATTGAATAAAATTGACAATGTGTTTAGAGACATCAAGGTATTCCTAATTAAGTGCTCGGTGATTGTATGCACCTGTGCTCACCCTCACCCCTGTGCCCACCCAGTGTCATTGCATCACATCCCTACAAGCTCTGACAAGTACCCAAGGAAAACATCCCTTTTTAAGTTTACCACTATTACAAGCACAAATAAAAACTTGTTTAAGTTTACTGGTCATTTTGAATAGTGAACCCTTTGAACCCTGTTAAAGAAATATGAACCACTGTAAAGGAATCTGATTGAGTAAGTTTCTCTACAGTTAAACATTTCACATAAAACCTCTTTTTATGACTTTTAACATCTCAATGATTGAATTATGCAAACATGTTTTAAATCGAATGAATTCCCCTTTAAGCACTATACATAATACATCCAGTGTTGAATGCTGCTTAAAACATACTATACAAAAAAACATACTATACACTAGACATTAGCATGAGATTAAATATATATATATATATATATATATATATATATATATATATATATATATATATATATATATATATATATATATATGCAATATATATATATAAATCCAACCTATAAGAAGAAATACAATACATGAACATATAAATTTCAAATACTCACTTCAGTGAGATGGGAATCAAAATTGTTGGTATGTATGGACAAACTGTAAAAGGAGCAATGAAAATAAAACAAGAGATGAAAATTATTATGTTGTGCTGACTGAAAACCATCATTCATCACTTTAAAGGGCCCATTTCTACTTTTTTTTTCATTTTCTTGTATTTTATCGTTTCCCTCCGCTTATGATGTACGTGCAGGTTTATATAGAAATTTTATCTTTATCTAATCTCTTTTAGAATTGAACAGGCTGCTTTTGTTACATTTACATTTACAGCATTTAGCAGACGCTCTTATCCAGAGCGACTGACAAGAAGTAAGTTACTGTCCCTTTAAGACTAATATATGTAAATTAAATCTGTTCTGATTGGCTATCATGTATTATGCCTCATTCCAAAAGCAGTCCTTATAACTTCAAAGTGACTGGGCCGGAGCTGAACTACCAGAGGCTGAATAAACAGTCACATGTATATGTTTTGGTTTTTTGTGACGTCTGTGACATCACTGATGAGTGAACAGTCGGTTGGTAACTTTAAGAATGTTTACATATTATATCTTACATTCTTTTTAAAAAACAAAACAAGGAAAATCAGTTTAACTTTAATGTGAATGGGTGGAGCTAAACTGCTGCAGGCTGTATTGTGTTGGTTTTTGTGACATCATAAAATAATTCAAAGCAGACTGTTTCTGCAGCTTACTTTCCATATAAGGACTGCATGGACTGGGTGAACGTGTAAAACTTTAACAATGCTTACATTGTTAACAATGCATAAAACTTTAACAATGTTTACATCAAACTATCAGATTTGAAAAAATCAAGAAACATTAGTTTTTAATGAAACAGGCCCTTTAAATATGTTAATATAAACTTAATAGTAAATTGACCGTCACTACATGATAAAGTAAACGATTATAGACAGGCTGACTTGCCTCGGTTTGGCTGACTGTTATAATGTTTCCCAAATGCTTCATCCTTGGGGATGTCAGGGTAGAGGAATTTAAGAGGGTTCTCAGGGACGATACCATCAGCGATAACTTTATAGTCCCGTATTATATCCGCAATAGGAAGAGCGCTGAGGCGGTTTTTGGTGTACGGTTCCACAGAGATGAACTTTGCCTCCCCTGTGGAAAGATCCAAAACAAGTGCACCAGGTTACATTGCACTCATCCTAGCACTGAACTAAGACATTTTACATGCAGTCAGAAGGTGACTAAGCCCTGTATGTGGAGGGCGCTGCATTTCAACCTACCATAAGTCTAGTTATAAGAAAATGGGTATTTCCTCATTTCCTCATCACTTCCAACAAAGACATTCTGACATTTTTTCTGTTAAGTGAAATGAATGAATCATCAGCAGTGTTTTAGTTGGAATATAGTTACAATAATTCCACATGGCTCTCTAATGACTTAATGGTTGTCACATTTGTTCACCAAAAATCAGACTTGGCTGTGCTTGTTTTGCTTCAGAATTTGCTTAATAAACATAGAAAGCAGTGGTTAGTAAATTCTGTTAGACCTCTATCAAAAAACACAATAATTAATGTTTTACTTGTTGAAATGTTTTTTTGTAAATATATGCTGAAAAGTTGGGACAGGAGCATTTTGTTGCTGTGTTTTTGAGCTTAATAAGACTTAAATTTGAGCTTAGAATAAAATTTGAGCTTAATAAAATTAATTGGAGACTGCACTGCAGGCAGGCCAGTCTCCCTTATTCAAAGGCCTCTCCATACTGTAATTACTCAGCTGTGCTGTTGTGACTTGTGCAGAATGTGGTTTGGCCCTGGCATGTCAATATAAGCATGGATCTCTCTGAAAAATACATTTGTCTTTCACAGATGCACAAGTTACCCACTGATAACGTCTCACACCATGACAGACATTGGCTTCTGAACTTCACTCTGGTAACAATCTGGATTTTCATTTAAAACAATCTGAAGGGTCACAACATTTCTACACATTTCTACTGTGTATCAGTCCATTTCAGATGGGCTTGAGCCCAGAGAAGTCATCAGTGTTTCTGGATGTTGTTAATATATATCTTCTGCTGTGCGTGGTACAGCCTTATTTTGCATTTGTGGATGCAGGGATGAACAGTGTTTATTGACGACAGTATGTCAAAGTAAAGTCCATGTGGTGATATTCATCACAGAAACACTAGTTGCCTGCACAGGCAGTGGGAGATTGCAGGGGGGCCCTTGGCAGCCTAGGCCCTTGCAGCAGAAACTGGCTCTTGGCACATGTAATGTAACCTCACTGGAGGGGAAGGAGCCGGAGCTTGTGTGGGAGGTTGAGAGGTACCAACAAGATATAGTTGGGCTCACCTCCACCCAGTGTCGGCTCTGGAACCAAACTCCTTAATAGGGGTTGGTCCCTCTCCTACTCAGGGGTTGCACAGGGTGAGAGGCGCCGGGTGGGTGTGGGGATACTCACGAGTCCCTGGCTGGTGGCTGTGCAGTTGGAGTTTGTCCCAGTGGACGAGAGGGTTGCCTCAATGTGAATTAAAATCGCAGAGAGGAAAACTCTGACTGTTGTGTGTGCCTATGCACCAAACAACAGGTGCATCTGTCAACTATCAGGGTACAACTATCAGGGTATCGCGCTGCTCAGCCTCCTTGGGAAAATCTATGCCAAGGTGCTGGAAAGGAGACTCCGACCGATTCCGTCCTGGCATTGGAACAATGGACCAGCTTTTCACCCTCTTGCAGATTGTTGAGGGGCATGGGAGTTTGCCAACCCAGTCTACATGTGTTTATGTGTTTTGTGGATTTGGAGAAGGCTTACGACCGGGTTCCTATATATAGGGAATGCAATATATATATCATTTTTACTGTTTATGTTCAAATACAGGTCAAAGTATGTCTATAAATCACTCCTTTCTGTGTTTCAACTTTTTTGGACTTTTTTTGGTCCATTGTTTTACAAATGTTTACTTTGCTACAAATACATTTTCAAATTTGTTTACAATTCTACAACTGTACACTCTGTTGCTTGTACTTTTGTCCGCGCACACATGTATATTTTTCATTTTGCGTAATATTCATACAGAAACTTCACATATTGTGTCTCATTTTTTCAGTATATTTCTTTCTATACATAGTGCTCTGTATATTGTCTTCTCCTATGTATATTTTGTTTTGTAGATCTGCAGAGGGTACATAAATGAGCCTCACCAAAACTGCAGTTTAGGAATGTCTTCAAAAAGTTAGTTTGCATAGAGAATTTGCATTATTTTCTCAGTTCTATGGGAAAATTCCATGAAGGTTACAAAAGCACCACTTAAGCTGGAGGGGTTTTATAGAGGAAGTTGTTTAACACATTTGTATAGGATTTGTCTAGTTGACAGGTACAGACTAGAGCTTTTGCAGAATTTCCCTAATTTCCCACAGATAGCCTTGACTGAAAAACCACAGCCCATGTTTTTATGTCAGCATTATGGCAAATAACCCATTCTGTGGCAACAATAACATGCCACACAGCTGTTTCTATTAGTAGGGTTTGTTATTCCTTTAGAGTGAAGTGGACTGGAACAAGACTATAATTACTGAAAAATGCCAGTTGTCAGACTGTAAAACTACACACACTGCAGATTCATACTGGATTAATATCACTCCACAATTATTTATGTCACACAGCACAAATTGCACACATGGTAGATTCATACTGATTAAAACCATTCCTAAACATTACTGTCAGATTCTAAAACATACACACTGCAGATTCATACTGGACTAAAATTACTCCACAATTACAACTGGACTAAAACCTCAGATCTCATTGCTAATGATGCTAAAGAGAATTTCTTCAGGTACAACTAATGCAGCTAGAATACTGTTAAGGTCTGACATCCTCCCAGAAAACAGTGCTCACCGTTTTCCTGCTCCACCCAGGTGAACGTGATTCCTCCCAGGTGACTTTCACTGAAGCGCAGCAGAAAGGTGCCAGGCTCCCTGTCCTTCAGCAGAGCTCGCTCCATCTCCTTACTTACAAAACCCATGATGTAGCTACATAAGACACAGTAAACAGCACCGTTTATTTAACACAGACTGTCAGCACTGCCTTTGAAATATTTGAAGGTCACTGGCTCTTGTTACTCTGTAATGCCCCCTTTTGGACAGCTTTGGGTACAGCAAGTTTTTTAAGGGAATCTCAAACAAGTCCTGCAGGGGCACAGTCCAGCATGTTTGATGACACCTGCTTAAACAAACCTAGAAAATCTAGCAATTTACAGGTGGGCTAAACCAGGTGAATCTATGAAGGAAAAACACCTGAATCCTGACCTGAACGTGTCCAAAGGTGACAGTGGTAGTAGATTCCTTTGCAAATTGAGCAAATTTACTTAAGGCGGCACCATGCAGGCTCCCTTTTCTGACAAAACTATTTCGTATCTTCAAATCTGCTATTTTCAAATACAGCTGATGAACAAGCAGCCTCTCACCCATCAATCCAAACAGGAAGCAAGTGTTTCTTAATGAGCTCCAGAATGGAGTCCAGCCACAGCCAGAAACTGAAAGATTTCCCTGGAATGTTTTCCTAAAACCCAGAAAGAGGAACATCATCTCATATCTCACATTCAAGATAGCTGGCAGTTAAACTAAGTACACGCTGTGAAATGAGTAAGATTACAACATTTGGAACTTACCTTGCAGAATTTAGACCAAGACACCTGGCAGTCGTTGTAAGAGGCGTGTTGACCTTAAAAAACAAAATAAAAAATTATTTTTAACAACAACAGCGTAACAAAAATCCTGAAAAACAAAAATACTGATCAAAATAAAGCAAGTACAGATATTGTTTTCAGCCTTTTGTATGCAAACATTCCACAAAATATATTCTTCTAAACCTCTGAACTCACTAGATTTCAGAACTAAGCAAAAGTATAGTATTATATTTGATTTTAGCACATTTGATTTTTTTTGTTTGTTTGTTTTTACCTTGTTTTCTGTATCATTTCTGTATAATACAGAAATGATTGATTTTGATGGAAACAATCTGAATGGTCTCTTTTAGATATACAGTACTGTGCAAAAGTCAGAAAACAACAATTTATTTCATCTCCTAACAAAATATCCATTAAGTACATATAATGATTTTTTATCATCACAAAAAAAATCACAAAACTTATATTTAACAGAAAAAATACACAGCAATCAAGCAAAATTTTTTTCAGTATTTAGTGTGTCCACCCTTTGCTTTCATTACAGCTTCCATTCTTTTCAGGAGGCTTCCTTTCAGTTTTTCAGAGAAATCTGCAGGAATATTTTTCCAAAGTTCAGTCTTGGAAGGTGGCTATATTTTCTGCCTTTCACAATCCAAGTAATCCCAAACATTCATCAGTAATGATCAATTAAGGTATCTCTCAAAGATAAAAGCCTTAAGTGCTTTTTATCTGATGGGGACAGTTTTGATCTTGCACAGTTCTTAGGAGTCCAATTTTCTTTATATTTAATCATTTTTAACTCCAGTTTCAGAAATTCCTGTTTTTATCTTTTTTTGTGTTTGAAATTCTTCTTCTTTACGCAAGATTGTGTTATATGTAAACTAAGTAAATAATTAATCTTTTTTTTGTTGATATTAAACAAATGAAGGGAGGTCACTGTCCTTTGCAGTGTACTGGGGGAGGCAACATAAGTCATAGGTGAACTTCTGACTCACTCTGTACTTAAAAAATTACAGCACTAACATTTTGAGACTCACCCAGAAGTTTATCTCCCAGCATGCTCAGCTGCTCTTTGTTGAGGCCTCGTCCGGCGAAGCTGGAGAACTGCCAGCTCAGCACCTCAGACAGCTGGCTCCAGCTGGCCCTCGGCGGGTTACTGAAGAACGCCAGGTTCTACAGGTTCACATCACAGAGAGAGAGGGAAAGTAAGTAGAAGAAAGATTTACAGTGTCAAGTTAAACATGGATCTTCTTTGAGATTTAATTTGAAGTAGTTTGAGGCAAAATGGTTCACTGATGTCATGCAGCGGATTTGTAATAACTTCATGTAATGACTGTCTGTGAGGGACCTTTCAGACACATTAAACTCCTCAGACGCCTGGTTCCTATCACCACCACAGTTCTGACTAGAACAGAGCATTTCACACCAAACCTTTCTAAATAACTCTGTCTACATCTAAACCAATTAATTATACAGGAATTGTATAGAATCTGTGAAATTATCCTTTGCAAGGTCAGTAATTCTAAAGGCAAGCTTATCCGACTGTTCCCCAGATTACCAAGATGCCAACGAGTCAATTTACTACTGCTCAAAAGTTTGGAATCAATGATTTGGTTGCAGATAAGTGTATAAAATAACTGTTAAAATAATATGTTTGTCCTGCGCAGCTTCACATCTTTCTAATAATTATCTGGACACTAAGAGGCCGTAAATAAAAACTGAGATGGGTTAGATGCGCCCAAAATGATGAACAAAGCTGCAGATGGCTCTTAAATGACTGAGAAAGCATAGAGAATGTATTTATAATATAATTAGTATCTAGAATTGACCATATCTCAAGGTAGTTAACTTGATAAAAATGTATTTACATAGATGACTGTGGTACAGTATTTATTATTTTATTCACTTCTTGTTCATGCATGTCTTAACATAATTAACAAAATATCTAAATATCTGTTTGGAGAACAGTTTTTATAATTTAAATTCACATTTGTTGTTTTATGCACAATAAAAGTAATTATCGTACATAAAATAACAAAAATGATTAACATGGGTATAACTCCAAACCTCTAAAAACAGCAGCGTGCTTCTAACATTAGAACACAATTAGCTGAATAGCAGATGTTCTAAACAATGATATTCAGTATAGTCAGAATAAATAAGGCACATAAGGAAGATGCAGAGAAATACTGGATATATGTGAGCAAGAGGGCAGAGAGAATCGCTGACAGCCACTGAGTTAGCCAATACTGTTTGTAGTATAACAGCATAATTGGGATTATCAAATAAAAAATCTCAAAATGTCATTTTATCAATAGCTGGCCAGCTCAGTTATCTCACTACAGCAAATAAATTAGAGCAGGCAATGAAGAAAAGTAACTGCCTTACATAATCTGAAAACAGTGGATACATTTTAGATACATTTACACAAATAGTGGCTGGATTATTATTTATAATAATAACAAATATAATTATTAATATAATATATTTTCATCAAACTAAAATTCAATGCTATGTTAAGCCTCCAGGAACTTTTGAAAGAAAAAATAAAATGAAAATACAGTAAAAAGGCTTAAAATTGCTGATCAGACCTGTCTGAGAACTGTTTAGCCATTGTCCTTACATGCTAATCATCACACTTGATTGGCATCTCTAAGTCTAACATCTCAACCTGCTATGTGACTGAAGCAGCACAGCAGTGAGAGCGCGAGTAAATCAGTGGAACAAACTTCAATTATACAGGTGGTGCTGTAGACCCTGTCTTACTGAAATCATTAGCCAGCTGTTACGTGGTGATGTCATGAAGAAGGTAAGGTTTGGCCGAAATGAAAGGATGAACGACAGGGAGAGACAGACAGATGGTCTAGCTTAAAGGTTAGCTTTCGCTTGGTTGTTAGCTTTTACTCTGTAAGTTTCTCTGACTTGAACGAAAGGCTTAAATAAGTCACCCAAGATTATGAGTGCCCAGTTTAAATCAAAATGGGAATATTTTGGTCAAATACACTGGTTATTTATCCGACACTGGAACAGTATCCATAGGGCACATTTCATACACGTATATTGTCCACAAGAGCAAGATTAACCTATTGAGAAAGACACAGCTTTAAAGGCAGCAAAAAACAGGTTTGGGTGGGCTGGAGTGCATCATGTCCCTCACCAGTCCTGCCTCAACCCGTTTCCATCTGACTCAGTGTCTCACAGCTGAGTGTGATGAAATGAATGTCAGGGTATCTTGGCCTATTTGTCCCACACATGCAGCATGCTGGGCAAAGCAGTTGTAAATGTTGCACTAATTTCACTAATCATACCTTCGGCTCATCTGTCAGCAGGTTGTACCACATGACTGAAGCCCAGCCTGCTGGAAGCTGGCTGACATTGGAGATAACCACCAATGGCAGGGAGCAGGTCTGCACAGTGGAGAGAAACACATGGACAACCCAGAATAAATCACCAGAATAAAGTACCATCAGTCTGTAATTCAGTACTTCTGTCTTGCCATTTTACATTGTATCATTTTAATCTATTTTTAAGAAAGTTTTAATTTATTTTAACTTTATTTTAAGTATAAATGGGATCCAGTGTACAGTTTTTCTCTAGGCTTTAGCTGATTAATCAGTCATATGAATATGCCTTGCAAATAACAGTTTACTCGTCTTTTCTTGTTACTTGTCTGTGACTATTAAAATGGCTAAATTGGCTGATTAGCCTTCTTGCTTCCTAGCTATGCTCATGTAGTAGCTAAAATTGGCTGTACTGTTGAAATTACACACTACACTGTTACGTGCGGAAACACCAACGCATACAGATGTCTACAGTTACACAGAATCACGTGTAAAGTCAAGCAAAGCTGCATCTGTCTTGAGAGTGGAAATATAAGCAAAAAACCTGCTAGCATACATGCTAAAAATGTTAGAATTAGCAACACAGCTAACAAGTAAACAAAGAGAACTTGTGCTGCTCTCTCATACCGCAGAAAATGGTCTTTTGTCAAGTA
Source organism: Pygocentrus nattereri (assembly GCF_015220715.1). Lineage (NCBI taxonomy): Eukaryota > Metazoa > Chordata > Actinopteri > Characiformes > Serrasalmidae > Pygocentrus > Pygocentrus nattereri. The sequence continues at coordinate 11,796,554 of NC_051216.1, read as the reverse complement.
AAATGATCTTAAATATCATCAATAAATCTAACATTTCTCCTGTTGAGACTGTTGTAAGCTTAATTTAAGATCATTTACCTAATAAAACTAGATGTTTTACCTGTTTTAAGTAATTTTATTGAGTAATATTATCTCACTATATTGGCAAATAACTTGTTTAAAGAAATGTGCTTGAAACCAGCAAAGGTATCAGTCACTATGGCAAAATAATGTTACTTAATTAAATAAAATCACTTAAAACAAATATTTAAATATTTAAAATTTAATCACTTAAAACGAGATTTCAGAACATTTCACTTGACAAGACACCATTTTTTGCAGTGTAACATGTTAGAGCACCAAGCTCTTCATTAGTGTCTTGATGTATTTCAGTGAATACATTTACCGCTTATTTATTTATTTAAATTCATTAGCCTCAACGCACCCAATGCACAATTTGTTGTGGCATAGTATGATGGTGAAAATCTGATGTGCAACACTGCAGTTGACTTAAATAACTGTCATCATCTCAAATGATTTCAGTCATCTCAAATAACTGCAACAGTGATTATATCAGGCATAACATTACAACCACCTGCTTGTTTCTACACTCATTGTCCATTTTTAAGATTAAGTGATACTTTTTTGATCCCACAAATGGGGAAATTCCACCTCCTCATGTAACCCATCCGTGAAGTGAAACACCACATACACACTATTGAATACACACACTAGGGGGCAGTGAGCACACTTGCCTGGAGCGGTGGGCAGCCCTATCCACAGCACCCAGGGAGCAATTGGGGGTTAGGTGTCTTGCTCAAGGACACCTCAGTCATGGACTATCAGCACTGCACTGAGGATCGAACCGGCAACCTTCCGGTCACAGGGCCAGTTCCCTAACCTCCAGCCCACAACTGCCCCTTTATCAGCTCTACTTACTATATAGGTGCACTTTGTAGTTCTACAGTTACAGACTGTAGTCCATCTGTTTCTCTGATACTTCATTAGCCCCCTTGCAGTGCCACTGCAGTGCTGAGAAATAGTACCTGCTCTGTGAGGGTCCGTGGGGGTCCTGACCACTGAAGAACAGGGTAAAAGGGGGCTAACAAAGCACCAGAGAAACAGATGGACTAGTCTGTAACTGTAGAACTACAAGTGCACCTAGATAGTAAGTGAAGCTGATAAAATGGACAATGAGCGTAGAAACAAGGAGGTGGTCATAATGTTATGCCTGATCAGTGTACAGAGACAAATAACAGAAGAAACATATGTAGGTTTTTGGAAATGGCATCTCTGACTTGGCATTGTAATTAAAACCGTTGAAACTGACCTCTAGGTCAATGTCCAAGCCCTGCAAGCACAACATGGCCTCAAAGCTGAGGGAGTGCAGCTCCTCAGTCACTGTTAGCGGACCCTGCAATAGACAAGAAACTTTCAGCACATCTGAAAGGCCAACTGAAGTTCATTTACGCACAGTCACAATGCTTCACCAAGCAAACTTAAATGGAACTGACGATAACAGTGCTTCAGTCCATTAATGTACAATAAACAGCAGATGAAAGTCTGAAGGTGGCAGAAAGCGAGTGGCTGTATTCTCACCTCATTTCCTTTGGCTCCACTCATGCATTTCTTCTCTTTCAGCTGCTGTAGCGAAGAAACACTCATTTAACACAGTGACACTAAGTCTGAAACACAGGGGTCCACGCCCCGCATCTCAAATTCTCTGCTCAAACAAGCTAGACCCTGGACACATTTACACAATCCTAATGTAGTCAAATGTAGTCAATCAGCCAAGACATGTTGGTTGTATACATTTGCTTTTTAGTAATACAAGAAACAGAGATGTAACTCACCCAAAAAGACATACCTGATAGCTACATTAGCCTTACAGCTTCAGTGCAAAACCAAAGACACCAAACACGTCTTGACTGATCAGATGCATTTGTGTTAAGGGGAAATTTTGCATGCTTGATTTTTCATTTAAAGCTCTGCAACTCTACTACTACAAAAGTAACCCCTCGGTAGCTAAATCCACTAATTTAGAGCTAAGAAAGCACCAAACTGTGCAGGTTAGTCTCCGCGAGTGAGACCCCTGCATATTCTATATGAGATCAGTTCTAATTCTAATATTAAATACAATGTCCTGCTGGTAGCAGTGCTGGCCCAGCTCAGCCTTTAACACCGGCTATATTTCTATCCACTTTATTTGCTAATTGCACATGATACAATGAAAATATATATTAAAAAAGAGCAACATTTGCTGCCCAGCAGCTGACTTTCAGCACGTTGTGCTTTATCGTTTGAAAAAAAGATTTATTTGACGGTTTCATCTCTAATTTCACGTATGGTGCAACTGCCTCCCCAGATTTCCTCACAACCTACTGATAGAGATACAGAGGCATGTGTGCAGGTGAATAAGTGAAATTCCAGAATAAGTTATGAAGTACCAGATGTCTGAACTCCACTGATAGACATCCATTTGAAGACTCTTCCACGTCCATCACTTTGGTGTTGTTGGTGGGGATGAAGAATTGTCTGGTACTACAGAAACAAAACAATACAGTCACAACCTCCTAAAAAAGTGGTTAAACATAATACTAACGCTTGCTACCTAACGCTGACATAACCATGCCACAAACATGTCATGGCAGAGGACATAAACTGTTATGAGTTGTCATGACAGATTTTGTTCAGTAGGGTTCAAGTAAATTGTTACCAAGATAACATTAATACTGTGCATAATACAAGATAACATAAATGTGCTTGAATAGATGCATTGAGTTCATTAATGGTGCACCATGTGTACAGGTCCAATAAATGCTGACTAAGGACATAATACTTATAATTTCAGGTTCTATAAAACATTCAACATCTGTTGAAAAAAAGACTCTACGGAGCTCTAATTATGAACTACACAAAAAAGCATCTTAGTACAAACATAAGTCTTAAATTGTAGAGACACAGTTTAATGTGATGCTCACTCTAAGAATTTTTTGTACTAAGTTGCCGACAGGTAACACTTGCCATACCGCCCTCTAACAAAATAAACCAGAAGAAATCACAACCCCCACATTTTATAACTGGTCATAAGCCTCCTCGTCACGGTTTCCACGAAAGATAATAAATGAGAGACCCTCTGGACCGAAGGACATATTGGTGACCCAGGCTTAAATATATTCCGCTTTAAATTAGAATTTTCAATATATACTGTAGTCGGCACACTGAACAACAATCTCTGGGTTAGAACAGAAATCATATCATGAAGGGCTTATTATTGATTTGCAGTAAAAGTTCATCTGAAGTGTGAAGGATATTTCTATTCATCTGTCTGCTTGCGCAACACGCAACATAAAGGCATATGTTCAGTTTTGTTAGATCACGTTAGATCTCGTTCTTTACACATCAAAAATGTGGCACCAGCATTGAGAAATGTCACTGAAAGGAAAGAACAGCTCAGAAAAACAGAAACAGGTGCTTTTCTGATTGAGGTCTAAAAGGCTAAAGTAACACTGATAGGCTTGTTGGCTTGTTTGCTGATTCAGTGTAATCTGTATGATCTTAGTTCTTACAAGTCAAGTCAAGTCAAGTCAAGTCAAGAGGCTTTTATTGTCATTCCATCTATGTACAAGTACACAGTGGTGTGAAATTACGTTCCTCCAGGAAAAACACGGTGCAACAAGAAACAAAGAGTACAAAGTGCGAATGTGCAGACATCGTGTGCAAACAAAAAATTAAGCTAGAAATAATGAATACGATCAATTAAACAGACATTAGACACAGTAAACAGAGAGGACAGTGCAGCACCGACACAGCACTCATTCTGGACATGAGGTCGTGGAATAAGGTGCAGTCAGATGACAGACATAAACACAGCAGTTACTGATGTAGAAAAAAACAGTGAAAACACAGTGTAGCAGCAGTGATCCAGATTGTGCAAGTAGAGCATCAAAAGAGTTGTGTATGTGGAGTATGTGTGGGGGGAGGGGGTGGGGGTTTGCTCAGTCATTGTGAGTTTAAGAACCTGATTCCTCTAATAACCTGCCAATATTCTTACTGAAGTAAATTTCCCCTGAACCATATTTCTATATGGGTCTATATAAGCCCCCTCCCCCACACTCTCGCTTTATAACACTGAGGCTTGGCCTAGAAACAACAGGAAGCTGCAGTTCTCACTGAGGTTTGGGTATACTTACACTTTGCCGCTTGGGAGGTCCCTGCGTGCATGAACAGCGAGAGAAGAAGAGAAGTCAACAAAAATATTCAGTTTGGATGCAAACTTTGGCGAGTGTGCCTCTAATATTTACTGAAATACAGAAGTGGAAAATACCTCTGAAGTCTGTAGCGCTAAGAGGAGCTCATACTGAGCAAGCTTATCGTCATTGTCCAAAAAAAAAAAAACATGCTTCTCCAAAACATTGACTTTACAGGAGAAGGAAAAATTCTTAACTTTAAACTGAATTTGAATTTCAATTTATATGAATTTTCTACACAATGTAAAGGATAGCCATCATGTCCAAATTACACAGCAATATAAAAACTGATTAAATTAGAGATACTTTTTTTTTTCTTTTTTTCGGACAGCAACATTACTTTGGTTGAAACATTATCAAGCAAATCTGTGATGATCACAATGCAATTTAAATGTGATGCTACAGCAACGACAACAATTATTATTATTATTTATTTGTTTGTTTGTTTATCAGCTCACTTGTCAAATGTCGTCTTCACTTTCAGCTGATAGTCCACTTCAGGTAGCTTAACCAACAATCTGAAATACACCCAAGAAAGCATATAAGAAGGCATGATATAAACACATATTTCACTTTAAAAAACACTAAATTGTGGGATTCCAATAATATTCCAATGAAATTCAAATGTCATATCATTTTTTCTGAAAAAGACTACATATAAAATATATATGTATTTATTTTAAAATATATATTTAAAATATATATTTTAATGACAGATCAGAGCACAAGAAAAGCACTGTCCTGCTCTTCTAAAGTTAAATCAGCTCTGCTAAATTGTCAAATATGATATGAATATTATTTAACTATAACAAATAACCTGGTACCACTTTCAAAATAAGGCTACCTTCATAAAGTGTTTATGACCTGTTTAAATTTAGTTTATTGAGGTTATCAGTTAGGTCATACACACTTTAGAAATCATTAATAAGCAGTTAAAGCACATAAATAATAAGGGCAACCTGTTGCTTGCCAAATAGTGAGACCCCTTTCATCTGCACTGTTAAAGCTGGTTACTGATCTTACTTTGTCTTCTCCATCAGTCAGCATTAAACCTGTCAGCTTCATCACATATTCATAATCATCAGATACAACAGCTCACTCTTACCCTTTTTATTCATCTGCTATGCCTGCTTATTAATGATTTTAAAGACCCAATTATGACCCAATTAATAACATTATTAAACTAATGCTCAACTGTCCATAAATCTTTTAGTGGTAATCTTAAAATACAGTGGTTACGGCTTCAAATAAGTCAACTTACGATTTTTAACAGAAACATAACACTTTTGTTAATCTTGCATTCTGTCAACTTATTTGAAGTTCAAAAAAATTTAAATGTAAAGCATCACTTTTTAAAGTAAAACATCAAATAATGGGTACTCTTTTTTTGGGTCATATGGGTCAATCGAGTCACAAAGAAACCAAAGGAAACAAAAGCCTGATTGTTTCGTTGGAATATGGGATTTCCCTTTCTTGTGAAATTTACCAACTGACTCGTTTAAAAACTGCGTCCCATACCTGACTTTGGTGGTGAACTGCACTTGGGTCTTAATGATAAGAGGTTTCTGTGGATGTGTTGGCATGCACGGCTGCTTCTCCACCACAAAGGAGCTGCAAACGAATAATCAGATACTGAATGAGGTTACAAGGCCATCACGTCTGCCAAATTTCATGAGTGCCAAATTATCGAGCAAATCACTTCATTGCAAAGAGGCAAAAAAAGGCCAGAGACAACATAAACCACCATGAGCGCACATAACCCCACACAGAACAGCACCAGGGTCAGACTAAGAGTAGGTGTGGTGATTGCAGCATGTACGAGAGTGTCTATCACCACTGCACAATGTACAAGACATCTGTGTATAAATGTAAATGTTCAAAGTCCTGGTGTTGATAAGACAGCATACACTGCAATGATCTTAAACATTTACAGACATAGGCGCACAAAAGCAGGTCATCTGCACACCTACAGGCCCTTTCTCCACATGTACGCCTACACACCACACTCTTGGGTCAGGATTGTTTTTCTGCATACACACTCTTTGGACCCAAAGTCGCATGCAAAGGGTTGGAAGCCCCTGGTCAAATGAGCACACTTCTGCACTTTTTAATGCACAGATATGGTTATTAGCTGATTTTTATTGGGGAAAGAAAAAAACATAAATGTGGCCTGTGCAAAAGTTATGGCAGATTTTATATTTAATGTTTCATTTGTTTCTAATGTGTTCAAGTCAGCAAATAAATAGAAATTGTGCATTAAAATTTGTATTAAAATGCCATAATTAGGTTGTTCTCTGCACAGGATGTCTTAATTTATTTTGGCTTAGAAAACCAACAAAACATGTCATTTGGGTGTTCAAGCTTGTTCATGCGACTGTACAATGTCAGTTAAAAATTCAGATATAAGGAATGTCTTTCCTTATTTTCACTATTTTTCACATTTTGGAAAAACAGAAGGTGTCAAAACTATTAAATAATACACCTGGAATTATGCAGAGAGCACAAAAATGTATTAAATCAAATCTTCTGTTTTGGATTCTTTAGAAAGTAACGCATCTTTGCCTGGACACAGTTTTGCACACTCTTGGCATTCTCTGAGAAAGCTTCATGAGGAATCACCTGAAATCTTCTCCACCTTTTCCAACACACTTTAAGAAGTTTCATATATTCTGGCTGAAAACTGCTTGGACTTTTTTTACATTTCTGTTTTCTTAGTATCCTTATATCACCTTTATGATGACAAACAGATTTCAAGCATTTAACATAGACTTTTTGATTAAAAATGTCTAAGTTATCCTAAGTGTAACGGTGGGGAGCGATGAGGCAGACACACGTGCTGAGATAAGCGACTTTTATTATGGGTAAATCCAGGGTCATGGTCAAAACGGTCCAGGGTCAGATGGCCAGTAGGGAGAGCAGGAGGGACAGACATGACAAAAATGAACACAGAACTCCAAACAGCATAAACATAAAACAACCAGCACAATCAAACAGTGCAAAGACCAACACAGACCAGGCCAAACACAGAGCTTAAATACACGAGGGCTACCAAGGGATCATAAGACACAGGTGGAAACACAGGTGCGAACAATCAGGGGCGGAGTAACCAAACAAGGAGCCGGACTGGGATCAAAACAAAAAGCATGTGGACTAGACCAAAACACAACATGAGCACATGGGGGAGTGGGAGGAGCCAAGCGTGACACCAAGCATGCATTCAATCATTTGTGTCAAACAATGGACTGATACTGTAATTCTCTTACTTTTTATTTTGATTTTTAATATCATTAAATAGGGGTTAAAGTCATTCTAAAGACAAGTTTTAGGTTTATATTGTCACTGTCAGAACAAAACCTTGCATGTCCAAAACGGCAAATTTACATTTAATGTAAGTCACTGTAACAAAACGTTTTTCGTAGTCATTTTGAACCACGTCTGTTGGCCCATTCAATATGAAATTTCTGTTTAAGGTCAAGGTCAGCAGGCATTTTTAAACTACACTCGTGTGCAAAAGTTTGGATCAATGCTGTAATTAATTCTCTTGTTTTTTTTATGTCAGCTGTGATTTACAACTCACACTAAAGACATTCTAGGTTCATACTGTCAGAACTTTGTATCTCCAAAATGGCAACTTTACAGGAGAAGGTAAAAACAATATTTACTCTTAATGTAAGTCAATGTACCAGGACACTTTTTCAAGTAATTTCAGACCATTTCTATTGGTCCATTCATAATGAAGTGCATACACATAAATGTGTGTATGACAACTACCATCTTTATGTTGTCTTATAAACGTGACTGCACTGCTAAAATGAAATAAGATCTCCACAAATTTCTTTAATAGGTTGTTGGCCATAACCAAGCCAATGGATGTAGGTGCTATCATTCCCATCTTTCCCTCTCATGAGAGAAAAGGTCATATTTTGTTGATGTAACCTCAGCGAGACACATACACATGATCACCACTTTCCAAAAGTGAGGCATTCTCAATGCTAATTTTCTTGTGCTAGTGCTAAACAGCTTTCTTGGTCACTCTGGAATCATCTACAGCTACACATTCTGGACACATCTAACGTTTAGTTACTGTCAGGACAAAACCTCTTATCTCCTTTTTTGCTGCTTGTTTCATAATTTGAAAAAGATATTTGCCCTTCATGCTGAGCTTCTTGATGAATGAACTAACAGAAATGGTTCAAACTACCTTGGAAAACAATAGTCCTCCATTTACTTTCATTAAAAGTTAAGAAAGTTTTTTCCCTGTCCTTTAAACGTACCTTTTTGGACATACAAGGTTTTGTTCCGACACCAGTAATTCCTTAAGCTTCTACAAGTTCCATATACTGGAAAACTAACATTTCCTCACCTTCCTGAAATAATTGAGTTTGATATAGTATGTAAACACTGTTAAAGTTTTAAAGTGTACTCTTCGCTCTCCAGTGCCTACAGGCCATTTACATTGTTTCTGTGACGTCATAAAAACCAACACATTTACGCATATCCACCCATTCAGCCTATAGCAGTTCAGCCCCACCCACTCATGCTTAAGGTATGAGGAGTGTTTCTGCCTGAACTACTTTTTGAATGAGATGCAATGCAATAAAACATTCAGTAGGTTTTCTCTAGGTATAAATGGAAATCAAGAAAACTAAAATAAATACTCTTCTATATACATTTTCAGACACAGTGCTTCCTTGCTTCATTTTAAACATCACCCATCTGAGCCCCACTACTCTCACTTCTCTATTTGCCTCTTTCGAGCAAATAACAGCCTGAGGTAAGTCTCAGTGTGAGCAGAAAAGCCTGGCTGTGGTGGTGTTGCTGAAATAAACGTGATGCCTGATGGAGAACTCTTACCTCTTGATGAGATGGTATATGAGATATTTGACCTGTTCCTCCATCTGGGGTCTCTGCAGAGGGATGGGGTCACTCTCGTAGGTCACCTTGACGATGAGCTCGTCCAGTTTGTCTAGCTGTCGTTTGATCTGGAACAAACTCTGGGCAGTCATGGTAAACCTGTAGAGACACAAAGAACAACAAAAACTCAGCTCTACTACTCAAGAAGTAACAACATGAACACAAGAGGTTCCTCACATAAACATGCTCTCATATTACATATTTTATTGTAAATGTTATAGAAATTATGCACAAAATTAGCAAAACAGTGACGTATGAATTCTTTAGTTTCATCTGTGTTCATAACAGACACTGACTGATGATTGACGTATGCAGTCTATTTAGAGCTCCAATACTTTAGCTGGACAATAAATATTGCTGAGTGAACATTATCGGGGCTCAGGTAAGTTCAGTTTGAACAATATTTCAACACTAATTAACTCCATTCTTTACTATTCCTACAGATGTATTAAAATATATTATAGATGTCTGTATTTTTTATCGGGGCCCTGACACAAAATAATACATATATGGATTTTGTTTGGCTCATCAATGCTTCTCTGTGTTAGATCAGGTGTGCTGGTGAGGTAAGTTCACAAATCTTTTTTGGAAGTCAATTTCAAAAAAGTTTGGACAGTATGTGAAATGCAAGTAAACACAGAGGGCAGAGATTTGACCTGTATTTTAATAAAAACAGCACACATACAACATATGTAATGTATTATCTTTTCAGCTTCATTGTTTTTGTAAGTATCCGCTTATTCTGAAATTGATGTCTGCAACGTGTTCCAAAAAAGTTGGGATAGGACCAATTTAAGACTTTGAAAAATTCCGAAAAAAGAAGTTATGGAATCTTGCTTGCATACAAAAGGAGCGTCCAGGAAAGGTAGAGTTCTTACTGAGTAAGAAAAATGCTAAAAAAATGCATCAGCGAATAAACCAACCGTTTAAGAACAACATTGTCAATAAGAGCATGCAAGGACTTTAGGAATTTCACCCTCTACGGTGCTTAATGCGAATGAAAGATTGAGGGAACCCAGGATCCTTCTGTGTGTAAAGAGCAATGCCGAAAACCACAACTGAATACTCATGAACATCGATCTCTCAGATGGCACTGGGACATATCACCGCATGGGCTGAAGAATACTTGTGACAAACACTGCTTGTCACTGCATCCACAAATGCAAATTAAGACTGTACTAAATTTCAACATTGTCCAGAAACACTGCCAACTTCTCTGGGCTCAAGCTCATCTGAAATGGGCCGATGTACAGTGGAAATGTGTATTGTGGTCTGATGAGTCAAGCTTGTTTCAGACTGTTTATGGAAATAACAGGTGCGGTCTTCTCTGGGCCAAAGAAGTAAAGGACCATGTTACTAGTGCTACTAACTTCAAATACCAGCGCCAGTCATCGTATAGCGGAGTGTTAGCGTCCACGGCATAGGTAACTTGTACATCTATGAAAGTACCGTTAGAGCTGAAATATATACACACATTTTGGAGCAGCTTATGCTGCCTTTCAGGCATTGTCTTTTTCAGGGACGTCCATGTTTACTTCCGCATGATAACTCCAAGCCTCATTCTGCATGTGTAACAGCATGGCTGCGTAATCAGAGAGTGCGGGTGCTAGACTGGCCTGCCTGTTTCCCACTGAAAATGTGTGGTACATTATGTAGTGCAAAATACGTCAATAAAGTTCCTGTATGGTTGCACAGCTGAAGATGCATATAACTGAAGAATGGCAAAAAAATCTGCTCTTAAAATTGGGTCAGTTTAAGTATTCAGTCCCCAAACGTTTATTAAGTGTTGTTAAAAACAAGATGTTGCAACACAGTGGTAAAGATGCTCAAGTCCCAACTTGTTCAGAACCTGTCGCAGGCATCATATTTGAAATGATAACCATATCGTCGCTGTCCAATGAAAAACAGGTATCTCCACAATAATAACTTTACAGGAGAGGACAAAAACTTTCTTTACTTTCAATGCAAGTTAGCAGAAAATGTTTTTATTCTAAGCAATTCTGGACCACTTGTATAGGTCCAACCATCATGACATTTTCACACAATGTGAAGGATGACTACTGAGCTCAAACGATGTATAAATGTAAAAAAAAATCGCAGAGAATGGAGATACATGTTTTTCATTAGACAGCAAATGAGGCAAGACATCAAATACTGTGTTTTTGTGCTGTTTTCAATGTAATACAGGCCAAACAGAATGTACTGATCACTGCCTTCTGTTTTGCTCTGCATTTCACTTTTTTGGAAGCAGTTTTGTAGTTAAACAAACACACAAACATGCATACAATCACTTCTTAGTAATGCTATTTATTTGTATTTGTATTTATTCTAAAAGTGTGATTTCTGAGTAAACAGGCACTCACTTCCAAGATAAATAGCTTTTAAATGTAATTTTCTCAGGTGCATAAAATTATTACTGTAAATTACTGGAAAACCCAGTCAGCCTGTAATGGACAGTGACTTAAAATAACATGAGATGACAGCATGAACAAACAGGTGTGACACTCTTCTGTGAGTAAGCTTAGTGCTGGGAAGGAAGTGGCAGTACCAGTTCTGTAGCTGGTCGAGGCCGGTGAGCACAGGGCCTCCGATGCACGCGATCTGCTGTCTGCGCTTCCACTCCTGCAGCTCAGGCATCAGCTGTGAGGCAACCAGTGCATCTATCTCCTTTATCACATCTGCCATCTTGGACAAAATCTCCTGTTAAGAGAAATCAACAGCAGAGTTCAGTGTGAGGTAACTGTCAGATAAATGTGGGTAGGAGTGGTCAGTTTTGCAAATTAACTACTAAGAACTTTTATGTAACAGAACACAGGTGCAACTTCATAAGTAGCATACCACCAACTGTTAGACAACCGTTTTTCCTCACATTGTTTTTGTTTGTAAGCCATTTCCATCAGTAGGAGGAAAAAGTCTTTTAGAAATATCCATTCTTGTTTTTTCTCTCTGTAAGTTACAGTTTCAGCTACAGTTTGTCCCCCTTTTGACTGATTACGTCAAACATTTGACTGAGATTTTGACGTAGTATAATTATTTTTAAAATAGTCCTGATTTTGAGTCATTATTATGACTCATTATTTTGACATATTAAGTCAACACATCAAGAAAATAATAATTCCAGTGGATTAAATAGAACTGAACTGAACTGATTCAAATAGCTCACAGTATTTACTATCAGCCTCAGTAAACTGGATTAAGTGGTTTATCTTAATAATCTCCTTCCTGTGTTTTATCTTTGAGACAGAAATTCTAATAAATGTCTGCAAAAGTGCAAAATGTGACCCTTCCTTTAATCTTATCATGGGCGTGAAATGGTCACTAAGTCTATTTAGTAAATCACTTTTAACACCAAAACATGGTGTGCAGTGGTGCCAAATTTTAGCTGATCTGCACTTAAACTAAAAGTCTCAAACAAAGTTTTGTAAAACGAAATTGAAATTAGCGAAACTAATAGCACCTGTTTATGGCAGGAAATCATTGTATAGGCATCACATGAAAACCATGCTCAAGTGCACAGAGGTGTCTGATAGAAGAGAACAGGGCTAGACTGAAGTGTGAAAACCACACTTATGTCATCTCAGCTGAATTATTTTGTAGAACAAAAAAGCCAAACAAGGTAGGTAAGGTCAGTGAAAGCGTGTTGTGTAGCTCTTTGTGATGAAAGAAAGAAACTTTAGTGAGAACCTGACAACTCTAGAAGCAGCAAAGAATAAAAACTTCTAGAGAAAGGACAGGGGGGTTACTGAGGGGCCTCCCTCACCTTCCTTTTGTAGTCCAGACGGTTGAGTATTTCCTGAAGGGCCATGACTTCTTGTTTCATGTTCTGAGAGTTCCTCTCCACTGGATCTGCAGTAATAAGTAGAGGTTCGGCAATACAAAGAAAAACCAACTCCTTACACAGTGTTTCTAAGCCTAAATACATATAGTGCTAATGCTGCATACAGTACAATGACCTTAGGTTCATTTTAGCACTTTTCATTGGCTGCGGTCCCAATAAAAATGCATGGAGAGCTTCTTGTCTAACAAAATCACAGTCAGCTGTGAAAGTAAATGAAGGGCCAGTTTCAAGGGTAAAAACTGCCTTTGGTCCAGTCAAATCAAACCTGAAACACGCCAACCAAGAGTTACTCGGCAGCCCATTTATGGTCATAGTGCAGAAATAACCTTCTTTGCATCTCATTGGCTTAGGGTGGCCCCAAAACATACTTGGACGCTTTAACTATTTTACTACTGGTAAACTGTAATCAAATTGCTTAGGTTATTTCATGTATTGTTTAAAAAATTGCTATCTTTTTTAGCACAACATAACTCTGTGTGAAGAAAACCTGAAGAAGAAGTCCAACCAGACTGCACTAAGGTTACTGTTCAGCACAGGTGGAAACATCTGGGTTTGCGGCTGTTTTTCACACAGTGATGTCAGTGAGCTTGTGTTCATTGATGGGATCATTAAATCAGAAGGCATTTTGGACATCAATCTGCAGACGTTTGCAAAGAAATGGACAAATGACAGTGACTTGAAGTCCTTTTTAAAGGAATACTTTGGCAAACACAATGTGGCCTAGCACAATGAACTTGATACATTTTTTAAGGTGTCATAAATGTCCAAATACTTTTTGGAGCCACTTTGTTTTTCTAATGGAAAAATAAGTCAACGTGTTTAACATGTTGAAAATACTACATGTCTTGTGCAAAAGTTTGGGCACAGCTTGTACTTTATTTTTTTTCAATATGTTAAACTCAACACATAAATAGAAACTGTGCACTAAAGTCTGGAGAAATATGTCAAATTTAAGTTTGTTCCCCATAGAGAATGTGTTAAATATTTTCACTTAGAAAATCTACAAAAAAAACAAATGGGATGGTCAACATTTAGCATAGGACTGTAAATGTCTGTATAGCACAGAAGGCAATCCTACCGGCACCAAAGCATATGCAGATGTTTCTGCCAATCCTACACAGACACACTTACAGTATCTCTGGCTTGTTGACTCTTATACATTCTGAATTATTTGTGTTGTTTTGCTATACTTTTTATAAGCATTTACATTCTTAAGTACATAGTTTTATGTAATAACATTCTGTATCAACAGGGTTTAATTTCAAATAGCAACAACATATGAAAAGAATGCAAAGGACAGTCTTTCCACAATAATACCTTTTCATCTAATTCAAATCATAATTAATTATCTCCTCTTTTACTCACAAACATAAAAGTGGTACAAGTTGAAACGTAAAACTTGATAATTCCACACAATTTCTCAGCTTATTTTGATACATTAAATAAAAGTAACAGGTAAATAATACAAATTTACAATTAGTTTTTCTGGCGAATTCAGGCAAATACTGAAACGTTTGAGGGTTAAAGCACTGCAGAAACTGGAGAAGGACAACTAAACGCAGGGCTTTCCTTGCAAGCTTTTGTGTGATTGCTCACTCACCTCGAAGCTGGAGGGTTTTGTAGCGAAAGTCGAAATCATCCTGCATATCCTCCAAATGCTTCACTGCCTGATCCAGAAGCTGAACAAAACATTAAAAAAAGAAAGAAAACTGCTGAAGAGCACTCACACTCTTTTCACAGCTCAATCATCATTATGTTATTATTTTATTTTAATAGAGGAAAAGTCAATACTCTAAAATCCTTAAACAATTCTCATACACAGCACTGAATTCCAGAGGATTCAAAAGTCAGAAGAGTGAATAAAAAGATGAGAAATAAAAAAAGAGAATAAAAAAATGAATAAAATGAGAATGTGAATAAAAAATGAGAATAACAAAAGGATAAAGTGTGACTAAAAGGACTGTTCTGATCTAATACACATATGTAGAATGAAAAAAGTATGTAAAATGCATCTTTCCATAAAAACGTTTGGTCTAAAATTTGTCTAAATTTGCTTTGGGCCAGTGGCCAATATTATAGAATAAAGAGATCATTTAAATATGTATTGGCCTAAATTTGGCCTAAAAGTTGGCCTAGATTTAAAAAATTTCATAATATTGTGAATATTATTATTTTTTTAATCTTCCCACGATGTTATTTCACCATTCCCTTTATACAGTCATTCTAATATATGGTTAGTTAAAAAAATACAAAAAATACAAAAATTGCACTGAACATCACCAGTTAATTGACTACATTCACACCACTTGGTAAGATTTCCATGTCATTTTTCAGTCTGGAAAAGGACATTGGGCAGTATGCAAATAAAACAAACTCCAGTACTTTAGATCTGTTCTCTGATAGAGAGTACAATGGACGAGCTTGTTCAGAGGAAGGCTGCAAGTCTAGTGATATTTTTATTTCCAAGTAAACAAATGCAAATGATTCACTGAATGTTAACAGTGTTAAACGCAGCCTGTGCAGAATATAGTTACCCATGATGAATAATTAAGCAGAAATAGAAGTTAGCTCTATTGGCAATTATATACTGACTATATTACCATTAGTGAAAATGCAAGCTACAGAGTAAGACTCACATGTGGTACATCTGGTATAGAAAGATTTGGGCACCCCGGGTCGATTTTCTAAGTAAAAATAAGTGAACATATCCTCTATAGAGAACACACTTCTGCACATTTTAATGCACAAATATTGTTCATTTACTGAATTAAACATTGTAAATAATCTAATAAAGCAAAATGTATTCTGTGCAAAAAATGTGCTTTACCACATTTTATGTTTGTTTGTTTTTTTTTTTTTCTAAAAAAAAAAAAGTTGGGTAAAAACAGAAACTGTACAGTAAAATTTACAGAATAATGTCGTATTGAAGTTTGTTCTATGTAGAAGATTTCAGACGTATTAACTTGTTTTCAGTCAACAAAACTGTGTTTTCACCAGAGGTCTTCAAACTTTAACATACTGCTGTAAAGAGTTTGGATCATGATCATTTTGTGTATTGCAATAATCTTTTGTGTTACCAAGCTTGGTCTAAATTGGTTTTCTCTTGAGTGAGAGTTTTCTGAAACAGTGAAAGAACAATTCCGTAAGGACCTCATATCTGCGAGTGGATTATTCCTGAGTGGCTTTAGTGCCTCAGTGTCCTCACCTGCACACTGCTGCGGATCACAGCCACTCGATTGTCCAGGTTCTTCTGCTTCTCCAGAGCTGCTGAGTTTTGCATAGACTTCTCCAGTGGACCCTGATACAGACATGAGGACAAGAATATGTTTAAGACAAAATCATTATAATCTAAAAAGAACAATGACACCAGACTCACTCACAGAACAATGTAGATTATGTTTACAAAAAAAGCGAGGCAGAGACTCTCTCTCCTCAGGAGGCTGAGGAGTTTTAACACCAGCAAACATACTCTGATCATAGTCTACAGGTCACTTATAGAGAGTTTTCTCAGCTTTAATATTGTATCCTGGTACAGGAACCTCTCACTTAAGCAAAGAAACAAACTGGTCCAGGTGGTCAACCAGGCCAGTAAGATCATTGGAGATAAACAACTGTCATTCCAGAACTTATACATCTGATCTATAAACAACAAGGCAACCCAGGTCTAGAAGGACCCTACCCACCCTCTTCATTCATCATTCCAGCTGCTGCCATCGGGCAGGAGACTTAAGATCCCACTAGCCAGAAAAAAATCATTCACTGCTGTGATCATAGGACATAATAAATAACCCCCTACATAGTTCATGAGCAGTATTGCTGTGTTTTATGCGTCTATGTATGTATTTCTGTGTCAAACTGCCAAATACAAATTTCCATTTCATGTCAATTTAATGGATAATAAAGTTTTCTCATCTTATTTTATCTTAAAGATATCCTTCTTTTAATGGAAGTTAATGTAAAGAGGTTCACTAGTCATTTTAAATTATTTCTTTTTGTAGTTTTGTGTATATTAAATTATGTAAATAATAAAAAATAAAGAGAGGTGTTACAGATGTTTGCAAAAGTTTGAGCACCCCTGGTCAACTGACATTTGTTTGTTGATTTTCTAAGCGAAAATAAGTTACACATACTCTACAGAGAACACACCTCTGCACATTTTAATGCACAATTACTAGCTATTTACTAATTTTACATATTGGAAAAAATAAACTTATCAACAAAACGGTTAACTTATTCAGGGATGCTCAAACATCTGCATATGACAATTTAGTCTAAAATAGGTCAAAGAGTTTTAATTTAAATAAAATACATCTAATAGATTTTCTATACTATATTACTCAGTACGGTTATAATTTTCATATTTTTAAGCTCTTACCTGAAGAGTTTTTGTTACTCTCACTTTTAGAAGTCTTTTAGAAAGTAGTGAACAAAAGGCACCTGAGCAAAAAAGCGTGTTTTCTAATTTACAGCTCTACGTAATAATACAATAAATACAAATAACTAATAACAATCATTTCTTGTTTACAAAAAAAAGTTAGTAGCTTTGTTAAATCTAGTTTTCCAGGGGAACCAAAACTTTTGCACAGCAATGTATGTAAAAAAAAACTCCATTCTTATTGGCTGTCCTGCATTTAAAAAGGTGGGAAAACCTGTTAAGACTGGACTGAATTCCCTAATGATTCTGCAGCGACTGTCTGCAATAACAATATGGCAGTTACACATAAACGTGTTCATGGTTGTGATGTCACAGCCACAATTCAAAACAGCCTTTTTTTAACATATTTGAGCTACATGGACTGGAAACTGACTTTTATGATGTTTACATGATGTTTACACTGTACATCCGAATCATTTTTCTTTACTTAAATTTTCCATGATGTGGCCCTTTAAATGTCTGGTACCTGCTCCTGCATGCTGGCGGCAGATATGATGCGTCTCTCCTCCCTCAGACAGTTGGAGATGACTGCGGACAGGTGCTGAGGGTTGGCTTTGTATCTCAGCTGCAGAAGAAACAAACAAAGCTCACACTAGTGACTCACGTTTGTCAGAAACTGAATTTGCTTCTGCTCTGCTTCTGATTTTGCTGATTGCCTCTGGAAGACCTGCGGATAATCATTCAAGAACATCGATAACATGAAGCCGATGCATTTTGGTCAAAGTGACTTACATTCCCCATACATCACCACTCGACTCACAATAAAGGGAAAGTCCCACGGGGTAACTTTGGGTTTAGATGGCTGTAGCAGTCGGTTTGAATCAAACCTTGTGGCCTTTTCTCCTACATTTATGCTGGAAACACTGCTTCTGATTTCAGACACCGTTACTAAATGTTTATATCACCAAGGCAACCTACTATTTTGAAGTGAGGATGTGTTGGAATGACTGAGTAGATCATTTGAGTCAAGCTTTGTGGAGATTATGAGAGTGAATGAGAGCAAAGTGTAGCTGAGTAGATTCTGTCTTAAGTAGCAAATACTAAGTTCTGTTTTCAAGAATATTTGTTAAAACACATTTTTGCATTTAACAGAAAAGCAAACGGTAAAACAGGAGGAACACAATATGATACCAGAATCACAGACCAATTTGATGTCAGCAACTACCACAATAAAATGCCTGCATTTCATTCATTTTACTGCTCTTGCATCTGCCTAGAACATATACCATACAAGTTATCCAAAAAAAGGATTACACATTTTTTCAGCCTCTAATGTATCCACACTTTGCCCTTATTACAGCTTTCATTCTTATCAGGAGAGCTGTTTTCATTTTTTTTTATTTCAAAGAAATCTGCAGGGATATTTTTCCACACCTCCAAAGTTCAGTCTTAGAAGTTGTATTTTCTGTTTCTCATGATCCAAATAATCCCAAACACATTCATGATATTGAGGTCTCGACTCTTGGGTGCTCAGTCCATTGTTCTGAGAAAGAAGAGTGAAGCTTGATTTTCTCCTCTCTCTCAAGGATGAAAGTTTTGTGTACTCTTTATCTGATGGAGACAGTTATGGTGTTCTACCAAGTCTTGTGATGGTTAGGAGCCTCTATATTTTCTCTATGTAATGTAAATTTGTTAGTGTGTTTGTTTAACCATCTCCAAGCCTCTCCTCGAGGAAGCCCAGTATTATATGTAGTTAAAAAGCAGCTCCTGGTTTGACCAATCAGTGCTTCAGTAAATTGAGCTCATGAAGTCTCTGTGGTGGCTGTGAAGGTGTCAAGGAAAAATATGGACCCAAGAAATTCTTGTTACTTTTTATTGTTTTAATGTTTATTTGAATTATGAATATGACTTTATTTTAATGTATATTGTGATAAACTCACTGCTGAGGTAAAGTGTTTAAAAATCTGCTTAGATGCCTAAAACTTTTGCAGAGTACTGTATATATATATATATATATATATATATATATATATATATATATATATATACATATATATATATATATATATATATATATATATATATATATATATATATATATATATATATATATGTGTGTGTGTGTGTGTGTGTGTGTGTGTGTCTGTGTGTATATGTATGTAAAATTCTCCAAATGTATTCATACTCAGTTCCCAAGTGAGCCTGTCCACACCTAGAGGTGAGAACATCTCGTTCACCTCCACTGATGTGTAACTGAGTATGTCTTTCTGCACTAATGGTTAAACAACACTGTAGAACGTCTCACCTGACCACTCTTTATGAATATTATTACTGATACCAGCTTAGCAGCAGAACTCCGAGCTCTGACCACAATAACTGGTGTAGGCAGAGGCAGAGCTCTGAACGCCCCA
Source organism: Pygocentrus nattereri (assembly GCF_015220715.1). Lineage (NCBI taxonomy): Eukaryota > Metazoa > Chordata > Actinopteri > Characiformes > Serrasalmidae > Pygocentrus > Pygocentrus nattereri. The sequence continues at coordinate 11,776,787 of NC_051216.1, read as the reverse complement.
TATGCAAATTTACAAAAGGATTGTCAGGAACCGTCTGTGCAGTTCCAGGAATCGGCATGAACAAGGAATGCAGTTTTACAGGAGTGATACAATCCACAGGTGAAAGCAAAACAGAAAAATCTAATCTTAGTTAGATATCAACACCACACACACCTGCCTTCAGCATCGGTGGAAAGCCACTCTGAGAACAGAAAACAATGATCAGACTTTTTCTTTCCAGTTGTGAGGGGAACGTTCTGACCCAGAAAACACACAGTGTTTTGGTCACCCCACGCTTTGCCCTTTCACTTTGCTGTCTGGTGCTCAGGCAGGCATGGCAAGGCGACATCCAACTATGGCATGCAAATGATCTGCATTTAGCAAAACCCCTGACATTTGACTCCTCTGAGTTTACAGTTATCCATTCAGAAATCCCCATATACACCCACCTGCCAAAAAATCACCTCTCTCTGAGTAATATACAACTCTCCGGTCCGGTATATCTGATAAACATCAGCACAGTTATGATTTCGTGTGATGAGGCTTTTCAGGAACTAATTAAAGACTTAACACCTTGACAAACCTCCCCCCCCGTCTGTGGTTTACTAAACCTTTCACAGCTTTGCATCCACCAGAAACATTCATGTGCAGTAGCTTGGGTTTATTTTATTGTTGTTGTTCTTGTCACTTGTGTAAAGGAAATTACATGCAGCATCCTCGATGATCAAGTTTCAGATGAAAAACAGGTGAGCTTTATGTCAGCACAGGGCAGGAAACCACAGTTCAATTCTGCCGAGACGCATTTCCACAGATCGCTGAGAAAAAGCTTCCACTAATGTCCCTCTAAATAGGTTCCACTGTCTAAGACATACTGGGTTGTTAAGAAATTGCAGTACTTACATTTGCACTTTGGTCATTCTTTCATTTTTGATCTTCTATTGGCAGAATGAGTGTCTTTCACAAAGGCCAAACTCATTAGATCATGGGGACTTAAGGTAAAATCACCTAAGGCTAGTATCTGATTTAACTGCAACACCTTCTCTGCATGCTTGGGTGCCCAAATACGACAACAGCGCTAACCCCAGAGGGCCATTTATTTTGCACACGTGCTGCCTTCTCACTTCCCCATGTGTGACACCAAACAGTGCAATATATATGTACAGATACATGAAGCCTCCTCAAAGATGCAGGAAGTGGCTGAGACATACAGAGATAGGGGTAACCAAACTCATGCCGCAGAAATGTGAGTGGTTAGGTCAGTGCCAGTTAGACAGGCACAAATGGAAGAAAGAACCATGACCTAATCAGGCGTTTCCCTGATTTTACCTGAACCTCTGACTTGTCAGGTTTACAGTAATACCAATAAAATAAGGCAGCCTCAGTTTCAGCTCACAGTGGACACATTTGACCCATTCCTCTGGGAGGAGATGGTGTTGGTGGAACCCAGCCTGGTCTCATTTCCCAAAATCACCAGTTCAGATTCTCAGTCTATTTAAACATCTTTTTTTAAACATCTTATTTTTCCAGAAGAACTTTTCTTTAAATACATTTTTTTCGTAAATGAGTTGTTAAGTCGCAGGTTTATGATTCAGCTTTTATAAGAGAGAGAACTGTGGGCCCACATTTAACCCATGCTGTTTAAGAGGCTAAAAGTTTAAGGAACTTCTACTTCTGAAAGTGTACTTTCATTTTAAGTGTACTTAAAGCTGCTGTTTAAAAGTTCAGAATCACTTGTGTTAATCATTCACGAGAATCACAGGCAGATACTTTCACCATGTGAACAGATGAATAATTTCTTAATTATAGAATTACCTTCATTTTAGAAGTATATTTTAATTAGTATTAGTAATATTAGTATTGTGTGGCCAATACTGATTTAAAGCAACTAGATTTTCAGATATCCGATAATATCAGCCAATATAAATCCAGATTTACATCAGTTTACTTTTTCTGGGAGCCAGAATTCTTTTTGATTCTATTCTATTAATTTTATTTCTTATTTTATCAGTTTACTTTAAGGGTCTACATTCTACATTTTCTTGTATTTCTAAATCTCTGAAGTTCATAACATTTGTGTGGTTTTATATACCAAAAATCATTTTACATAAGCATTTTCCAACCTCTCTTTATCCCTTACTATACACACTGAGATTCTGATAAAGAAGTGTAAAATATTTGCTGCTTACGCTTTGCCATTTTGTTTCAAATATAAACTGCAGTTATAAGTTTACGAGTTTGTAAGTTTCTCTTCCATATTTTGAGTGATACTACAGGGAATAGGAAGGAAATGCTGGTAGGAACATAGAGTTCAGAGAGCAGTGCTTGAGGACCTCAGGGCTCAGATGTCAACAATACAACTGGTCCGAGCATTTTGTTTGAGCCAAACAGTCAAACTGTTGCTTCAGAGGATCACAGTTCATTTCTGTCGCTAAATCATGGCTACAAATTGTATCGTCCCATAGGAAATGACTGGACATCACTTTGTTGCCTGCTAATTTGAATGTATGGTTAGAATTAAACCTTGCTTTGCCTTTAAGACTAATGCACAGAAATTTGCTCTGTTCTGATTGGCCACCCTGCACTGTCTTATTCAAAAAGAGCAGCCTTCAGTGAAACACTCCTTACAACTTCGGTGTGAGTGGGCGGGGCTAAGCTGGTGTAGGCTGGAGAGGTGGATATGTGTAAATGTGTTGTTTTTCAGGACATCACAAAAACAATAAATTCTGAATTTTTGCAGCTTAGTTTCCAAATAAAGACAGTATATTTTCTATTACATGAAACATGGTACATACTTTTACATGTTTTTGCCCTATCATTGAGAGATCCTGAGTTCTAGATGGCCAAATATCAGCAGATTACTGGTGATATTTTTGCAGATACTGTTTACATCCCAGGTCATCAATATCAGCCGATATTATCGGCCAACTGATATATGGATCAGGCTCTAATTATAATCAGTTTACACATGCATTTACAACAGGACTGATACAGCATTGAAGTATATGAACCACGATTCCTAAGGTGTCGTAGTATATTATAGAAATCAAATGAATAGTCAAATCCTTCAGATCTCTTTGAGATCCACTCTGTTTGCAGACATTACTGTGTTACTTAGCAACAACACAATGCAATGCAAGGCGAGTGGGTCTTCCGCGTCCAGCGCTCTCACCTGTATCTGGTGGAATATTCTCTTCAGGTTGTGTCTATGGAGAAAGTTTTGCTCCTGGGTGCACTGCCTCTCCAGCTGGATCAGGAAGTTGTTGAAGAGCACTGTAGCCATGGCCTCATGGTTTGTGGCTGTTTCCCTAGAAAACATCACATCATCAATCTCTTATCGCATCTTCTAACCAGAGAGTTACACATGCTCCTCAAATGTTGTCATTACTTATATTTCCGTGATGCAAATCAGCCCCTATTGAAAATGCACAAAGTTCAGCCACTTCACCACCACATCCTGCTACCCAAGAATTACAAGTTTACCTCGGCTCTTTTGAAGACATCGACTAATGACATGTATTACCCTCTTTTACTCTTTCTTTCTTCATTGACTAAAAATGCATTGTGACTGTGTTTTTAACCCTGATAAACCCTGACAAACCCGCATCCCAGCTGTCTGTAGATTAAATCTGTGTTTTATAGATAGATAGATAGATAGATAGATAGATAGATAGATAGATAGATAGATAGATAGATAGATAGATAGTTTTTGTCAGTTATATTAACATACTGTGTTGTTCATTTTCAGTTTTAGTGACATTTTTAGCAATATCAATAGCAATTATATTAAACAAAAAATAAGCATATCTATAATGCAATATCCATAAAAAAGTTCAGTATTTTCACTAATATTTTGTGCTTTACTCTGGGAGTTAACTATTTATTGCTCATTACTGCCAAGATTACAAAAGGCTTCACTATTTCTTCACAGTAAAATACTGTGTTCAATCAAATGTAAATCAACTCATCTTGTGATATATTCTGTAATATTACTAAATTTTTACAGATCTGGAAAAAATAATTTTATTTATATGTAAATTTACATTAAATCATTGGCTACTGAGCTGCATCACTTTTACAGTTGTTGTGTAAAAATACAGGATACGAGACTGTATCTTATGGTCCAAGTGAGTGTGAAGTCAGAGTATACAGATGCAAATTTACAGTGAATATGGTACTACAAATAGTATCCGGAAATTTACTGTGATTTTAAACTGTTTTTAGCAGTAAATTGTATCTCATTTACTGGGTGCTCCAGATGTTTTAGAAGAAGAAGTTAAAATCCAATGAAATATCAGTGTTTCCTTTCTGAAAAATACCTTAAAGGTATTTTTACTACCTCTAATCTAATACTGTGATGTGTCTGAAAAATTGAACAACACTGAATTTGATCATCCGCCCGATGACAGCTGGGATAGGCTCCGGGACCCCCCGCGACCATGAGGGAGAAGATGCTTAGAAAATGTGCGTGTGTGTGTGTGTGTGTGCGTGTGTGTGTGTGTGTGTGTGTGTGTGTGTGTGTTAATTTGATCAATGTCGTCCAGTCCTGTTATGAAGTATGAGATCCAAAAACTCCAAAAACCCAAAGCCTCCGTACCAGTCCTGGCTCTCAATCCAGTTGGCCAGCACCTGTCTCAGCTCCATAGGAAAGTTGTCATCGTAAAAGTAGTCCACCTGCTCCAGGAACTTCATGTCTAACTGCTGGATTTGTTTCCATTGACTCATATTGCTGCAGACGTTGAAAGAGAAGATGATGAATATCAGTTCAAACCTGGCCACGACGTGCTTTCAGACACTGAGGAGATCGGGGCTGACTGTCACTGTTAACATTCACAGCTTCCAGAATCCTCTCATCAAATGTTTAATCATCAGATTTTCAAACAGTTAAACAGTTGAATGTGAATCCTACCCGCGAGAGTTTCCTCCACAATGTCTAGCCTTCTGAGTCCGAGGTGTTTGGCCTCTTCAGTCCGTTTGGTCCGTTTTGAAGTGACTTTACACTCTTTAGTCTTTATACGTCCGGGCAGAGCGCGGCTCGGTAACCTCTGGGACCTCCTGTTCGTCCTGAACGGGTAGGTAAGCCTATAAACCCTGTTCAGAGCTGGACGCTGAAGTTTCACCTCCTTCACTGCTGCTGCACTACTGCTTCAATACTGCTGTCCTACTACTGCTTCACCCCTCCGCAACGACTACGACCGGGAGTTTCCAATCCCACCCGTATTCAGTCAGGACACGCCCACTCGTCTGTGATTGGCCAATGGCCCTCGCTTCCTTTCGGTTTGTCTAATCTTTCGATCTTTAATTCAGTCATTTCGTTTTAATCAATCAGTTCATTCGATTCAATCGATTCAATGCTTTTCTTTCCCCTTTCCGTCTTTCTCTCTGTCATGCTTTCTTTCTTTCTTTCTTTCTTTCTTTCTTTCTTTCTTTCTTTCATGCTTTCTATTCTTTCTTTCTTTCTTTCTTTCATGCTTTCTATTCTTTCTTTCTTTCTTTCTTTCTTTCTTTCTTTCTGTCATGTTTTCTTTTTATTTCTTGCTTTCTTTCTTGCTTTCTTTCTTTCTGCCATGCTTTCTTTTTCTTTTTTTCCTTCTTTCTTTCCTCCTTTCTGTCTTTCTTTCTGTCATGCTTTCTTTCTTTCTTTCTTTCTTTCATGCTTTCATTGATTCATCTCCTTCATTAATTAATTCCATTATCACATTTCTTTATTTCTTTCTTTCTTGCTTGCTTGCTTACTTTCTTTCTTTCTTTCATCCTTTCTTTCTTGCTTGCTTGCTTTCTTTCTTTATTTATTTTTTCTTTCACACTTTCACTGATTCATCTCTTTCTCTGATTCATGCCTTTATCAGTTCTTTCATTTTTTCTTTCATTCCTTCTTTGTTGGTTTCTTTCGTTCTCTTGGTTTTCTTTCTCTTTCTTTCTGTTTTTTCCCCTCTCTTCACCACTTCTCTGCATCTTAATAATCTCTCTCAATTTTAAATGTATCAATTCATTTATTCTTTCTTTCTTTCATTCATTCTTTCTTTCTTTCATTCATTATTTCTTCCTTTGGCTTGGTTTGGTTTCTTTTTTCATTAATAATAGTTTGACAACTGAATGAAATGAAAGTGTTATGAAGAATAATCTCAGACAAAAACAGAAAAAGGCCAACTGGTCAGAGGGAGTAACGTCAGAGACTGTCCATTTCTGTCCTGTGTTGCTTTACGAATAAGTGACGTCTTAATCACGTTATTTTTTTCAGATGAAAACATTCTGAGAAAATATGATGAGATCTGCACAGAACTGAGGCTCAGGGCTTCACACTGAGTCAGTCTGCTGAATGAGATATTTACCCTGTAAGGTACCTGCAACTGTGTATCCCTTTCAGGGTTTCATCAGTATCACAGCGTAGAAACACAAAGGAGTAACGTTTATCACAAGCAACAAAAGCTGAAAGGAACTGAACCTGTTCATTGGCTGAAGTCCATTCATGCCCTCGTCTGTATAGCTGGATAATCAGCAGGTGAAGTTTTTCAAGGAAACGATTTAGGGCTGTTCTCATGAACAAGGAAACGTTTTTTTCTGAGAGGGGAATTCCCCGTGAACGAAGATTATTCACTAATACTAACTGCAGACTTTTACAGCTTTTACAGTGGCTTTTACAACAACCACTTCCTTAGAGAGGGCTGAAGAAGTTCAAAGATTTCAGGAATGTTGTCCAGTTTCAACAACAGTCATTATATTATATTACATTATATTACACATGGGAGGTCTCACATTATACCACACGTACAGGTATAGCCTGTATTATAAGGGCATCGCCTTTGAAGAAAACATGAACTGCACACGGAGAAGAACATTCATTACTGTAATATTATTTATTAACTACAGTGTTGCACATTGAAATGTCACACATTTAGGTTGAACTGATTCACAAAAAAATTGCAGTAAAATTACAGTAAAAAGTAAATTAACTAGTTTTCTTCAGCATAAACAAATACTTTGAATGAATGGTTCTTTCAGTCACTGTATTTTTGAGGTGAATAAACTAGTTCAGTTACCGCATGAAGTTATGTTAGATTGACCTGACACACTGTTTTTTTACAGCGCTCACAGGTTCTGAGACAACATACACTGTCCAAAAAAAGGTACTGCGCAGGTTTTCCATTCCAGGTATAAACAATGCAAATATACCCTCAAAGGCACAACGACAGCCAGACTGGGTACCTTAAATATTTCTTTCTCAGGGGAAAGTGCGTATTTGCATTTTCATAACCTAAAGTTTTAAATAGGTCTGTGACGATGCTGCTACAGTAGATGGGCTCACCAGTCCTACTCAAAGTCCCCTTCAGTAGCAGTAATGCCAACCAATCAGCACTCAGTAGCGGTAATGCTAATCAATCAGCACTCAGTAGAAATAATGCCAACCAATCAGCTCTCAGTAGCAGTAATGCCAACCAGTCAGCGCTCAGTAGCAGTAATGCCAACCAATCAGTACGCCATAACAGTAATGAAACCAATCAGTATTCAGTAGCAGTAACGCCAACCAATCAGCTCTCAGTAGCAGTAACGCCAACCAGTCAGCACTCAGTAGCAGTAATTAAACCAATCAGTACTCAGTAGCACTAATGCTAACCAGTAATGCCAGCATCCTACAGCACAAACTGAATGAAATTTCTTAGCTTTTTTGGTGAAATACATACTTTAAAAGTACATATTTTAATTTAGCTTTTCAATATTGGCCGTTTAGCTCCATTCACCCCCATTCATCGAGGACTCGCTCTTGGGTGCCCTCTGGCGGTTCACAGTTGTGTTTTGATTTAAATCTTTTTGATAAGTTGTAAGAAACAGCTTTAGTTCATTTATTATAAAAGGAAAAAGCTCTTATACGTCTAAATTTGCTTTTGTGAATATGATATTTTGCTAGAAAAAATTAAAGATTCAATACATAATACATTCATATTAATTTTCATAATCATGAAAATAGAATATATTTGCAAGTGAACATATAATTCGCACTAATGCTGCACTCGTAAAACAACGGTTCTTCAGAGGTTCTTTAGTAAAGATTATTGTTCTACATAGAACCATGGACACAATCAAAGAACTATTTGCATGACTAAACGGTTCTTTGCATGTTGATATCGTTCTTCATATTGATGAAAAATGTGAAGTATATGGTTCTACATAGAAAGATTCTGAAATTGGTTCTATATAGTGCCAAAAAGGGTTCTACAATTGCTATAATGTCAAGCCTGTAACAACAGAAGAACCCATTTTCAAAAAGGTTCTATTTAGAACCATGTACAGCACATTCTCCATCCGTCTGAAGAACACTTTCACCATGCAAAGAAAAATGTAATCATGCAAATGTATCATTGAGTGCTCATGGCTCAATATAGAGCCATTATCTTTACTAAAGAACCCTTGAAGAACGTTTAAATGTTTTTAAAGTGCATTTTTATGAAGTTGAGCAGATCAGGGCAGAATTTCTCAGAGTGGCTGCAGAACCAAAATATGATAGACCTTCACGAAACGTACATTTGGTATCAATGTTGGTTTATAATTATAAAAAGTTAAACTTATTGGGGTCAAATCTGTAAATTAACATTCAAGGCACGTCTCTTGCTTTATTGGTTAAGAAACACTGCAAGGGCAAAGTTCATGCTTTCCTCCAAGATATATACTTAACAAACATATTTCAGTGTGAGACAGCATAAGGGCTTGTAACAGTGTTCCTCTGAAGCACGTTCCTGATTGCCCTGTTATTCTCACGAAGGCTGAGCGGCTTCTATGGGTGGTCGATTATTTATTGTAGTAAAGTTATGGAACACTCTGCCCCAGTCTATTCGGGATGCCACCTCTCTATCTTCATTTAAATCTCTGTTAAAGACTTGCTTGTTTCCACTGTGGGCGGCACGGTGGCGTGGTGGGTAGCGCTGTCGCCTCACAGCGAGGAGGCGCCTGGGTTCGATTCTCTCTGTGTGGAGTTTGCATGTTCTCCCCGTGTCTGCGTGGGTTTCCTCCGGGTTCTCCGGTTTCCTCCCACAGTCCAAAGACATGCAGTCAGGCCAATTGGACATGCTAAATTACCCCTAGGTGTGAGTGACTGTCTGTCTGCCCTGTGATGGACTGGTGACCTGTCCAGGGTGTATCCTGCCTTCTGCCCGGAGACTGCTGGGATAGGCTCCAGCTCCCCATGCAACCCTGACGGAGAAGCAGCTTAGAAAATGGATGGATGGATGTTTCCGCTGTGCATTCAATCTTCTGTTTATACTTGAATGTTTACCTGTATTGTCCTTTTGTTTAATGTGTTGATGTTTAATATGTTGATGTTCTTTGATTGTAAAGCGTCCTTCAGCATGGGAAAGGCACTATTTAAATAAAAGTGATGATGATTGTGATGATGATGATGATGATGATGATGAAAAGCATATTCATCCTGCATTCAAAGAACAAGCATCTGTATTTAAACCAATAGTAACCAGACCAGGTTGCTGGCCTCGCAGAAGCATGACAGCACTTGAAGGTCTGGTGTCAAACACTGTAGTGGTTGTTCACAGTCCCACACGTTTGCTCAGGATTCTGGGGTTTGCAAACTGCGCTACACCACCTACTGGTGCCGAGAATAAAAGCAATTCCGGCTGCTGCTCTGCTGTATTAGAGATGCAGTGTAGATAACTGTACGCAGGCCTGCCGTGCCAGAAACCACATAGACGGGTTTATTTCAAATGACCATGTGACCTGGTTGGAAGGAAATGTGTGATGATTTTGGCACAGAGAGGGTGCACAGTATTTTATATTAGCCTCGCAGCTTCAGTGCAAACTACTGAAATTTACAGCCATAAAATTTTGGTCAAATTATTACATTTTATTTTTATTTTCTAAGAGAAAATAAGTTACAGAGAACACGCCTCTTTATGGAGCCGCTAAGTTGACAGGGTGACTCGTTTTTTAATAAGGCCACAAAAGTAGTATATAGAGGCCACAACCTCCTTTATTGAGGCCACAAATTATTGTACTGAAGCCACAAGTTACTATATTAAGACCACAAATTACTATTTTGAGGCCACAAGTTACCATATTGATGCCCCAAATTATTATATTGAGGCCACAAATTAATATACCAAGGCCAACTATATTGAGGCCACAGGTTACAATATTAATGCCACAAATTGTTATATGGAGAACACAAATCACTATATTGAGGCCACAACTTATTATATTCAGACCAGAAATTACTGTTTTGAGGCCACAAGTTACCATATTGAGGCCCCAAATTACTATATTGAGAACACAAATCACTATACTGAAGCCACAAATCAATATATTGAGGCAATGTATTAATATACTGAGGGAACAAATTAATATACTAAAGTCACAAATGACTATATTGAGGTCATGAGTTACTATAATGAGGCCACAAATGAGTATATTGAGGCTATCCATTAATATATTAAAGCCACAAATTACTATATTGAGGCCACAAATTAATATACTGGGGTCTTGCATGAATATATTGACTGCACTAATTAATACTTTAAGGTCACAAGTTAATACATTAAGGCCACAAATTACTATATTGAGGCCACAAATTAATATATCAAGATCACAAATTACTATATTGAGGCCACAAGCTACGATATTAATGCAACAAATTGCTATATGGAGAACACAAATCACTATATTGAGGCCACAAATGAATATATTGAGGCAATGTATTAATATACTGAGGGAACAAATGAATATACTAAAGCCACAAATGACTATATTGAGGTAACGAGTTACTATACAGAGGCCACAGATTAGCATATTGAGGCTATGCATTAAAATATTAAGGCCACTAGTTTCTATATTGAGGTCATGCATTTATATATTAAGGCCACAAATTACTATATTGAGGCCACAGATTACTATATTGAGGCCACAAATTAATATACTGAGGCCATATATTCATATATTCAAGCCATAAATTAATATACCAAGGCTATAAATTACTATATTGAGGCCACAAGTTACAATATTAATGCAACAAATTGTTATATAGAGAACACAAATCACTACATTGAGTTTCCTTCAGAAATAACATTTCCAAAGTCTCTGGACTCACAATCAAAGAAATGCAAGCCTCCACAAACACCTTCAGTTATCAGGGATTGGAGCGACTACATTCTCTCTTACAGACCTCTGGACCTCTCAGTGAAGACCCCTCACTCCCGTTGGACAGTTTGTCAAGATGGGCCAGGGTGTAAACAAAGAGTTCCATTCTAAAATTCTGTATATCCATTTGGACTTATTTTGGGTATAAAGAATAGAAAAGCATTACAGTTGATGTATAAATGAAAATGCAGTTTTCTTTCTATATGATATGATATGAATATAATAATAAGAGCCACATGTTGTTGTTATTATTATAATAATTAGTAGTAGCAGTAGTAGCAGTACTAATATTACAAACAAGACAGGAATACAAATGAATATATTTGTAATAATATGTCTGAAGCAGTTCAGTAATAACAATCAGTGTTCACGCTCCAGTCCATACAGTCCACATATGGAATCTAAGCTGCAAACACAGCTCGTTTTTTGTGATCTCACGAAAAGAAACACATTGAAATCTGTCCAACTAGTCAGACTACAGCACTTAAGCCCCACCCACTCACACTGAAGTTATAAGGTGTGCTTCTTAAATCAAACAAAACATAGGACAGCCTTAAAAGCACTTAAGGACAGTCTTAAAGATGCTTAAGGACAGTCTTAAAGGTGCTTAAGGACAGTCTTAAAGGCACTTAAGGACAGTCTTAAAGGCACTTTAGGATAATCTTAAAGGCACTTAAGGACAGTCTTAAAGGCGCTTAAGGAGAGTCTTAAAGGCACTTAAGGACAGTCTTAAAGGCGCTTAAGGACAGTCTTAAAGGCGCTTAAGGACAGTCTTAAAGGCACTTAAGGACAGTCTGAAAGGCGCTTAAGGACAGTCTTAAAGGCACTTAAGGACAGTCTTAAAGGCACTTAAGGACAGTCTTAAAGGCGCTTAAGGACAGTCTTAAAGGCACTTAAGGACAGTCTTAAAGGCGCTTAAGGACAGTCTTAAAGGCACTTAAGGACAGTCTTAAAGGCACTTTAGGACAGTCTTAAAGGCACTTTAAGGACAGTCTTAAAGGGGCTTTAGGACAGTCTTAAAGGCGCTTTAGGACAGTCTTAAAGGCACTTAAGGACAGTCTTAAAGGCGCTTAAGGACAGTCTTAAAGGCACTTAAGAACAGTCTTAAAGGCGCTTTAGGACAGTCTTAAAGGCACTATAGGACAGTCTTAAGGGCACAGTGAAAAAAACAGCTTGTTTCATTCTAACCTCTTATTCTCCAGGGTATATTTTGGTTTGTCTGAAATCGAAATGTACGTGACCAAATCGTGAGACAAATCATTCAGTAACTGCATGAAATAAATGTACATTTTATATTATTTATTTATTGTAAAAGCTCCTCTCAAATTAACGGAACGTGTTTTATGATCACACATATTGCTATATGCTTACAGTTTACTGCTGAAAGCCAGAAATCTTACATGCTCTTTGTATTTATTTATTTATTTATTTAATTTTTTTTTTACAAAAGTCATTTTTACAGAGCAGATCACTGAAGAGACGCCTTTCAGTAGAAAAACAATTTTTGAAACTTCATTTATTATGAGGATTTTTTTTTTTTTTTTTGAAGAAAAAAGCTGTGATGTTATTGATTAAATGTTGATCAAATGTTATTGGACAGGCCTGCGTGTTGCTCTCCAGCCTCTAGGCGGCAGCAGCGTCTTCAGCGCAGCAGGAGAAGAAGAAGATCAACATGGTGGAGGAGAGTGGGATCCGCGTGGTTCGCTGCGGCGGCAATAAAATCAGCTTTAGAGCTCCGATCATCTCTAAAGACAGCAGGTATGAGCAGAGATATGATGAACCCTAAAGGCTTTTCTGGCCGGCCGGGTTTCTGGGTGAGGAACAGGAGCGTCCTGTTAGAATTTTCCCGTTCCACCTTAAATCGTGCAGAGGTTTCAGTTAAACTACTGCACCATTTAAGGTGGAACGGGAAAGTTATCATTTTTCTTACATTTCTAACAGCGTTTCCTTCTAAATCAGAGGCACAGCTTTACTCCACATGTTCGTTTAAGCAGTGAACGGTGCCAGAGCGAGTGTTCATGTGTTGATGGGCCGTCTAATCTTACTTGAATTGCAGACTTAAAGGGGAACTACACTGTCTTTTTAAAAAGAATCTGTATAATTTAGTGTTTGAGATGTGAACAAAGTCATTCAGAGTGTCTTGATGTGAAATGATTCATTATAGACAAACTTACAGGCTCAGAATTGTTTACAGTGGGGATGATAGGAACCAGGGGTGATAATGCCTACAACACAAGCAGAGCCGTTTTAGTTACTGTCCCAAACCACCAGTGAACCCACACGTGTCTTCTGAGTTATCATATGTGATGCTCATGATTCTAAATTAATCAGAAATCTGAAAAAAAAGTAAATGAAATATTTACCTAAGATCTCCCTCCACCATGAATGGGTTGAAAAGTTTATTAAAAATAAAATTTAGACCAAAACTTTGTCACAGAGCTACCATACAACAGTGTCTCCATATTCACATTTTGTGTAGTAACTTTCTGAGAGGGAGGCATTAAACTCTTAAGACGTCTGGTTCCTATCACCACCACTCTGAGCAATTCTGACTACAACACAGCATTTCACTTTAAACCACTCCGAATGGCTTTACCTCTCACCCATTCACTTGCGTAGAAAATTTGACACTCAACTCCCTCTTGATTTCAGGGGAAGCATACAGGCTACCAATACTATAGCAATAGCATTACTGAAACCTAGAAATGCCACAGAATTTATGCTGAGATTTCTGCAGCCAGGTGGAAAATGCTCATGTACGTAACGTGGCCTGATTGTCTTCAAAGTATTCCAGAAGTATTGAGCAGTTCTTTCACATCGCTGTCTGATTACTTGCGGTTAGACTGTTACACCTAACTCATTTCCCAGATGATGCTTATAGATGATGGATGGTATGTGCCAGCTCCCTCTCATATGTTTATTTATGTGCTCATATAGAATCGTTCAAACACTTTGAGCAAAATGAATGTTTCTTCAAACTGATTTGAAGCTTTGAAACCCGGATTCCACACAGCACCCAGTGTCATACAGGCTAACAGCCTATGGAATGTTTATATATGTATTTATTATGAACTGACAGCTGGCAGCCTCTTTTTTATTCACATTGTTCAAAGCTGATATGAAGAAAAAATGCAACTCTTATAGCTTTGATTTCAGCGCTTTGTCAGTTACACACACACACACACACAAGGCAGGTGTACAACCCCAATTTCAATGAAGTTGGGATGTTGTGTAAAACAAATAACAGAATACGATGATTTGCAAATCCTTTTCAACCTGTATTCAATTGAATACACTACAAAGACAAGATGTTTAATGTTCAAACGGATAAACTTTATTGTTTTTTGCAAATATTCACTCATTTTGAATTTGATGCCTGCAACACGTTTCAAAGAAGTTGGGACAGGGGCAACAAAAGACTGGGAAAGTTGAGGAATGCTCAAAAAACACCTGTTTGGAACATTCCACAGGTGAACAGGTTAATTGGAAATATTTTATTTATAATATATGCTGCCATCCAAGCAACGTCTTTTTCAGGAACGTCCTGCTTATTTCAGCAAGACGATGCCAAGCCACATTCTGCACGTGTTACAACAGCGTGGCTTCGTAGTAAGAGTGTGGGTACTAGACTGGCCTGCCTGCAGTCCAGACCTGTCTCCCATTGAAAATGTGTGGCGAATTATGAAGCATAAAATACGACAACAGAGACCCCGGACTGTTGAGCAACTGAAGTTGTACATCAAGCAAGAATGGGAAAGAATTCCACCTCCAAAGCTTCAACAATTAGTGTCCTCAGTTCCCAAACGCTTATTGAGTGTTGTTAAAAGGAAAGGTGATGTAACACAGTGGTAAACACGCCCCTGTCCCAACTTCTTTGGAACGTGTTGCAGGCATCAAATTCAAAATGAGTGAATATTTGCAAAAAACAATAAAGTTTATCCGTTTGAACATTAAACATCTTGTCTTTGTAGTGTATTGAATTGAATGTAGGTTGAAAAGGATTTGCTAATCATCGTATTCTGTTGTTATGTTTTACACAACGTCCCAACTTCATTGGAATTGGGGTTGTAATTAGAATTATTGTATGCAGAAGCTCAAATCCTTCTGATTGGAGTGAGCTGAGTGAGCTACACGTAATAATGCAGAATTTGTGCCCTTCAAAACTTCTACTTTGAGCACATGAGTCCCATGAGAATCAGAAAGTTTGAGACTGTCTACCTCACCTGTACCAGCGATTTCTGCATGTAAAGGGCAAAGATGGAAAAGACCTGTCAGTTTAGAATCAGACAGTGATTTTATATACGTATTATATGCACATGTATACATATACGTATATGTATGTATTGTTTGCTTGTTTGTTTGTAGGTTCCTGTTATGTGCTTCAGGGGATTTAGTCAAAGTGTTTAGCACCAGCACAGAGGAGTGCGTCCATGTGCTAGAGGGCCACACAGGCCAAGTCACCGGCGTTATCTTGAATCCTACCAACCACCTCCAGGTCTGTATTAATCTCATCTTGTTTTTAACCGAACAGCTTCAGTGTATTATAGAAGTGCTTGTGTATAGATGAATTGCACAAGATTTGCTGGAAGTTTTTTCCAACTCCAGACTGAGAGGCTTTCACTGAATTGCTGAGTTCAAAGTTCTGCCATCCCATCTGTACCATCAGAGCTTATAGGTCCCCAAAGTCATGACGTTAATTCTGTAGTAGGCGATGTTAGGAACAAGCAGAGTTCAGATTTCAGTGAGGAAATAAATGGAGTTTTTGGAAATTTTTGCCTTCTCGTCCTGTGGGGATACGTTTTGCCGCTGATTGGTAAACATTACACCTGTTCTGCAGCAATGGAAGTAAATTGGTACAAACAATTCCTACAGATATCCCAGCATTTGTCATTATTACTCTGTGTCTGCACAAATCACAAATCTGCCTAATCCCTCATACTGCACTGCAGGATGTAGTATATTGACATATAAGACAAAGTGTCAGTGAGGACAGTTTCAGGCACTTGGAAACTGGAGGAAACTCTGATGGAAGGAGGTATGACAGACCCAAAGCCCCAACAGATCACAAGACAAGTTTCTGAGGATCAACAGCTTGTCTCACAGGACATTTTACTTGTAATGCCTGAAGTAAGAAAGTCTTAGTTTGGAGCTGCAGGTTTGACCAGTCAAGGAGTAGTAAGAAGGCCATGATGGTCTGGGGCCCCTTTGCTGGATCCAAAGTCGGCAACTGGCACCCTGAACCAAAAAGGCTGCCCAATCATTTTTACAGCAAAATGCAGTTAAAAAAAAGTGGCTGCTTTGAGTCAAAAAAATTGGATAAAATTTAACCAGTAATTATTGATATTCATATATTGACTACTAATCAATCTTGTAATTCGGAGAATCCCGTGACCTTGATTTAAAAAAAAAACATACACAAGACAAAAACATATCATGTTGGGGGGCAGTCATGGGCTGGAGGTTAGGGTACTGGCCCTGTGACTGGAAGGTTGCTGGTTCAATCCCCAGTGCTGACAGTCCATGACTGAGGTGTCCTTGAGCAAGACACCTAACCCCCAACTGCTCCCCGGGCGCCGTGGATAGGGCTGCCCACCGCTCCGGGCAAGTGTGCTCACTGCCCCTAGTGTGTGTGTATTCACTAGTGTGTATGTGGTGTTTCACTTCACGGATGGGTTAAATGCGGAGGTGGAATTTCATCGTTTGTGGGATTAAAAAAGTATCACTAATGTTTGGAACATTCTTGTTTAACGCCACGCACGATAGTGGGGACCACTAGGTCCATTACGTGCTGTAGGTCTGCACTTTTTCTCTCCCCATTGATTGCATGCTAAATAAATGTGTATTTATGTGCATAAACCACAAATCAAAGTTGTTTACTTTCTCTTTTTTATTTTTCTTTAAGTTTTACTCAACATTTTCATTGTTTGGCTGATAAACTGAATTATGGTGGACCATAGTTGTTTTTTGTGGGCTGTGGCTTTCTATGTGTTTTTTGCTCTTTATTAGCAAAATGAATCCAAGAAAACGGTCACCTGACTTTGAAATCGCTTGCTGATGGTCACAGTGGTCATCAGTGCTGCTGTTAACTGACTTTTATTTAGTACATCATTATTAAGTGCTCGTAAAGCAGGACTCCTTTAAGATTAAGCTATAAACAGAAGGAAGCTGTAACCTTACTGCTTACTTTTTACTCTGCAGGTCTACTCTTGTTCAGCAGATGGCACTATTAGACTGTGGGACTTCATTGATGGCATCCTTATCAAGGTATAGTTAAAAAAAAATGTGTCAAAAGCTCAAATACATGTTTTTAGAACAATTTCTAATTTTCTGTTGGTTCTGTTTTTAGATATTTGTTTGTGGATGGCCGATATTCTCTATATATGTCTCAGAGAAACACGTTGGAATCGCTTTTATTACTATTCACATGGAAAGTAAGAAACATGGTGGTAAGTATTAGACTTAATCTGTCCTGATGTGATTGGCTTAGAGCAGTGGTCCTCAATCCTGCATGTTATACTGTTTTTTCCCTGGTCTAAAGTGCTGGAAAGACAGGATAAGTTATATATAAAGTTTTATGTATTCTAAAATTTTAACAATGGATATAATGTTAGACTGCACACAAGTAGAAAATGCTTTTTTAACATTTAATTTAATAATCATGTCATTCATCCCAACCATTGACAGAACTGAAGCCCTATTTGAGCTGGATTTGTTTTACCAGAGGGGCTCTGGTAATGTAATTTGACTGGTCGATTTGTACTGGATAAAGTAGTCATTATTTAAATGGTCGTGTAAACACCACACTGATTCCTTAGATCCGAGTAAGGTCTAGAAATCAGATAAAGAGAGCTGGATTTTAGCTCAGTAATCAGATTTCTCAATGCATGTGAACTCTTACTCTGATTTCTTTTGGATTTCTCGATCTGCACATGTGCGAAAATGGACGGTGGTACCAGAAATAAGCAAGTAGTGTTGCCAAGAGTTGGCAGCAAAACATTTTTGAAGCACTGTTGAAGCCAACTCCTGCTTCACAAAAGGAAGATTTGAAATTTAAAAGGAATTTAAATATTCATTTTCTAGAAGTGTTTTTTTAAACCTGCGGCGTGAAGTTTGAGTCTTACATTATGTTTACGTCACGCCGCCTTTTCTGAGTTTTTTTTGGCTGGTAGACCAAGAGTTTTCCCATTATCTGGTTACTCAAGTTCATGTAAACTCTTTGATTGGATTACTGACCAAATCTGATTTTCTGCAGTTATCAGGTTAATAAGTGCATGTAAATGCGCTCATTGCCATTCCCCTTATTGGACAATCAGCAATGTTGATTACAGTACATTTTTTAAATAATAAAGGAATAAATGTCCATTTTAACAATTATCCTTATCTCTTAATGGCCAAAAGACAGGGGTGTAATTGTCTGTTACTGGGATTTGTTATCACATTACCATTAGGTTATTACTATTTTGAAGAATTATGGAAGGCAGTTTTTTTTTCTGGAATTATTACATAGCAGATTTGTAAGAACTGTGGATGTTGTGCTAAAGTAAAATCAGCTGTTAAAATTTAGTAGTTATTACTCAAATTACACTGCCTCCTCAGGTAAAACTAACCCATCTCAAACTGGGCTCAGCACACCTGGTTCACTTCAGGATCAGTTTGTTAATTAGTTCATTAGTTGCATTAAGTGTGATGGGAGTAGAATGTGCATGGCAGTGGAACTCCAGGACCAGGGTTGAGAACCACTGCTGTAGAGCAAGATCAGTTCTCACATTCATCTTCCAGCCCTTTTGGTGTGTTATTAACAAGTGATTGCTGGTTTTTGTGACTTGTTGCTACATGATTTATGTTCAAGATATGTTTGTAGACACAAGTTTCAAAGTCTGTGTTTGTGTCTCCAGAGAACTTCCAGTTGGTGGCCTTACATCTTCCCAAAGTGCCGGAGCAAGAGGTCGAAGCAAGAGAGATGTCGGCTGTTTTGTGTAATATCAGCTCCAACCCTGGTTCCACAGCTATGGGCCGAGGGGTGAGTATTGTTAGGGCTGTTTTGGAGCACCTTGAGGTCTCCTGTATGGCCTCTGTTTAAGAGCTAGGCTTTAAGTGGGTGGAATTCATGAATAAACATGTTACGTAAATATTGTTCATAATGGGTTTGTTAATTTAGTGCTTGTTCAAAGAAAGCCAAGCAGGCTGTACAGTATTTGTCCATGTAATTGTTTGTAATTACAACTTAACCATTAGGGGCAACAACTCATCCTGTTATTTTTTTTGTCATATTGGAGCATTTCATCATGAAAAAAAAAAGTAAGGTAATTATGGAATGATAATGTCGTCTAGACCTAGGGACTCATCCTCTCTTTTCCGGAATAAGTGCAAACCTAATCTAGGGAGGAGTCAGAACATTCAAACATCCGTGAATATTAAATTAATATTAAATTAGCTTTTCAAATATGTAGATTGGCTTCTCTAAAAAAAATTTCATATTCAAGAGCCATGAGATGTCTGAACTCTGTACTTCAGCAGAGGGCAGCCTATACTCTGCTTCTTCCATTTTAGACGGTTTCTGATGTGTTTAGTACAAAGAAGGAAGCACATAAAGACCACTGCAGTGTGCTCACTGCCCCCTAGTGTGTGTGCATTCACTTGTGTGTGTAAGCGGTGTTTCACTGCACGGCTGGATTAAAATGCGGAGGTGAAACTTCCTATAGTGGGATTAATAAGGGGCACTTAACTATATATATATTTTGATATTTTTTGCAGGGTGAATATGTTGCCAGTGTTATGGGTCGCCAGCTCACTGTGTATTTCTTCAAGAAGCTGAAGACATACCGGTAAATCGCACACTAACAGTGATGCAGCTGTTCTTTTAATAGAGCCTGTGAGCTCAAGGGCGTGCTAGGACATGCCCAGTCACTGTTTACCTGCCTCTGTCAGGGGGCCCATGTTTTCCTCTTTGACTCTTCCACAGTTTCCAATTACGAAGTGCACGGGGGAGTGGCAGAGTCCACTATCTAATTCTCGTTTATTTTTAATGAAGGTTTTCCTTGAAGGCCACTGATAAGAAAGGTGCCAAAAATGCCTTCACCTGTGTAGCTTGTCACCCTAAGGATGACTGCATCGCTACTGGGCATGAAGACGGCAAGATCCGTCTGTGGTGAGTGAGTGGGCTGGGTGTCAGATGTGAATCACTCAAATTAAGTTACTCATTTTTTATAACAAGTTATTTGCTCTGTTTTTCTGTTCATCAAATACTATCCTAACAAGAAAAAAATGCTTTGTAAGGCATGTGAGCCATTCTAAGCACCTGCCTAGGAGAAAAAAACTGTCTTTTTCTCATGAACAGGAGAAACTTCAATCAGAAAAAAGAGTACACATATTCCACTCAACACTGGCACCATGATGCTGTAGGCACCTTATGTTTTACCACAGAAGGTACAGTAACTTACTGACCAGCGCAATCTAGCTTTCACACATCTTGGGAGGATATTTTTTTTGTTGGTGGATTTCTTTCAGAATCTGGCTTTTAAGCAACTCCTGTCCTCCTCTGCTACCTGGTCCTTCTATACAGGCATGCACCTGCTGAGTGGTGGCGTGGAGTCTGTGCTCGTCCAATGGCATTGCGAAGAAGTGAACAAGAAGGATTTCCTTCCTCGTCTGGGTGGAGCCATCTCTCATATCTGTGTGTCTCCAGATGGACAGATGTACAGCACAAGCCACTTGGACAACAGTAAGAGCTTCAACACATCAGCCAGCTCAATAGACCGAAGCGTTTACCAATATGATAACGTAATTAACACATCAATGTGGTGAAATTAGTTGAAGTTCTAAAGGCATCGATTCATTATGCATAGTCATAACTAGCCTTGAACCGAGAATTGATCCTTACAAACATAGATTTTATGTTGGTGGTGTGTCAAGGTATATGGACACCCGGGGGCAGTCATGGGCTGGAGGTTAGGGAACCAGCCTCGTGACCGGAAGTTCGCCGGTTCAATCCCCAGAGCCGACAGCACATGACTGAGGTGTCCTTGAGCAAGACACCTAACCCCCATCTGCTCCCCGGGCGCTGCGGATTGGGCTCCCCAGGCAAGTGTGCTCACTGCCCCCTAGTGTATGTGCGCTCACTAGAGTGTATGTGGTGTTTCACTTCACGGATGGGTTAAATGCAGAGGTGAAATTTCCCTGTTGTGGGACTAAATTTTTTGGAAAAGCAAGCTTTTATTTTGACCACTACATGAGTGCAATTCAGGTCATGAGAGGTAAAGTGCGAGAGACTGAAGGAGGCAGAGTGAGAGAAAGTGGAGTGGAGGTGCCAGCAGGAGAATAAGCAGCACTTGCCCTACTACTAACTAGTACAAGAAACTAGCACAGTTGGCCTGGCTGAATTTTCTATCTCTTCATTCGAAAGAATGCCAGGTTGCAGCTGCGCTAGTAATTTATCTAATATTTACGAACGAATGAGAACCGAGAAGCGTTTTAACAAGAAATCGCACAAGGAGAGACTCATAGCTTGTGGTTTGCAGCCAGTAAGCCTTAAACATTACTGAAATACGGTCTGAAGAAATGGCTCTTTATATTAGAAAAGTGTGTTTGGCCGTTTCTGTGGATGATATTTAAGTAAAAGGTGATATTTGTGTCTACTGCTGTCAAGCGTGAAACTTCAGTTCTGCAGGAGCAAAATGGACCAAAATACTTTTATAGCACTCGCAGAGATGCCAGGTTAAAACTGAGAGAAGTAAATTTCTGTTGCATTTACATTATTCACAGCATCGTAACTTTTTGGGAATTTGGGTGTGTGTGTGTGTATGTATGTGTGTGTGTGTATGTATATATATATGTGTGTGTGTGTATATATATATATATATATATATATATATATATATATATATATATATATATATATAGAGAGAGAGAGAGAGAGAGAGAGAGAGAGAGAGCAGTCGTGGGCTGGAGGTTAGGGATCCAGCCTTGTGACCGGAAGGTCGCCGGTTCAATCCCCAGAGCCGACAGCACATGACTGAGGTGTCCTTGAGCAAGACACCTAACCCCCAACTGAACTGCTCCCCGGGCGCTGCGGATTGGGGTACCCACCGCTCTGGGCAAGTGTGCTCACTGCACCCTAGTGTCTGTGTGCTCACTAGAGTGTATGTGGTGTTTCACTTCACGGATGGGTTAAATGCGGAGGTGAAATTTCCCCGTTGTGGGACTAATAAGGGTCTCTTAATCTTAAAGAAGACAAAGACTTTGACGGCTTAGTCTTGTGAACTAAAACTGTGTTTGTAATAGCTGAGTGCAGTCAATTATGTTTTATGCATATAATTTATAACATGTTATTTTCATGTAATATATTCATACTTTGGGTTCAGTGTCATGCCCCTACCTC
The DNA here is from genome assembly GCF_015220715.1 of Pygocentrus nattereri. Taxonomy (NCBI): domain Eukaryota; kingdom Metazoa; phylum Chordata; class Actinopteri; order Characiformes; family Serrasalmidae; genus Pygocentrus; species Pygocentrus nattereri. The sequence continues at coordinate 11,754,295 of NC_051216.1, read as the reverse complement.
AACGCTATTATTGTATATCATGATAACAATTGTGCCATGAAAAATTGAGTTGTCCCTCTCTTCTAATCCTTGACAGAGATCAACATCATTCACTGCAGCCTGAAACTGTCGGCGGTGATTCAGGGCCTGGTCAAAGGTGTGTAGTAACAGCCTTTTTTTACTTCCCTGTGACTCAGCTAAATGATTCCCTGCCTGTAACTTTAGCTCTTCTCCTCTGTTTCTCTTTCAGGAAACATTTGGACGGATCTGATGATTGACCCACGCACCAGGGCTCTGGTGATGAATGGAAGGCCAGGACACCTTCAGTTCTACTCTCTACAGCAGGACAAACAGCTTTACAGTGTAAGCATGAAACAGCAAACACAAGGGTCAGGTTGCCTTGACTCCATGGCTACAGTAACGCTGTGTTGTGATTCGGCGCAAATTTCTTTGTATCGTCAGCTGTAATCAGTCCTTCGCTCCTCTGCAATAACATTGTGCTCAAGAATTCATAACAACCAGTTTAGTTTTTTTGCATTAACTTTATATTTGTCGTATTTAAATAATCTGCCATAGTCGTGTCTTGTTTCAGGAAGTTGTCAAGTTCGTTAAGAGTTCACTTGCTTTTTTTTTTATCTAAAAGTGCGTCAGCTGATGGCAAGCAAATGCCTGAAGTTATGAAAGCCCAAGAAACATTTAATGAGAGAATCTTTGGTTCATCTAAGTACTTAGAGAATGTGACTGAAACAAAAATTTTCACATTGCATCACCGTGTGCTTCTCTGAGCACATTTTGGATGTCCCCAGTACTTACAGAACGTCAGCTGCATCTTTCATTACAGCATGATTAGTCCTGCTTAATTTGACTTATTGCAGCACAGTATGTGAAACATTTCAGAAAAATGTGTTCATTGTTTTCGTTATGTTTTTAGAGGAACCCCATCATTGAAAACTGACATTTCCTCACATATCTGACACAAAGGAGTTTGGAGTGGTATGAAAGCATTTCATTTCAGAACGTACCACTCGCTCCCTCGTCCTCACAGCCCATCCATGGAAACTAAGCTGAAACAAGAGCCTAATATGAATTGTTTTAGTAAAGTCATAAAAAAGATGCATTCACATATATCTGCCTTCTCAGCCTTCAGTAGTTTAGCTTTGTCCGTTCATGCTGAAGTTTTCAGGAGCGCTTCAGGCTGGACTTCTTCTTCTTCTTTCGGCTGCTCCCTTTAGGGGTCGCCACAGCGGATCATCTGCCTCCATCTTGCCCTATCCACTGCCTCCTCTACTTTCACACCAACCATCTCCATGTCCACCTTCACTACATCCATAAACCTTCTCTGAGGTCTACCTCTTCTCCTTCTACCCGGCAGCTCCATCTCCAACATTCTTTGCCCAATATATCCACTATTCCTCCTCAACACATGTCCAAACCATCTGAACCTGGCCTCTCTGGCTTTATCTCCAAACTGCTCCACCTTCACTGTCCCTCTGATCTGCTCATTTCGAATCTTGTCCATCCTTGTCACTCCCAACAAAAATATCAGCATCTTCATCTCTGCCACCTCCAGCTCAGCCTCCTGTCTTTTAGACAGAGCCACAGTCTCCAAACCATACATCATAGCAGGACGCACTACTGTCTTGTAAACCTTCCCTTTCACTCTTGCTGCTATCCTTCTGTCACACATCAGCCCTGACACCCGTCTCCACCCACTCCATCCTGCCTGCACCCTCTTCCTCACCTCTTTTTTGCACTGTCCATTGCTCTGGATGGTTGACCCAAGATATTTGAAGTCATCCACCTTTACGACCTCTACTCCTTGCATCTTCACCTTTCCACCTGCCTCCCTCTCATTCACACACATGTATTCTGTCTTATCTCTACTGACCTTCGTTCCTCTCCTCTCCAGTGCAAACCTCCACCTCTCCAGATTCTCTTCCACCTGCTCTCTACTCTCACCACAGATTACAATGTCATCTGCAAACATCATGGTCCATGGAGCCTCCTGCCTGACCTCATCTGTCAACCTGTCCATCACCATTGCAAACAAGAAGGGGCTCAAAGCTGATCCCTGATGTAACCCTACCTTCACCTTGAAACCATTTGTCACTCCAACTGCACACCTCACCACTGTCTCACTATCCTCATACAAGTCCTGCACCACCCTAACATACTTTTCAGCTACACCTGACTTCCTCATACAGTACCACAGTTCCTCTCTTGGCACCCTATCATATGCCTTCTCTAGATCCACAAAGACACAATGCAGCTTCTTCTGACCTTCTCTGTACTTCTCTACCAACACTCAATGCAAAAATTGCATCTGTGGTACTCTTTCTGGGCATGAAACCAAACTGCTGATCACTGATCTGGACCTCTCGCCTTAGCCTTGCTTCAACAACTCTTTCCCATACCTTCATGGTGTGGCTCATCAACTTTATACCTCTGTAGTTACTGCAGCTCTGCACATCACCCTTGTTCTTAAGAATGGGGACCAGTACACTGCTTCTCCACTCATCAGGCATCCTCTCACTCTCCAGGATTTTGTTAAACAACCTGGTTAAAAATCCACTGCCTTCTCTCCTAAACATCTCCATACCTCCACAGGTATGTCATCTGGACCAACTGCCTTTCCATTCTTCATCCTTTTTAAAGCTGCCCTCACTTCCACCTTACTAATTCTCTGCACTTCCTGATCCACTATCTCTCCCCCCGTTGTCCTCCTCTCTCTCTCGTTTTCCTCATTCATTAGTTCTTCAAAATACTCCTTCCATCTACTCAACACTCTCTGTTCACTCACTAGTACATTTCCCTCTCTATCCTTTATCAGCCTAACCTGCTGTACATCTCTCTGTTTAGCCAAATGATACAAGTCCCTTACTCCTTCTTTACTGTCCAGCCTCTCATACAGCTCGTCATAGGCCTGAGCCTTTGCCTTTGCCACCATTCTTTTCGCTATGCGACTAGCCTCACAGTACTCCTGCCTACTTCCTTCATCTCTCTGATTATCCCACTTTTCTTAGCTGCCTTCTTCTTCTGAATACTCTCCTGGACTTCCTCATTCCACCACCAACTTTCCATGTCTTCTTTCCTCTGACCAGACGAAACACCCAACACATTTTTGCCAGTTTCTCTCACCACCTTAGCTATAGTTTCCCAGTCCTCAGGTAGCTCCTCACTGCCCCCAAGGGCCTGTTGCAATTTTTCCCTGAACTGCCTGCAACCATCCTCCTCCTTCAGCTTCCACCATCTAATCTTTGGCTCTGTCTTCACTTTCTTATTCTTCTTTGTTTCTAATCTCATTCTACAGACAACCACCCTCTGCTGCCTTGCTACACTTTCCCCTGGCACCACTTTACAATCTCCAATCTCCTTTAGGTCGCATCTCCTGCTAAGGATATAATCCACCTGTGTGCACCACCCTCCACTCTTGTATGTCACCCTGTGTTCTTCCCTCTTCTGAAAATACGTGTTCACCACAGCCATTTCCATTCTCTTTGCAAAATCTACAACCATCTGACCTTCCGCATTTCTGTCTTTCACACCATACATACTCAGCACCTCTTCATCCCCTACGTTCCCTTCACCAACATGTCCATTGAAGTCTGCACCAATCACTAATCTCTCCTCTCTAGGGACACCATCTACCACTTCATCCATCTTACTCCAAAATTCCTCTTTCTCCTCTAACTGACAACCAACCTGTGGTGCATTTGAACTGACCACATTCAAGATTACACCATCAACCTCCAACTTCAGGCTCATGATCCTGTCTGACACTCTCTTTACATCCAGAACACTTTTCACAAGCTGTTCCTTTAGGATTATCCCTACTCCATTCCTCTTCCTCTCTACACCATGATAGAACGCTTCAGGCTGGACTTTTTAAAATTTCTTTTATTTATTTAAGCACATACAGTGCAGCTAGTCGTTACAGAGTTCATTCACATATATAAGTCTTAAAGGTACAGTGAAGAAAAACACTGTATATTAAGAGAGAAAATGATCTTGCAAAAATTGACTCCTTTCACACAAACTCACAAATAATGTTGTAAGTTGACATCAGGGGAGCAAATGAAAATACGAGGGAAATATAGGATCTGGACCATTCAAATATAGACCGTAGACCTTTTTCTAGAACTTATCAAACCACTGATAAACATCGTGACACGTCAAGCATCAAGAAAATATGCTGAAAGATCTTGATTTAATACTTTTGCTTAAGAATTCATTAAAACCAGTTCAGAGTTTTTTCTGCATCGGTTTTATATCCGGTCGTATTTAAATAATCTGGCATAGTTGTGTCTTGTTTCAGGAAGTCGTCAAGTTCATTAAGAGTTCACTTTTTGGGGGGGTTCAGCTGATAGCAAGCACATGCCTGAAGATGATTGAAAAAAAAAACTGTTCAGTTATGAAAGCCTAAGAAACTTTTAATGAGAGAATCTTTGGTTCATCTAAGTACTTAGTTTAGAGAACTGGACTGAAACAAAAATTTTCACATTGCATCACCGTGTGCTTCTCTGAGCACATTTTGGATGTCCCCAGTACTTACAGAACGTCAGCTGCATCTTTCATTACAGCATGATTAGTCCTGCTTAATTTGACTTATTGCAGCACAGTATGTGAAACATTTCAGAAAAATGTGTTCATTGTTTTCGTTATGTTTTTAGAGGAACCCCATCATTGAAAACTGACATTTCCTCACATATCTGACACAAAGGAGTTTGGAGTGGTATGAAACCATTTCATTTCAGAACGTACCACTCGCTCCCTCGTCCTCACAGCCCATCCATGGAAACTAAGCTGAAACAAGAGCCTAATATGAATTGTTTTAGTAAAGTCATAAAAAAGATGCATTCACATATATCTGCCTTCTCAGCCTTCAGTAGTTTAGCTTTGTCCGTTCATGCTGAAGTTTTCAGGAGCGCTTCAGGCTGGACTTCTTCTTCTTCTTTCGGCTGCTCCCTTTAGGGGTCGCCACAGCGGATCATCTGCCTCCATCTTGCCCTATCCACTGCCTCCTCTACTTTCACACCAACCATCTCCATGTCCACCTTCACTACATCCATAAACCTTCTCTGAGGTCTACCTCTTCTCCTTCTACCCGGCAGCTCCATCTCCAACATTCTTTGCCCAATATATCCACTATTCCTCCTCAACACATGTCCAAACCATCTGAACCTGGCCTCTCTGGCTTTATCTCCAAACTGCTCCACCTTCACTGTCCCTCTGATCTGCTCATTTCGAATCTTGTCCATCCTTGTCACTCCCAACAAAAATATCAGCATCTTCATCTCTGCCACCTCCAGCTCAGCCTCCTGTCTTTTAGACAGAGCCACAGTCTCCAAACCATACATCATAGCAGGACGCACTACTGTCTTGTAAACCTTCCCTTTCACTCTTGCTGCTATCCTTCTGTCACACATCAGCCCTGACACCCGTCTCCACCCACTCCATCCTGCCTGCACCCTCTTCCTCACCTCTTTTTTGCACTGTCCATTGCTCTGGATGGTTGACCCAAGATATTTGAAGTCATCCACCTTTACGACCTCTACTCCTTGCATCTTCACCTTTCCACCTGCCTCCCTCTCATTCACACACATGTATTCTGTCTTATCTCTACTGACCTTCGTTCCTCTCCTCTCCAGTGCAAACCTCCACCTCTCCAGATTCTCTTCCACCTGCTCTCTACTCTCACCACAGATTACAATGTCATCTGCAAACATCATGGTCCATGGAGCCTCCTGCCTGACCTCATCTGTCAACCTGTCCATCACCATTGCAAACAAGAAGGGGCTCAAAGCTGATCCCTGATGTAACCCTACCTTCACCTTGAAACCATTTGTCACTCCAACTGCACACCTCACCACTGTCTCACTATCCTCATACAAGTCCTGCACCACCCTAACATACTTTTCAGCTACACCTGACTTCCTCATACAGTACCACAGTTCCTCTCTTGGCACCCTATCATATGCCTTCTCTAGATCCACAAAGACACAATGCAGCTTCTTCTGACCTTCTCTGTACTTCTCTACCAACACTCAATGCAAAAATTGCATCTGTGGTACTCTTTCTGGGCATGAAACCAAACTGCTGATCACTGATCTGGACCTCTCGCCTTAGCCTTGCTTCAACAACTCTTTCCCATACCTTCATGGTGTGGCTCATCAACTTTATACCTCTGTAGTTACTGCAGCTCTGCACATCACCCTTGTTCTTAAGAATGGGGACCAGTACACTGCTTCTCCACTCATCAGGCATCCTCTCACTCTCCAGGATTTTGTTAAACAACCTGGTTAAAAATCCACTGCCTTCTCTCCTAAACATCTCCATACCTCCACAGGTATGTCATCTGGACCAACTGCCTTTCCATTCTTCATCCTTTTTAAAGCTGCCCTCACTTCCACCTTACTAATTCTCTGCACTTCCTGATCCACTATCTCTCCCCCCGTTGTCCTCCTCTCTCTCTCGTTTTCCTCATTCATTAGTTCTTCAAAATACTCCTTCCATCTACTCAACACTCTCTGTTCACTCACTAGTACATTTCCCTCTCTATCCTTTATCAGCCTAACCTGCTGTACATCTCTCTGTTTAGCCAAATGATACAAGTCCCTTACTCCTTCTTTACTGTCCAGCCTCTCATACAGCTCGTCATAGGCCTGAGCCTTTGCCTTTGCCACCATTCTTTTCGCTATGCGACTAGCCTCACAGTACTCCTGCCTACTTCCTTCATCTCTCTGATTATCCCACTTTTCTTAGCTGCCTTCTTCTTCTGAATACTCTCCTGGACTTCCTCATTCCACCACCAACTTTCCATGTCTTCTTTCCTCTGACCAGACGAAACACCCAACACATTTTTGCCAGTTTCTCTCACCACCTTAGCTATAGTTTCCCAGTCCTCAGGTAGCTCCTCACTGCCCCAAGGGCCTGTTGCAATTTTTCCCTGAACTGCCTGCAACCATCCTCCTCCTTCAGCTTCCACCATCTAATCTTTGGCTCTGTCTTCACTTTCTTATTCTTCTTTGTTTCTAATCTCATTCTACAGACAACCACCCTCTGCTGCCTTGCTACACTTTCCCCTGGCACCACTTTACAATCTCCAATCTCCTTTAGGTCGCATCTCCTGCTAAGGATATAATCCACCTGTGTGCACCACCCTCCACTCTTGTATGTCACCCTGTGTTCTTCCCTCTTCTGAAAATACGTGTTCACCACAGCCATTTCCATTCTCTTTGCAAAATCTACAACCATCTGACCTTCCGCATTTCTGTCTTTCACACCATACATACCCAGCACCTCTTCATCCCCTCTGTTCCCTTCACCAACATGTCCATTGAAGTCTGCACCAATCACTAATCTCTCCTCTCTAGGGACACCATCTACCACTTCATCCATCTTACTCCAAAATTCCTCTTTCTCCTCTAACTGACAACCAACCTGTGGTGCATTTGAACTGACCACATTCAAGATTACACCATCAACCTCCAACTTCAGGCTCATGATCCTGTCTGACACTCTCTTTACATCCAGAACACTTTTCCCAAGCTGTTCCTTTAGGATTATCCCTACTCCATTCCTCTTCCTCTCTACACCATGATAGAACGCTTCAGGCTGGACTTTTTAAAATTTCTTTTATTTATTTAAGCACATACAGTGCAGCTAGTCGTTACAGTTCATTCACATATATAAGTCTTAAAGGTACAGTGAAGAAAAACACTGTATATTAAGAGAGAAAATGATCTTGCAAAAATTGACTCCTTTCACACAAACTCACAAATAATGTTGTAAGTTGACATCAGGGGAGCAAATGAAAATACGAGGGAAATATAGGATCTGGACCATTCAAATATAGACCGTAGACCTTTTTCTAGAACTTATCAAACCACTGATAAACATCGTGACACGTCAAGCATCAAGAAAATATGCTGAAAGATCTTGATTTAATACTTTTGCTTAAGAATTCATTAAAACCAGTTCAGAGTTTTTCTGCATCGGTTTTATATCCGGTCGTATTTAAATAATCTGGCATAGTTGTGTCTTGTTTCAGGAAGTCGTCAAGTTCATTAAGAGTTCACTTTTTGGGGGGGTTCAGCTGATAGCAAGCACATGCCTGAAGATGATTGAAAAAAAAAACTGTTCAGTTATGAAAGCCTAAGAAACTTTTAATGAGAGAATCTTTGGTTCATCTAAGTACTTAGTTTAGAGAACTGGACTGAAACAAAAATTTTCACATTGCATCACCGTGTGCTTCTCTGAGCACATTTTGGATGTCCCCAGTACTTACAGAACGTCAGCTGCATCTTTCATTACAGCATGATTAGTCCTGCTTAATTTGACTTATTGCAGCACAGTATGTGAAACATTTCAGAAAAATGTGTTCATTGTTTTCGTTATGTTTTTAGAGGAACCCCATCATTGAAAACTGACATTTCCTCAAATATCTGACACAAAGGAGTTTGGAGTGGTATGAAAGCATTTCATTTCAGAACGTACCACTCGCTCCCTCGTCCTCACAGCCCATCCATGGAAACTAAGCTGAAACAAGAGCCTAATATGAATTGTTTTAGCAAAGTCATAAAGATGAATTCACATACACTCACCGGCCACTTTATTAGGTACTAATAATAAAGGTTGGACCTCCTTGCTAGTAAAAGGTTGGACCCCCTTTTGCCTTCAGAACTGCTTTAATTCTTTGTGGCAGACTTTCAATAAGGTGGAAACGTTCCTCAGAGATTTTGGTTGGTTATTTGAGTTCCTGTTGCCTTTCTATCATCTCAAACCAGTCTGCCCATTCTCCTCTGACCTCTCACATCAACAAGGCATTTTCATCCACACAACTGACCGCTCACTGGATATTTTCTCTTTTTTGGACCGTTCTCTGTAAACCCTAGTGATGGCTGTGTATGAAAATCCCAGTAGATCAGCAGTTTCTGAAATACTCAGACCAGCCCGTCTGGCACCAACAACCACGCCACGTTCAAAGTCACTTAAATCCCCTTTCTTCCCCGTTCTGATGCTCAGTCTGCACTTCAGCAAGTTGTCTTATAGTGTATATACAGTGGTTAGCTTTCAGCAGTCGGGCTGTGTCTGTTTATATGCATGGATGTCCCTGTGAACTCTAACAGCTCTCCACCTGCATCTTAAGAGGTCTCTTTTCCCACCACAAATAAATGGTCTCCATCTTCGTTCACAGCTGTGGTTGTTATTCATGTACTGACTAGCGTTTTGGTGTCATGCTCAAAGGTTTTGATAGTGTTTTGATGCCATATATTTGGTAGAGAAATAAAGTGTTTTATTTTTATAAACGTATTTAAGGCACAAGGTTATTCAAAGGATTCAGGAGGATTTTAGTCTAAAGCCTACATTGATTAAAACTCAACGTGTTTAACTCTGACTTTGAACTACTTTAGTACACTGATTCATGGCTGATTCAAAGTCTTTAACATCACTGGACACGTCACCCAACATGAGCATTTTAATTCGGTATTGATAAGAACATCTGCTAAAAACTGAAATGTAGTGTTTGCAGACGCATCTGTAGTTATATTTAGTCGACAGTCTGTCTCTCAAGTTCTCTGAAAGCCTGACTGTTATGAAGAAGCTACTGATGCTGCTGATTCAGTGCTGGATGTGCGAGCGATATACTGTATATTTAATGAAGCAGAAAAAAACAGCAAGAGAGCGAATAAGTGACATTATTTGTAATTAAAATAATGCTGTGGTCACTTTGTACTGTTACTGGTCACTGGTTTTGTAACGTTAGGCAGATGAGCCAGTGAACTACACATATAAAATATCTATCTGTAGTGTTGATCTGAGTTCATTTTAACAGCTTTTGCACATTAAACGTTAACATGCGTGACATGATATTATTGCTCAAACACTGAAGTAATTAGACATTGTTATGTCAGTTTACTTACACAGGAAAACAGTAATTCTGTTTTCTGATGGATGTTCTCACATTAAACTGTCAGCACCCATGATATATTTTAATTTTCCCAGTCATTAAAATAACAGCATGGTCATACAGTGACATCACGTGAGACAGAGGAATAGTGTGGTGTGCTTGTAATGGCTGGGAATCAAACCCCAGTCTGCCAAGTGGAGGTAAATGCTATTATTCACCGTGTTATGTCTACTGTATATCTAGGAGGAATTTATCCCTAATATATAATATAATGTTTAATGACGTCTGAGCCCATTTGAAAAGGTTTTTTTTAAACCGATTCAAATCTAATTTTTAAAACCTGAAAGCTTTAGAGTATTTAAATGTATTCATGTTTTCCCCCTGCAGCTGGACATTGTGCAGCAGGAGTACATCAATCAGGAAGGACTGGACCAGTTTGAGGTGATGAGGGCAGCGTTCAGTGTCGGAGGCACTTGGCTGGCTACGGTAGAGGAGAGGGGACGCTGCACATCAGATCTGGAGTCTTCTCTTAAACTTTGGGTCTACAATGAGAAAGCTCAAAGGTACACCGGTTATGAAATGCTTATTTGAAATGATTTGCACCCTGTTTATTGTGATCAAAAACTCATTGTGTCAAGACGGTCGTGCTTTGGAAGTAATCCCACGGTACAGTACCACAATGTTTCCTTATAAAACGCTTTTTTTCCACTCCTTGTCCTGAACTGTACTGTACCCGTCTGTACCTCCCTAGCTTTGAGCTGAACACCACCATAACGGCCGCCCACCAGGACAGGATTATGCACATGTGCTTCAGCCCCTCCACAGAGACCACCATGCTGGTGACCACAGCCTGGGACAACCAGTTCAAAGTCTGGCTACTGGGACTAGACTCGGACACACAGAGTGAGTCCCACCCTACAGATTCTAATTTACACACCAGAGCTGGATTTTCCATTGTTATAAACGGAGTGTTCATATTGAGCTTTGCAATTAATCACATTAATTTAATTTGCAATTAATAACATTTGGTGCAGTTAATCATGATTAATTGCATGTGTCCTGTATATACCGAAGGCTATGTTAACATTACCAGGCTGAAGTGGCACAAATCTGATTTTTGCTCTAATGTGACTCAGATCTGATGATTTCAGGGCTGTGTGAACACGCAAATCTGATCTTTTCAAATCCGAGCTAAGCCACTTTCATATGTGGTCCTAGATCAGCTACATATCCTTGATGCGATGCTCAGATGGGAATTCATGCTTGTTGTGTTTTTTTTTTTTTTTTTTTTCGTGCACGTGCCATCATTCAGTGTTGCCATGGCAGCAGCGCCAAACAGAAGATGTAGGGAAAAGACACACATCTGACCCTTTTCACCTTTGACTCGATCTGATAATGAACAGCTGATCAGAGTTAATTATCTTCTCAGCAAAGCTCCTTCTGCTCGTTAGTTTCTGATGATTCTGGACGCGATTCATTCACACGACGTTACTGAGCAGGATGTGCACGTGGGTCATTTCAGGACGCCGGTTCGGTCACATTAATGGCAGATTTTAATCACTTACCTAAACGAGTGTGAACCATCATGTCAGAGAGATCGGATTTGAGCAATGAGGCTTGTAATATGAACGTAGCCAAAAGACATGTTGAACCAGAAGCTGGTTTTGTATGAGAGCACTATAGATGTGGATTCATTCATATGACTAATTCATAAGGTTAAACTAGGAAAATGCACCAACTACTGTAAAGCAAATAATGCTGTTAATTTTTCACATTATATGCCAGCCTTACACACTTTTTTTTTTTTCAAAGCAGGAGCAGCAATCACAACAAAAATAAGATGCTAACATTGATAACATATTCCAGTCCTTGCTTTAGATTTTGTTGTTTTCTCCCAAGTTAACAAACCAAATACAAAAATACAAGGGAACAAACCAAAAACCCCACACAATCCCCGTTTTGCATTTACAAAATCCGCTTGTGCCAAACAAAACATATCCATTAGCACCCACCCGTACAGAGACGCAAAGACAAACGCACCAGACATGACCAAAAGACACTCAGCCTTACACACTTAATGATGGTTCTTCAAGGATTTCTTTAGTAAAGAAAATGGTTCTGTTTAGAACCATGAGCAGTCCACGAACCTTTTGCATGATTAAAGTGTTCTTTGCATCGTGAAAGTGTTCATCGGAATGATGGAAAATGTGAGGAAGATGGTTCTATATAGAACCTTTTTTTTTTTTTAAACCACCAAAAAGGTTCTTCTTCTGTTACAAGCTGGAAATCATAACAATAGAGGAACCCTTTTTGGTGCTATATTAGAAGGTTCTTTGAGTGTTCATGGTTTCATATAGAACCATTTTCTTTAAAGAACCCTTAAAGGAGCAACCGTTTTAAGAGTGTAATTTACATAACATATGTTTTTTTTATTATATTAAATGCGATTTAAAGAAAAGAATTAGACGTGTAAACGGTACTGAAAACAAATTAAACGACAGGCTCATTTCTTTTCTTTCTTCAATGTTTACTGTTATATTTTTCCTTAGTTCATCTTTCTGTATTCATATTGCTCTTCTTGTGTTACTGTTTTGCTTCTCTGGTGTGAACCCTGGTTCCTCTCAGGGTGTCATCTTCTTGCTCTTAGGGAGTTTCTCCTTGCCACTTGCATCCTTGGCTTGCTCTGTTTGGGCCTGGACCCAGATTTTCTTGTAAAGTGTTTTTTTTTTTTTTTTTTATGGCAGCCTATTGAAAGAAGCACTATACAGATACATGTGAATAAATAGATAAATAGTGACACTTAATTAAATGTTCAGGCAATTTGGTTCAATTTTCCTGTCCACATTTTACCTTCATGCCTTGTGTAAGTCCATTTTGGCTCTTGTTCCATGGCTTTTGCTTGAAACTCAGGACTGCAGATCTACATGGCTTGCATTTAACGTTTTTGTGTGTACTTGAGGTTGTGGAAGCCCCTCCACAAGCTTCTTGTTACTTGCTCAAGCTTTCTCTGCTTTTCTCTATGCAAATGCAATCATGTGCATCTTCACAGAAGTACAAGTTGTGAAGCTATTGAGAAGCTGTTGATGGACTCCAGTGGAAAGGTTATTCTGCTGTGGAAGGTTTGGGAAATGTTGATTTGCATTAGCACAGACACAGAGACCTCTATCCAGTCCAAATTGGAGCAATCGCTTGTTCACTTCCCCCACTCCCTTCCTCTGAGAACAGCTTTAAACCAGTGATTAACAAAGCTGCTGTTTCTGAACGTCATGGTGCTTAGTTGTTCTCGTTTTGGCTACAAGCTAATAAATTGTAACTAAGCTTTAGTTATGAAGTGAGAGACGTGAATAAAGATAACGGCTCCAATCAAACTTATTCTTGGTAAAGTAGAAGCTAATAAGGCAAGTGAGACTGAGTTTAATTTCTCCAAAGTGGAATTGGGCCTGAACCCCCCCACCCCCCAAAAAAATACTGACCTCAGCCTTTTCTTGTTTTTAGAGGAGCACGCATCCTGGTCATGTGACTATGTGGGCAGCTACCATGGCCTGCAGCCCACTAACTGCTGTTTCTCCAGTGACGGCTCTCTTCTGGCTGTAAGTTTCAAGGAGGTGGTCACCATCTGGAGTTCAGATACATGGGAACTTCTGACCACGCTGTGCCAGCCCCCAGGGCCCATCAGGTGAGGCCTACAGCTCAAAAAAAACTGCTTTTGACAGTGCCACAACACAAGGGTTGGCACAAAATGCCACAGGCAATGTCAGAGCTTCCTATGAAGGTTGAAGCAACAGTTTGGCTGGAAACAAATTTGCACACCTCAAATATACTTGGTCATTCCACACGTTTAGTGTCTGAAGTTTGCTTCTTTAGTTTTGCACTGGGGCTATGAAGCTAATGAGTAAGCACCAAGTTAGCACTTTGCAGACTGCATTACCTCAATTATACACAGGCTGCGTAATTAAGTAGTCTCATGTAGTACATTCTGACACTGTATGATATTCTGTTATGTAAGATTAAAAGCAGGGCAGAATTCAGCCTCTGAGATGGCTGCTTACGTTTTAAGTCGTATCAGTGTTGTGTGTGTGTTTGCACATTTTTATAGATAATCTTGTCAAACAGTGTGAGAAACCACGTAAGCAAGTCTGTTTGAGCTTACTTAACAACGGAAGGTAGGCTGAGGTAAGCTGAATGAGGATTGTTTTATTTTTACCTTTAAAAAACAAAAAAAGTGTAGTTCTGTTGTGGAGCTTGCAACAGGAGAGTAAAAGAGCCACATGCAACGCCTGATCTAGGCATTCAGTTTACCTGGAGGCTATAATCTTTCATCAATCTTTCATGTTGGTCCATTAGTGTCATAGCTTCAGTGCAAAGCACGTTTTGTCTTGGAATGTGGATTGTGCAAATCTATTGAAATTGTGCACAAAAACATTACACTGATACAACTGTAGAAAGGTGGTAGCAGCCCCTTTGAATTTATGCAGGTTTTTATCTGTCTTAGAGAAAAATGTTACATATTACATTTACAGCATTTGGCAGATGCTCTTATCCAGAGCGACTTACAGTTCAATCATTTTTACACAGTTAGGCAGAGATAATGTTAGGAGTCTTGCCCAAGGACTCATATTGGTATAGTCTACAGTGCTTCCCCTAGACAGGGATTGAACCCCAGTCTACATAAGGAGAAGGCAGACTTGTTGCCCACAACACTATACCAACAAACATGTCTTCATAGCTTCAATATTACGTAAGCAGCTCTGTTGGAATCACTTAAACAGACACCGTTTCTGTGATTTTATGCATGCAGTTTATGCTAAACTGCTGGATGTAAACCATTTGTTAACATTAGCCTTGTAGCTTCAGTGCAAAATTAAAGATGTAAACCTGGGACTCCAAACATGTTTTGTCCTATAAACATCTTTTGGGGGTTGGAATGAGGATGTGGGACACTTGTGTAATTTTCTTTTTTTGGGTCAGATCATTGCTTTAAGATGATCTTAGCAATACAGTGCTCTGGCCCAGGCCACACAAGGTTGCTAGTTCTGTATTTGGGTTAAATTCCTGAAATGAAGCTGGCTGCCAGATCAGGATCAGAGTGCTTTGTGAAGCTGGCACAATGCACAGTTGGTTTACACATGAACACCGTAGGAACATGATGTAATATCTAGGCTTAATCTTTCGAGCCGTTTGTTAAATTGGGTCTTTTGAGGTCTCTAAATGGAATGTTTATCCATCACACCAATGAGAAATCCTTGGCAGTTTCCAGGAGAGTGCATTCTGTTGGAATTGGAAGTCATCAGGGTGTGATTTTCTGGATGCATTACAGTGTGCTGAATTTTGGGATTGTGCAATAAAATGAAACAGTGACTGCAGGGAAGATACAGTGCTAGGAGCAGTTATTTTCAGTCATTGGACCAACATAAGGGCAATAATCTCTGTTCCTGATTAGATTTTGCAGTAGGTCCTGATTCTGAAATATCAGCCCAGTCTGATTGGGTACATTTTGCTGACATCATGTTGAAATAAATAGGTGGCAGTAGAAAGTACATTTTAGATAGCGTGAGTAAGATCAAGCTTGCATGCCGTTAAGCCTTTTAGCGGATTTATCATAGTCTCCAGTCTCTAGCACTGTTCTGCTGTCTACAGAAATAATTAAATGTATTTATTAATGCAACAACATTGCCTTTTTTTTGCAATACATGAGTTGTTAAAGCTTTTGAATGTAACATAGCTAGAAATGATTGCATTTATTGTTTGATGATGGGGAAAGTAGTGTTCTAAAAACCTCCTTCTGCCAGCCAGGCTAATCTGGTGAAATATGTCGGGGAGTATGACTGGCTCTTGAGGCTGGGTGGGCTGGGATATGATGGGTCAGAAAGGCTGTTCTCTAATTGCCTTTATTCCCCAGGGAGCTTTGTTTCGGCCGGCTGAGCTGCTCCAAGTACCTGCTTGGCACCACTGCCAAAAACCTCTTCTGCTGGAACCTCCTCACCTGCTCATGTCAGTATCCACTTCAGTGGTTCCCAAACATTTACAGCCCTGCGTTTCCTCAATCATTACACGTCTTGCTGAGTTCTCCCCGCTCATTAATAATGTTAGGGATGCTGAGCACAGGCATGTAAAGGGAATAATTTGTAATCCCAAAAGCAGCAGCACAGGGTAGTGGTTAATGCGAGGGCTCATGCCTGTCTGTGGAAGTTTCGCAGCTGTAAAATAAACAGGGAATAACAATGTTCACGAGCATTTGCCATGGGCCACATACATGACCTCATCTGCTAAGCATTTAACAGCGCTAAAATGATTGTTTTTTATAACGGTAAATAAGACACTGACTTCACGCGCACAACCGCACATGATAAACTAATGTTGTATTTCCTGAATGTGTGGTGCGCTGAAGGAACTAGAGTGAAACATCTTTTCAAACGCAGCCTACAAATAATCATAAACATAAAGATAAAAAATAAAGATAAAACCTATTAGAGATGGGTTTGCCTTGTGCTGGATGTTATGAATATCACTCTCACTTATCACTCGTGCATATATGGCAGCATAGTCCGATTTTATTTCATTCAAATGCAGATTTTGCAAATGCTAATTACATTGCAGAGTTACGATGGCGTTCCCATGTAACTGTGCACTATTTAACACATTTCAAATGCAAAACATGCAGTTTGTGTTTTCATTTGTGTGAAATGGCTATAAAAATTTAATATGGAAAAGCAAATATGTTTTATTTTCATTGTTTTAACTGCAGGATTCTGACACTCAAGTGCAGTAACAGTCACCTATTTACAGTGGCATTTCTCCATTGTCCCTTTTCAGCTCTGCCAAAATTAAAACTGTGTTTGACTCTTGCGCTCAGTTGCACTTTCACGGTCACTAACACACTCCTGTCACTACTGAGGAACTTGAGTTTAGAGTGTCTTTTGAGGGGAAGCGAAGTAAAAAGTCTCAACTTTGCGCCAGTACCGCTATAGCTACACACTGAGAATACTGAGCAGCAATAAGCCGAGGATAAATATGTTGAAAGTGATTTTAATGTTGTGCTCTGATAATATAATTTGTGATTCTGACATGCCGATTTGTACAGGATAAAGGGTCTGTGTAATTACCCCAGATATCATCTCACTGACGTCAGTGTCATGTGACAGGTGCCACACTTTCAAACAGTAACAACACATTGTTAACAACAACACAGCTAAATGGAAATATGGACAAAAAGCAACACTGGATGAGGGTGAAGACTTGTATCAAATGCTGTGGATTTCAGTAGTCTTGTCATGAACTTGAGGATAAAAGCTTGGATCAAAGGCTTGGAGCTCCATTTAGCTGCTGTCTTCAGGCTGCTGCCTGGTTTTGTTGTTATATCACTATGACGTTGATTTGAGCAGGACTGCTATCACTGAGGGAGCTCAGAGTTCAGATCACTTCAGAATCATTACTTAGCAGACTTTTTAAAACTAGAAATAATGGCAGATTCACACTGGATTAAAATCACCAATCTAACAATCACTAAATTGACAGCACCCAGGTAAAACTAATCCAGCTCGCTTAAGACACAGCACATGTAAATGTAAGCAGTGTCATTCAGAAATCTGCCACTGGCTTTGTAAACTCAGCATTCAAACATCCACTCATATATTTCAGTGAGGCTCACTTGTTCAGGAGTTGTTAAGTGGACAGGAGGGATGGGAGAGACGTTTGTCTTTACGCAGTACCAGTTTGAGAGCCACCACACTACGTTGTGTTTATGCCATAGTCACAAAACTGACTTTGACCTGTTGTGCGTTCTCAGACAGTCACCTTTTAGTAATCAGTGTTGAACTGGGTTTTTGTGTTTTGACTGTTTTCTGTTTGTGTGCTTTGTTCCTGTATCCTTTATATTCACTGTTGACCAATTTCCTCATTTGCCTGTAGTGGAATGGAGCACACCGATGGATGTGTGCTTGCTGCGGTCAGACCCCCTGTCTGAAAACGTGGTAGCCTTTAGCCTCCACTCTGGAAACACTGACTGTAAGTATACATAGGATCAGTCTCCTTTCACTGTGAAATTTAAGCCGAGTGTGCTATGTTCATTCTCACTAATTTCCCAACCTCAGTCCTGAAGAACGCCTGTACTGTGCTATGCAATGTTTTCCCAGTGTCTCTGCACCTGTTCAAATTCAGGGAGAATTTACTGAATTGATTTGACCGAGTTTAATCAGGTGTGTTAGAGGTGGGAAAATGCTGAATGGTGCAATACAGGGCTGTTCTTGGCCTCGGAACAACTCGAATAAAAGTTTGTTCAAACAGAAAATTGCCGGTTTGTTTAACCTTTTGAGGTTACCAGCACAAGAATCATTAGCACACCAGCACTGTGTTCTAACTGCTGTGATGAAAACAATTCACCAAAGAAATGATATCCTGTACACGGGTGGACAGGATGGAGGCAGGCTGATATATTGTTCAGCAACAGCTGGCGTACAGTCTGATTTGGAAACCTACGAAGTGCACATGTGGTATGTGTTTCTGATAAAATGGCCAATGAGAGTATCAGTGTGATGCATAGTGATTGGATAGTGTAGTGGGAAACACCTCTGCCTTCTACACTGTAGACTGGGGTTCAATCCCCACCTGGGCAAACACCCTAAACTATACCAATAAGAGTCCTTGGGCAAGACTCCTAACACCACCTTGGCCTACCTGTGTAAAAATGATCAAATTGTAAGTCGCTCTGGATAAGAGCGTCAGCCAAATGCCATAAATAAATGAATGAAATGAGGCAGCCGGTGGTCGTTTATGTATTAAATGGCCCATATCCTACATTTGTCTTGCATTTTGTCTCCCCTGAGGTGCACTTGTGAAGTGTGTGGTTTAATGAACCCAAAACAGTCATTTATTCCTACATGACCATTATCAAACTCTTCTATTCCAAAAAAGTATGGATTTTTTTTCCCATGATACTCTTTAAGCACTTTGGCCAGGACAGAATATGCAAATGGAGTGTCAAAGTTATAGGATCCATAGCAGTCGTGCTAACAGGCTAATGTCCAGTAGCACAAGGAAAATTATATTTTTAAACATTAGTTAGCGCCTGTCTTTGTCACACTGTCCTCTTTCGTCCAAGTTAACTTACCAATTCAACACTCTTTTGGTACTAGTTTGCCTTACAACACCCTGCCTGTACCTCTCTGGCATATTTTAGACCAAAGCCTTCTCAGAACTACCATAAAACATTCATGCAGTCGTTGGCATCAGGCAGCACATTGGTGACTATTTGAAGTAATAACTTTCTGTTAAAGAGCTTTTACAAACATTTAACACTTCAGATGTCTGGTTCCTATCACCGTCACTGTATGCACTTTAAACACGGTTAGCTTCTCTTGGACAGAGCATTTCAAATAAAAGCACTTTGAATAATTTAGTTTACATAGTAACCATTAAAATGATGCAAAAATGTAGAAAATGGATTAAAGTCCTCCTGAAGTTGCTTAAATGTTTAAAAGTTGAACATAAACGTTGATGGAAAATGGCATTAACGCGGTCTCTTTCCTCTGGGCAGTGTTTGTTTTTAGACCCAGTGAGCCCCGGCCTCTGTTTACTCAGAAGGCCGTGTGTGGTGGAAAAGTGCAGCGCTGCGTCTTTTCTCCGAGGGAAGAGCCTCTGGACAGCTGTGATGAGAGATTCCAGTGGTTGAACAGATCCCGTCTTTACTTCCTCACAGAGCTAATGGTACCTGCTTAAGAATTAAGCACTGCCACACTCATGCCTGACCAGGCAAAATGCCACTCTTGACTTTTTTTTTTTTAAAAAAAAACCTTACATTCATATTATTACTGCTGTGGTATGTGCACTGTTGCTTGAGGTTGTCCTGTTCTGCTTAACCCTGTACAAATATGCCCTGACCTGTCTGGTGTTATTGACTTTTCCTTATTTTAAGGAGTTATTGACGTTTAGCACCAAAGCAGAGGATGAGAGAATATTGAACTCAAGGAAGCAGGTCAGTATGTGTTTTATCAGCGCTGTCCAAGCGTTTTGTTTCTCTGCTGATGAGTCCTGTGTATTAGGGGTGTGAATTTTAACTAACTTTGATATATTAGATTGTATGTAAGAGCTAATTGCAGGAAGGAAAAAAATAAAGGCAAAAGTAACAGACATTGGATGACATTTAATGTAGGGCTCTGTAGGCTCACTTTAAGGTGACCACATCGGTGCTGCACAAAAACTTAACAGCATGCAGAGAAATACATCCTACTTCCTGTTTTGACTTTTATTTGTCTGCAGAGTCATGGTAGATTGTCATGCTTAGTCTTGTTAAGGCTTAGGGAAAGCCACTCAAGCGCTGTGGACTACTGAATTCTAACTAGTTATCTTATTGAAGGCAGCACATGTTGCTGTATTTTGACTGGGTCTTCCTGCAGGAGCTCATGCTTATTGCCATTATGTGCTATTTCAGTTTTTCTGTCTAATAACAGATCTTTTCCTCTTAAGGGCAAAAAAGTGTTATGTTGATGAGTCTACCCACATGTTTTGCAGAGCTGTTTACTTTCCTCAAGTGTTTTGGAGGGAGTGGGTGCATTTTTTTCTGCTTTTTAATTCCATCACATTTGTGTTTGTATATGTTTTGAAAATGGAGATTCATCATCATCTTTTCTACTCAGTGGATGATGTACTAGCAGTTAGTTTGTCGGAGAAATATTTCCACTGTTTCTAGGCCTAGCAAACATCAGTTAGAGTAGGTAGCCTTGTTAGCACCAGAGCTGGATACGTTATCTCTGCCCTCTGTCATGTCTTTAACAAGAAGTCCTTGGCAGCGCTCTCACGCTCATGTACTTGTGTTTCATAACCGCAAAGTGTAATATAATTTCTTGCGTGCAAATATGAACAAAACTTACATTTTAAAGTTCTGTTAAAACCTAAAATGAACATTTCCGTCAATGGAATCTGTGTATTTTCTATTTTCTCTATCTTTCTGTGATCAAACGTAATGAATACCTGACCATTTCAGTATTGAAATAACAGCACCTTGAACAAGTAGCCGAGTCCTTGAGCGTCCCTGCTCTGAATACTGATGGGCCTACGGTGCTGAATTTAAGCTGTGAAAATGTGCTCTTTTACAGCTTCTGGTTGACGACAGCGTTGCTGTGACACCCTTCTACCTGTTGCTAGGCAAGCACAGGCAGCAGCAGGAGGAGAAGCAAAACTCTGGGGTCAGTCAGGCGGCTGACCGAGTTCAGCCACCTCAGGCATCTGTAGCCATTAAAGAGGTCAGTGAGCCCGATCATGTGATAGTATGGAAAGAGGATAAAATGTTTTGATGGTTTTATAAATATTTAAATATTTTTAGGGAGTGAATTAATTTAACTGTCATCTGAAATTTTTTAAACAATGGTGCACGTCTTCTTCCCGAGGCACAAATCTGAAGAATTTTTTTTCCAAAAACCAAAGTTTGTGCACCCCTTGTCAAATGTTCATGTTGCTTTTTTAAGTGAAAATAAGTTCACATCCTCTACAGAGAACACACTTCTGTATATCTTAATGCACACTTACTGTGTATTTGTTGAATTAAACATATTTCTTTTAAAATTTGCAGAAGAATGACATTTAACTTTGTTCCATGGAGAGGATGTGTTGACTTACTTTCATGTTTGAGGTCTTAAAGCTATTTTATACTGTATATGGTGAAGTTTTAATCATTAAAATCAGTATTTTGGTAATATGGGTCTACTGATTTTTAACAGTAGAAAATTAAAAATTGATTTGGAGTAATATGAAAATTACACATGCTAAAAAAAGTCAAATGTTGTAACTAAACTCAGCTCCATCACTTTAGACTAATCAGAAAACGTCTTGAGGCGTTTTTCTTTATGTACTCTTTGTAATAGTTTGACATGAATAGGTTGTGTACCTTGGTTTGATTTTCCTTGTCATGTTTTAATTATTTACCTTTATTTTTTTCTTTTGTTTTTATCGATTCACTTATCTTTCTTATCTATGTGCTTCCAGTTGCTGCACACCCCAGCGCATGTGCTTCCTGCAGCCTCGTTCCTGTGCTCAATGTTTGTCAATTCCCTCCTCATCTCTAACACTGGGAGCAGGTACGGCAGCTTACGTTTCTGCTGAACTTTGTGACTCATTGGCTTATTCTTTTAGTATCACTCCACCTGGTAGCCAGCTTTTTTTTTTTTACACTAAATGATTTACATTTTTTATGATGTGGTCATCCGTTTACTTATTTTGTACTGATCATGGCCACTTTCTGTGGCCTTTGTGCTTCCTGTTTTGACTTCCTTTTATTTGACTGTTGACTCATGGTAGAGTGTCTTGCTGAGTCATGATAAGGCAAATTCCACAGGCGTTGAGTATTGAATTGTTACTACTTACTACTTATAGAAGGCGACACGTCTAAAATGTGGTATTCAGTATATTGACTGAGTGAGTCTGCCTGCAGGAAGTCGTGCTTGTAGTCATTGTCATATTTCAGTTTTTCTGCTAACTGCACACACTGACTTTTGCACAGTCACTATTTGCAAGACTGTTTTTTGCAAGATTATTTCCCATCATGCACCTGGTAGAAACTTACAAGAAGAGAAACCCTTTTCCTTTCCACTCTGTAGTGGTACAAATGGGCAGATATGTTGGCTGGGCATGTAAAGACCTGGGGCTCAGAGCAGTTCACTGTAGAATGATATATTCTGGCATTTTATCACCCAGTTTTTAAATTAACCTGTAAATGTGCAGTTATTTATTAGTAGTATTATTTATTTATTTATTATTTAAAATTAAGCTTCACATAGCAACAAAACATGTAGCGATTCAACATTGTTTATGGGTGTTTCGAACTAAACCATAAAAAACAAACAAAGTAAGAAACCACTAACAGAGAGCATAAAAATGGAATAAAAACATTGAAACATTGAACGCAATTCATAAAGTCCTCTGTGCATTTCATTACATTACTGTTACAGGCTCTGTGAACTTGAAATATTAAAGCAGCCAGTTTGCATTTTAGTTTAATATTATTGTTTTAAAGTGGAGCAGATTTGCCTTTTTTAGAGATTTCAGGCTCTGACACAAATTTTCTATCTCTCTTGCTCTCACGTGCCCCCCTGGCACATCGTTGTTTGTGTGAGCTGACACTTAAAACTTATGATAATATTAAACACGGTTGATTTTATCGCAGCGTCAGGGCAAGAAAAAGACTGAAGACAGCCACCCTGACCACACAAAACAATAAAGATTATGCAAGCGCGCCCTTGGAAATCTGCTGCAGTGAAATCTCTTGAAAAGCTGTTTGGTGTAAGGCCAGCATAACGGACCTCTTCCTCTTAAGCACTTGCACTGCAGTCCTACTAGAAATAATATTGAGTGCAGTGTAAAAATGAAGTTTCACGTTTTGATGAGTCTGCCCACAGAAGGTCATGCATGTTTTGCAGAGCTGTTTCCTTTTATTTATTTTTCTCAAGGTTGCTCACAAACGGACAGTTTCTTTTGAGATCCCTTTTCAGTGTTGGAGGATAGAATAAGGGGGGGTGAGGTTTTTTTGCATGACATTTTTAGTTTTTATATATTTTATAAGGTCTTGGAAGCCTTATAAGGTCAGCCTCCTATCTCCCGAAGATTTATCTGTTTTGTTCTCACTAACGTTTGTCATGTTTCCCCCAGAGAAGGGAAGGAGCCCGCAGAACAGGTTGAAGAAAGTGAGAAAGAGGAAGATGATTCAGAGGAAGAGATGGAAACGCATGACTATGAACAGGAAGTTCGTACACAGGGCTCAGTGGAAGAGGCGCCACCACTGCTGTCCAAAGCGGAAGAAAAAGAACTGCGGAGAGTGCGAAAGACTGACTTCAGCTGGGTCACAAACCTGGCCAGCTCTTAGCCATGACCCTGTCCACACAGACACACCATCACCAATGTCCACGGCTCCAATGGAATTAAAAATATGTAGGAGTTTCTCCTGTTGGGATCCACAAATGAGTTAACAAAGATGTAGATTGAGCTGAGAATTATTGTATATTCTTACTTTTATATCAGCAAAGCCTTTAGAATGATAACACCCCTGAGTGAAACACACTGTATGTCCAAAAGTGTCCAGGCACCACTTCTAATTAGTGAATTTAGCTACTCTAAGGTGTGCTCACAACTAACACTGCCATTCAGTTAGGCACACTGTCTGTATTCTCCATAAAAAAAAAAAACGTTGACCAATAGAATAGAACTTTCTGGCGCAGCTGCGGATGAGGCTAAGCCTAATGTCCAGTGCCAGGCATTACCTAAAGAGCTAAAAAGCCCCCCAGCATTGGGCTGTTGGGACAGTGTAACTGCATTCTCTGGAATGATGGAGCTCCATCTAGTTCCTTTGGTATGCGTTGGAGTTTTGTTTATGATCTAGAATCGAGGATCCAGCATCAGTACCTGACCTCCCTAATGCTATTGAGGGTAAATGCAATCAAATCTTTGCAACAGTGTTCCAACATTGAGTGCAAGGCTTTCCCAGAAGAGTACAGGCCGTTACTGCCTCAATGTGGAAACAAGCTCTCTAATGATCCCTGTAGAAGAAGCGCTGGATGAAGAGCTGTCTTCAAACTTTTGGATATATAATGTATAATAAGAGCATTTGCAATTCTCTCCATTCTCTGTTGGTAAAGAGTGATTGCCACCTTTCCTGACACACAATCCTTGACCGCACTCTGCTTCAGGACAGGTGTGGAATGCAAGGACTTTGGTTTGGTGCATGTTGATTGCAACAATCTGTATTTTCTGTTTTGGTTTTTTTTTTTTTTTTTTTTTTTTTTTTTTTTTTTATTGTTTCTTTTTATGTCAAAGTACCTGGAGAGTAAGAAGGCAGCTCTCAGGCTTGAGACTTGATATTAGTTGCCAATTTTTGTGTTACTATGTCAGAACATCAAACATGTATCAGTTGTAATTTATAAAGTAAAATTTGGACAAAAATGTTGTTGGTTCTTGTGAAACACCCCCCCCCCCCCCCCCCCCCCCAAAAAAAAAAAAAAAAAACCCTCACTGGGTGAAGGGGTGGGGTGGGTTGGGAGGGGTAGGGTGTGACTTCTGTCTTGGCATTTCTATTCCCTTTCTCAACAGGTTTTACAGGTTCAAAGTCCAAGATGGTCAGACAGTGTCTGAACTGGGTCAGATACCTTTTCTCATATTGATGTGCCTTTTGCCATGTTTTTCCCCCTTCCATAGTTGCCATTGTTTCAAACTACAAAGGAGTGAATTTTGTCACCTCTTTCCCAAATCCTTGGTTACATGTCATGCGCTATATGATCCCTACTGAGCCCACTGTTGTTGTTGTTTTCCGGGCTCCAGCCACCAATGGTCTAAGGCACCTCTGCGATTTGAACCCAAGCAAAAGAAAGCAGTGTTGCACCTATTTGCCTTTTTTTACATTTACAGCATTTAGCAGACGCTCTTATCCAGAGCGACTTACAAGAAGTGCTTTGTCAATCTAGAGAGAGTATCTTTTTTGGCCTTTGATATTACAAATCTTGCACTTTGGGTACCCTTGGTCCAAAGCTAGGGCTCTGTTCAGAAATTTAAATGCTTTTTGACCCTCAACAGATCCAGCCAGGGCCCTGTTTGCCTTGGTTTGATTCACCGGATGAAATGATCAAGCAAAGACTAGAGCTTTAAGACCCCCTTCCAAGCCCACTTCCAACCAGTTATGGCCCACAGCACAGCTGTGATATGAACCCAAGCAATAGAAAGCAATTCTACACAGTAAAGTAATGCTTTTGTTTGGTGCATCCTCAGGAGTGCACTGGGTTCATCTTGAACCGTCTGTGAACTCCGTCCCAGAAAGATGGGGATGGAAGCTGAGTCAGTGCCCACTTTGACTGAATCCCCCACTGTTTCAAAGGCAATTTGAGGAAAAAACGTTTAGCTTTGAGTCAGAGGATGGTCTATTTGTGAATCCCTGTTTGTAGAGAGCTGAGTTTAACCTGTTAGTGGAAGGCGGTTTCCTAGAAAGTTCTACCCATCTATCATTACCACTTTAAACAGCCTCAAAGGTCAAAGATCCTGATATTTCAGTTCCTGCTCTTGACAAAAGATCAGGTGGTAATCTCCGGTTTGCAGTGCGTATGCTTTCCTGGTTCATTTTAATGTGTAATGTAATATGACAGTTTTATGGACACATTAGTTTTCAATTTCTCCATGTGATGAACTTAATGGAGTTGAATGGAGACTGTATCTTATCTCTTACCCACATTTATGTCAGGCTGAAGTTTATGTGACTGGACTTCAGCCTGACTTTGTTCTTACATACCAGCAGTTCTTCCACTGCTTCTGCGCACAGCTGCAGGAGGCCTAAAGGAAGGTAGTTCCTTGCTGCTGGTGTTCTTTAAAGGGCCGATATCATATGGAAATGAGTTTTCCTTACTTTTTTGGAATGAGTTTGATGTTTCAAAACATACTTTAAAGTTTCAAAATATGACTGCTATTTGAAGAAGGCACACTATATGGCAGTCGATCAGAACAGAGGTTATTTACATGCACAGTAGTAACTATGTTTAAAGTGGATCATGGATTTAAATAAACAGACTAACAGTGCAGGATTTGGGCCTTTTAAAGCTTGGTGAGGATTGCAAAAGTTACCTGCTGGATTGCATGTAAAACGCATTCGTCGAAATTTGTTGTTTTAGGCGTAAACGTCACATCAGCCATGTAGATTTGAAGAGCTTTAATTTGAGGAAGAAGAGGGTGAGGAGGGGCCCTGCAGCCAGGAGAGATCTCTGAAGAGTCCTCCTAACAAGCAGCATTTCAAGGTTTTTTTATTCAGCCAATCAACTGAGCTTTCAGTAAACCTGTTCTTTAGATGGGCAGATTGAAGGTGTGCAGTGGTTTCCTAGAGATCATTCAGTCAGGGATGTTCCCTGATTTTACATTTCTCCTCTTTCTACAGCAGCAAACTGCTCTGATTGGGAAGCCACAGATTTTATTCCCATTTTTTTTTTGTTTCATAAAAGTACAGCTTGACTTGTTATTGAACATTTGTGAACGTTGACATTTCAGATTTAAATGACCCTTCAGAAATATATGTATTTCACTTGTGAAGTGAAAACCACATGTCTACAAGTAAGCACTTTTTAAATTTATTTTAAAACATGCTCGTGATTTCCCATGTGGTCACACATTGTTTCACATTTGATAACACATTTTTAACATGTGGTGTCTACCAAAACCACGTGTTCTCTTCACATGTGAATGTGAAATTCCTGTGACTTTTCTGTGATGGGAAGTGAAGGTAAAGGTAAAAAACAAAGCACAGTCATGTGAGTTAAGTTAATGAACGTTAAGTTCATTCTCACATGTATGATTCCTTTCTTCAGTGGTTTTTCAATCATGTGCAAATAGTTAATGTCTGTAAAGTATCATTATTTGTGACCAAGACTGTCAGCACCTGTTTGGTTTTTCTAAACAAAGTGAATGCATTTTGAACCCGTGAGAGCTGAGAGAGCTTCTACCAATTACGATCAGCAATGTGTCAGCAAAGAAACCTTATTTGCCAGTACAGGCCTTTCAGCAGACAGAGCATAAAGTGACCTCCATTAATATTTACTGCTAATGAGGGGTTTCAAAAGATGTCTAGAAGTGCTCGTGCCAAACTCACACAATTCGTACTGTAAAAATGTGTCATCTTTGTTTAAAATATTTGCTCCTCTTTGATTTGGCTGTTTCACTTAATGTAAGGTCAGTGGTCACCAGTAATCGATCAGTCTGTCATAAAGTAGTCCAGTTTTCGTGTTTGCCTAGTGTTAAGTACAATTTTTGATGGCGAAGTCTTGCTGATTTTTTTTTTGCCTTGTCTTTATTTATATGACTTTTAAAAGGCAAGTAATCCAAAATTAAACAAAAGTAATCAGATTGCGTTCATTTTTTAGATGTTTTAACCGTTAAATAGTCTGAAACGGTACACATTCTGAAAGTAACCGTCTCAGCCCTGCTTATTAATGCAGCTGAGGTACCACAGAGCAAAGTAGTTCATAAATGGCCAAGGCTGGCTTGTCTAAAATGTGGCCTGCAGGTCAGAAGGTTACCTTAACCCAATCCTCCTCATCCACTGACAGACCAAAATAGCTTTATGCTGAATATAAATTACAAAATTCTTATTTTTGTTATATTTGAGTAACAAAATATACTGTATTGCACACAAAAAGGAAGGAGTCCATATGGTTCTGTTCATCAGGCCATAGAGGAACCACTTTTGGTTCCCTAAAGATCTTCTCTATGGACGGTACTTTGGAGAACCATTTTTGTAAATGAGATACAAGCGTGAAGAATCTGCACATAAAGTGAATGTTCTAGGACAAACGCTTAAATAGGTTTAGAACAGGCCTTTGGTTCTCTTTCTGGCAGGGAGAGAGAGAGAGATTTATAGCAGCAGCTGGCCGACTCTGGCTATTTGAACGGCAGTGGTGAAAAAACAAAAAGGGCACCTACTGCACGACATGGGACTCCATGGTGCTACAGGGCAGGAGTGGAATGCAAGAACTGTGGTTTGGCTTATGTGGATTTCAACATGGTCTTTTCTGTTTTTTGTTGTTGTTTGCTTTCACCTCAAAGTACCTGGAGACAGGATGAGTAAGAAGGGAGCTCTCGGGCTTGAGACTTGATATTTGAACCACAAAAGTTGGCGACTCTGTCAGAACATCAAATGTGTCAACTGTAATTCATAAAGGAATTTTTGGACAAAAATGTGTTGGTTCTTGCAAATCCCCCCACCTCCTGTTCACCCCTCACATGTTATCGCTCAACAAAAAAAAGGGAAAAAGAGAAGTGTGACTTAGCATTTCTATTCCCTTTCTCAGCAGGTTTTACTAACATTTATTTGACAAACACACATTCTGACGTCTGAACGTTTAAGAAGGGGTGTGGCTAAAACTGAAAACTTAAATGGATGGGAGAGAAGGTAGTTTTTAACAAGAATGAGTAACGGCACTTTAAACTGTGTCATCATGGCAACAATTTAATTCGTCTTTTACTATCAAATACAGTTAACCTAACAGAACCCAACCATGTCTAGATTACATCAACATGCTAGTTAGATATTGGCCTCACTTATCGGCCCCTTGCAAAAATGCAGAAAAGACTTGTTAGCAGCCATGCAGTGTGCTTTGAGTGTGAGCAGGGTTTGAGAGATAAACTCAAAATCTTATCAAATGGCACTCACTTTGGGAAACCCTGTCCTAGAGGACACTGCATCTCATTTTCTCCATTGGGAGAATGTTTATTTCTCCATTGCAGGGCTTCATTGTGTATTTTTTGCCTTTAAGAAGGCACTGAGTTCTTTTCATCAGAAAGTTATGTTTATCTCTTTGTGAGGGCACCTATAAGTTAAGTTATACTTTATTAATCCCACAAACAGGGAACTTCCATCTCTGCATTTAACCCATCCGTGAAGTGAAACACACCACACACACACCACACACAAGGGGCAGTGAGCACTTGCCCAGAGTGGCATGCAGATCCTCATTAAAACAAGTTTTTGAATTTCCTTGCTCTAGAGGACGTGTCAACATATGGCATGAAACTCAATCCTTTTTTCCCCTTAGCCTTTTAGAGGAAGTGCCAATATGACACCTCCTTTTGTTTTCGCCACTCATTTTTCAGCCAGTCTCTACAACATTTAATGTGTTAAAATGTAAACCTTCGCAGCTGTAAAGGTTGAGGAATTCTTAGACGCTCCCTAATCAAGTTCTATGTAACCCAGCAGAGCCGTGTAGAAACAGCCCGATGGACCGTGTTTCCCCGCTATTGAGGCCGCGGAGCCTCTCGATAGTTCCCGGATGTTAGCAGCAAGTAATCGAGCGGTTGCGATGCCCTTTTAGCGAATAAAACGATTAAAGAATCAGTTTGTACACAATCAGCGCATCTGAATCAAATTAACATGTATATCAAAGCATGTTAGTGGATTATCCCCGATTAAAATAGTAGATTTAGGGAACATTAACAGATTAGGCTAGGACACTGAGTAAAGTTAGCAACCCGTAATGTTAGCCATAAACAGCCTAGTAACGGAATTCCCTGCTGTCAATGTCGTTTAATCCACCGATGTTGAATATGATCAAAAAGGGCTTCTAAAGGTGATTCCTCGCGTGATGGGTGGGAGTTGAACAGGTTAGTTAAATATGAGCTTGTGGAGGTGGAGGAGCTGACGGAAGAGCCATTTCCGTGATGCGTCACCGTAAATATGGACTTTCAGGAGTGAACAAATATGAGACTTAACCCTACGGATTGGGTGTTTGCAGGCTTTGGGATTCTGTTGACTATGATCAACGATGAACACATAGGCAGCATCACTAGAACGGCTTTTCTACACCTTCGCAACATTGCCAAGATCAGACATGCCCTGTCCTTGCGTGACGCAGAAACACTGGTACACGCCTTTATTACTTCTAGGCTAGACTACTGTAACGCCCTACTGTCAGGATGTACGAGCAGGAGTCTAAGCAAACTTCAACTAGTCCAAAACGCCGCAGCCAGGGTCCTCACTAAAACTAGAAAATTTGATCATATCAGTCCAGTGCTATCATCACTTCATTGGCTGCCTGTTAAATTCAGTATTGATTATAAAATCCTTTTATTGACGTATAAAGCCCTACATGGTCTCGCTCCTGAGTACCTGCAAGACCTTATTTCCCATTATGAGCCATCACGACTACTCAGATCACAGAGTGCTGGCTTATTAATAGTTCCTAGAATTCCTAAGGCTGCAGCTGGGGGAAGAGCTTTTTCTTATAAAGCCCCCAAACTCTGGAATGATCTTCCAGAAATTGTTCGGGACTCAGACACAGTCTCAATCTTTAAGACTAGGCTGAAAACTCACTTGTTCAGTTTAGCTTTTGGTAGGTAATGTCCCCCCTTAGATAAAGGCAGCAGATCCAGGGGTCCATGGACACAGGGAATTATAGTAAACTGAGACGCTGGTGCTGTCGTCCCGCTGCTTGCACGTGGTCACTCAAGTTTGTGGACAGTGGAGCGGAGGGATGCCAAACTGTTTCAGAGTGCTGCCGTGTCTGTGTGTCCTTCTGGTTCTCTCCTTTTAGCTAAGCTGTCATGGTCAGATCTGCCGGAGTCATTAGCCACACTCTGTAAATGTTCACATTCCCTGTTGTACGTGCAAACAGACAGAATAAAACAAATTCCATCTCTCTGCTTTTTTCCGAGTATACAACTGCCCACACGTCCAGCCGGACACTGAAGGACGACTGAATGTTGAGCCCTCCTGCTACCCACTTCAGACCAGCTGCCCACGCCCCAGCTACCACCACCTACCTTGGACTAATGTTTTCATAGACTCCTAGTTATTCCTACTACTAATACTACTGTTATTAATATTAGTAGCATAATCACTTGTAGGTAGTTTGACCAGAGGAGGATGGGTCCCCCCTGGTGAGCCTGGTTCCTCCCAAGGTTTCTTCCTCAGTTCTGAGGGAGTTTTTCCTTGCCACTGTTGCCCCTGGCTTGCCCGCCGGGGGGTTTTACATTCTTGTTAAAACTTTGTCGTTTCTGGAATTCTGTGAAGCTGCTTTGTGACAACATCCGTTGTGAAAAGCACTATACAAATAAATTTGATTTGATTTGATATTATCTGTGCATCATGTTGCAGTTTAGTTGACTTTGGACTGATGGTCTGAAGAACCACAGGGGGGTTCAACTCAGCCTAAAGACTCCCTACACTAAGACAGCCCCCAGCCTGCACCCTGAGTCTCAACTCCCTGGGCCTGCAATTCTTTATGTGTTTCTTATTTTTAAGAAGCACATCATTAAGCTTCCTGGTGGTGTGGCTTTTGTTTGTGAAACGTATGCAACGTTACGTTGTTGTTGAAATCTTCAGTGATGGTATGTAATGTAGTAATTGCTCCTGCTGACTTGAGCAGGCAGTTTTTTCTCCCCTGTTTCAGTGGAGAAACCAAACATTTCTACTCCTCTCCATGCAGCAGAGCAAACCATGCTGGGGCCTATGTGCAAGGACACCATGGAGAAAAGGGCACAGACAAACTGCCTGCCAGGCTATTCATGTGTGAGTTAGTTAGCTTTATTTAATCAATCCATTGCAGTAAATGTGTGCATAGTAAAAAGACAAGATACATAAACTATGTTTATATGCGGACATATATACACTCACCGGTCACTTTATTAGGTTCAATTGCTTGTTAACACAAATAGATAATCAGCCAATCACGTGGCCACAACTCAATGAGTTCAGGCATGTAGAGGTGGTCAAGACAAGGAAGAAAGGGGATTTAAGGGACTTCGAACGTGACGTGGTTGTTGGAGCCAGACGGGCTGGTCTGAGTATTTCAGAAACTGCTGATCTACTGGGATTTTCACACACAACCATCTCTAGGGTTTACAGAGAACGGTCAGAAAAAGAGAAAATATCCAGTGAGCGGTCAGTTGTGTGGACGAAAATGCCTCATTGATGTGAGAGGTCAGAGGAGAATGGGCAGACTGGTTCGAGATGATAGAAAGGCAACAGGAACTCTAATAACCAAAAAAATCTCTGAGGAATGTTTCCAACACCTTGTTGAAAGTGTGCCATGAAGAATTAAGGCAGTTCTGAAGGCAAAAGGGGGTCCAACCTTTCACTAGCAAGGTGTACCTAATAAAGTGGCCAGTGAGTGTAAATAGATGTGTTTTATTGTCCCGTCCTGTCTGGATGTGATGTGTTATATATTTCATATGCAACCCAAATTTCTTTGGCTCCTTCTCCTTCTGTCCTTTCTGAAGGTCATAAAGTTTACAGTAGATATCAAGTCAGCCTTGGGATTGCTGAAACAACCATTAATTAAATATGTGTTAATGTTAAAAAATTAATCTGATCTCAATTTTGAAACATTTCTTCCCTTCCCCTCCAAGTATATCAGTAAAAATGATGGATATGACTTATCTTAACTACCATAGATGTTTAAGTGCATGATATCTATAATATTAAAAACTCAAAGCAATAAACAACAAAAACACACTCTGAAACCATGTTGACGTTAACCCAACATGTTAATAAGGCAGGTATATAGTTAGCTGTTTAATCCTTAAATATCAGCGATTCTTACTTTTAAATATATTGTTGTAACTACACACACAAGTTGGTTTTCTATATAAATATTGTAAATCAATTCATTTATTGACTTCTAAATACCAAAAGACTCGGTTCTGTTGTGCGCTACGTGAATCACGTGCCCATCAAGCGTTTTGAACTTCCGTTGACGTGACTCTACATGGCTCCACAGCAACTCCAACATCTTGGTTGTCGTCATGCCAGCAGCAGAGACGACCGTGATTGATCGGTGGGTTTTTAATCTCCAGCTATGGCTAATAAGATAATGTCAAAAAATCGCATTTGGTGTGCCGATTTTTAAAAAGTATAAGCTAATTAATTAATAAGCTGCATTACCTGATAATGTGTGTACTTGCATGATCAGCTAAACCAAATTAAGATTAAATTAGAATTTTTTTAGTCTACTGAGAAAGACCATTAGAAGCCAGTAGCATTAAAATCTAATGGTTATGCTTTCTAATGGGAATTGGCTTTATGGTTTCCAATAGAGATCACTAGTTTCCTGTAGAAAACTTTTAGGTCCCATTAGGAAACCATCAAATGCATTTATAATCAGCCACTTGTTACCTGTTAAACCATTAGAATCGTTTACACTGTGATATCAACCCATTAAAAACCAGAACACCTTAGAAAACCATCAGGAATCAAATAAAATCATCATAAAATATGTTACATAATTTCTTCATATATTGTTTTGTGTTTCTGGCCCCCAATACAAACTCTATGCACCCTTGGTTCAAAGCTGGGCCGCTTTACAGAATTTGCAGCACGTTATGACCATTAACATGTCCAGGTCCCTCTTTGCCTTGGCTTAATTTGCTGTCTTACATAAGCAAGCGCAGATTAAAGCCAGTCCATTAATCAAGCCAGTTTCAAAAGGTTTCAGCGAATGACCAGCGCAGGAATGTGACCCCACACAATGACTGTTGGGACCATGCCAGGAAGCTTCTCTTGCTCTCTGATAAGCCTGCTCATACGGCTCTTTACTCCTCACTAAACCACATCCCTCTTATTTTTTCCTGCAGAAACCACAGAGAAGTGACATGTAGATGAAAGTTTCTTTATTTCAATTTAAAGCAGGCACGTGCAATACAACTCCTGGGCTGTTTGCTCTCCCTCCATCGAGGTGGAGTGTACAACATACAGTCATTTGTGCGCAAAACCGATTAAAGAGCCAAACCTGCTCCAACAATACAAATTGCGATTATATGTGTTTGCTTTTAGGGTAAGTCACATTTAACTGGATGTCTGATTTGTCTTTTGTGCAGCATATACAAATGGTACATGTTTAACACTAAAGGATTACAGTTGGGAGGAAAAGCAAAGCCAGGAAGCTTTTCATTTCAGACACTGAACACTGGAATAAAAAAAAAAACTTTACAGATGTACAAAAAAAGGATTCACACATAAGAAAACACAATGACATGACACAAATCATTTTCCACAAACATTCACCAATGTAGTAAATTTGCTAAAAAGTCTAATGAAAGAGACCTGAAACAATCTCACAAGAAGAGCTCAAGTGATAAGTGCCCTGTTGCTGAAAATGTGCTTTACATTTTCGGGGCAAACATCAAGGCTGAAGATCAACAGTGGGTTGTGACACCTGTGTTTCTGTAGAGGCCAGCTGCCCTTCGCTAAAAAACCCCAACATAGCAGCCCACTGCTGCAGTGCTGACTCAGCATTCTGCTTCAAGTGCAGTATAATGCCCTCCCTGTTTCCTACATATGGCCAACCCATGCTGCTCTCTTGCCTCGGCGTTATACAACTATTACAAAATGCCTCGCGTGTCACTCGTCAGCTGCAGTTTCCAACAGGGAGGTCATTTCAATAAGACAAAGTCTGCACTTTCTGGTTTGGCTGGTTGTTGGATAGCCAACACCAAACATGGCCTAAAATATGTGGAAGTGTTTACTTTAGGTCTGCAGCAACAGGTCTGCAAGGTAGAAACTCTGAGTAAGACTTATGGTGTCATATAAGCAGCGTGATTTTTCCAAATGGGCTAAAACTTCACGAAATCCTGTTTTTGAAGGCATTTCAGGCGAGGATGGGGGAAAAGGTTAAAGCTGGGACTGGGGCAGGTCCACTAACATTAAAGGGGAATTCTACTTATTTTTCAATATGTCTGAATAATTCATGGTTGAGATTCATTCAGAATGGTCCGACTGCAGAGAAGTTCACAGATTTTTCTGTACAGTAGTGGTGACTGTAACCAGAGGTTCTGATATATATACATTGCTAATATAGCCAATTTACTCACAAGCCAAAAAGAGCGTTGAACCTAGTTTTTTGAAGTAATGTTGATAGTGGTCAAATAGTGGTAAACTTGAAAAATTAAGCTCTATTTTGCCTCAATGTTTCAAGTACCTCTGTGCCACGAGTATATGTTTAAAAACAAATTTAGGGAAAAAACCTTTCATCAAAACTATCAGAAAACAACGTCTCTGGTATTTGGCAGTGAATTCGCAACCATGTCATGCAACAGCTTTGAGATGCCTCTTTCAGAAGCATTAAACCGTCTGATCATCTGGTTTCTTTCACCACCAATGGCTCTAGAATGGAGCAACTCACAACAAACCTCTCTGAATAAATGTACTTACATCTTAACCATTAAATCATGCAGAAATGCTGAAAAAATAGTGGAATTCCTTTTTGGAAAACTCTTTGCTATTGTTGGTGCAAGAAGGCAATGATTAAAAAGTGTATTTAAAAAATCAGGAAGGCCTGAATTGAAGATGCATTGTTTGAGCTTATGTAATTAAGTCTAAATCACTTAAAGTGCTTGTGTAACAATCTTAATGAAAACAATAGAATCAACTTCTAGAATCAAAACAAAATCAAATGATAAAAAATGTGAACAGTGGTTGGGGCTTGAAGTTAAATTGCCATTTAGGTGTTGTGAAATGCAACAGGGCCTTACGTCAACAGAAACGGCTACACAATATCAGTCCGCACCAAAAATATCTGGAATGTTTAAAGGCAGAAAAACGGTTGTTGTTCCCTCACTTCCCCTTTCTGAAAGATTAATTCCACTTTGGATATGTATACGAAAAAAGCTATATATGCGGGTGCATAGCTTTTGCAATAACATATTAGCACCACTTAAGCTGACATACACAACATTGACTATAGATGTAATAATATTCCTGAATGAGTAACTTCCATTCGCCTTATTAAAGAGACATCACCCCGGTAGGCAAAAAAAAAAAAAGCAACAAAAAACAAAGCTAAAACTTAACTGCCATTAAGTAACAACATACTGCTAAAATTGTACTGCAACTCTACATGATTAAGCACGCATTAACTACAAACAGGCAATCAGGCAAAAATGTTGAATAAATGTCCCTGTGGTACAGTCACACAGGTCACATGCAACATGCTACAGCAGCCAGGCTTACTGCTGAGCTGTACTAAAACAGCAGCCAGGTTTACTGGAGAACTAATCACTGAAGGCAGGTATTTGTCTATGTTTTGCATTTTCACTTTTGCATCCTTTCTGAAGCACCTCAAAAACA
Source organism: Pygocentrus nattereri (assembly GCF_015220715.1). Classification (NCBI taxonomy): domain Eukaryota; kingdom Metazoa; phylum Chordata; class Actinopteri; order Characiformes; family Serrasalmidae; genus Pygocentrus; species Pygocentrus nattereri. The sequence goes on along the minus strand of NC_051216.1, from coordinate 11,717,840 downwards.
TAAAGCATGCAAGATGTAAGCTTGTGAAGACAGAACTGATCTGAACTATGGGCCTACTGTCTGATTGCCTTGCTTTACTAACATATGACTAGCTTATGACTAATGAGATCTATGCTCTGGGTTGAATACAAGTACATATTCTGGCTCTGCAAGCATGTTAGTACAATATAGGTCCCATGCACAATGTCTCTGAGTAAGAGAGTAATACAGATACTATTGTAGTGGGGGCGGTGTAACGTCTCTTTAATGGCTTACACAGCAAGTGAGGGAGGATCTGCATCCGTTTTCTGCTCGGGCGAACAGCACAGGAAAAGCCGACTCCTGAGACTCCTGAAGGCGAACCTGAAGTACATCATGTGCCCCATGGCAACGAAGGAGACGGAGATGATAACTAGCAGGCCAAAGGCTTCGGGGTTAGGTGCGAGGATGACCATGACAAAGTGCAGGAGGTCAAGGAGGTAGTTCATAGAGTTCTGGACGCCGTTGATCACCCCTCGCTCTGCCTCGGCCACATTCTCTTGGATAAGTTGGGTCACGGTCAAGTCGAAAGACCAAAGACCTGAAGAAAAAAAACGGGGGGAAATGAGTCACCGGGTGTCATGCACTTCTTTTACTGCCACATAAACGCATCAGCAAGAATACATGATGATCGATTGGCATCAAAGGTTGACTTTACAACTACAACTGTCACACTGACATAAAATCACAGCCTTTTTCCTCCAGCAATACAGTAATTAAGATGAAAAAGAAGCACATTACACTTGCATTTCTTTTCTTTTTAAACAAATATTTGAGGTGGCAAAATCACTAACTTTTAAAAATCTATATTTTCACTATTTTCTCTGTATGCTAGACATGCATCAGCTTGTAATGCACTGATTAGGGTGATGCAAACTGAATGCTGAAATCTAGGCTTGCACAATCATAAAATAATAATCTTATTTGTTTATTGTATCTAACTATCAAGCCTTGTCCTGTCACAGTTATGTCTGATCGCATTTACTGACTGCAATTATTTTCCATGTTGTTCTTTCACAATCATATATTCACGTCACAACAATCAGAATGTGAACCGGCTGCATTTTCAGAGTGTTTTCATTCATTAGTCTATGGCAAATGTTTGCAAATAAAAAAAACTGAGTCATTTTACTGCTAATCAGGCATGTCATGAGTCTTACAACAAAGGTTCTCAACAAAGGTTCCTACTTCTGACTATTGTTATATCACCTTCAGATGCCAATGGTTAGTTTTGTTTTTTTGTTTGGTTATTTGTTTGAGCTTGAGCAGTTTCTCCTGTCAGTTGGGAGCTACTAAGTATCAACAGCTAGGAAGCATAATAGCTAAATAGCCAATTCGGCCACTTCGGTTGCATAAAATAATTAAATAGGACTAAACTGACTGTTAATCTGAATAATTTATGTTTACATTAATCATCAGCTACAATTTTAAGATTGTAAAGTGACCAAATTGGCTGGTAAGCTATCTTGCTTCCCAACTGTTGGGACTTAGTAGCTCCTATTTTAAGATTAAGAACTTTTTTACTTACAGGTATTTGTTTTAACCCAACTGATGAACCAAATTTACATTAGTTGTTGCAGGTAAATGATAATTGGAGTCAGCTAAAAATAACTGTGATCAGCTCTAATCATTTTGATCAGGCGATTATGTAAAAACTGTGACAGGCCTAGCCTAAATCATCACAAACTTGTTTCAAACCAAACCAAATTGATATGCAAGTCAAAGACAGGCTTGCTTATGTGGTTTCTGACACTTTTGAAACCTAAATTTTGTCTACAAATAAGTAAACTGCAGACACCAGACACGTCTTGGTAGATCGATTACATTTGGGACTGTGAGTTTGGTTTTGCCTTGTCTACTTACTGCATGTCTACTTACCAACTCTAGCAGCAATTACACCAGCAAATAGTAGACTGATGGACATGTAGGACTCAATGTGTGGCATCTCCTCAGCCTGCATGGAGACGTTGACCAGGCCTTGTGCTTCAGTGGTTAACATGCTGGACATGGTGGGGGCCTCAGGCAAGGGGGCGTTGTTGCCCAGAAGATGGCTGATCATGCTGTCGAAGGGCGAGACACTCAGGTCGAAGGGGCTGCCGGGGGCGAAGACGGACACCACGCAGAGCATCAGGCAAGACAGCTGGGCCATTCCAGCGATGAAGCCGGTCCGGATCAGGCCGCACTTTTTCCGCACCCAGGTAAAGGCCACCGTCCCACAGATACCCGACACGGCCGAGGCACCCATGAGCAGGCTGAGGATGGAGCCGTTCAGGCCCTGGGTGTAGGCGTACCCCGTGGTGATGCAGTCAAAGCCCAGTACAGTCATGTAGAGGAAGGCCAGGGACATTCCAGCAAAGAAAATGGACTGGTTATAGTAGGCCACCCAGCCATCCCGGAAAGTGCGCAGGGGTTCAGACATCTGGTAGCAGCAACCTGGGTTCTTCTCTTTATCAGACTTCACTATAGCAGCCTCATTCATCAGCTGAGAACCTTCTGCAGGGCCTTCTGTGTTCTCCAGTTCTGAGAAAACAAAAAACAACACAAAACACACAAGTTAATCACTACAAACAATGTGAATCGTGAAAGATGCATCAATGATTACCAAGAAATGTACTGCTTTTCCTTTCTTCGGGCATGATTAATATAAAAAAGACAAAGTCATATTAGAGAAAGTCATATTTTGCAATGTTTTGCATGTGAAACCAAAAGTATCAAACTTCTCAAAGCAAGCATCCTAATCGAGGATCACCCTGACATTATCTAGTAAATATGAATACAATGTAAGGAGGGACCTGTTCAGACAAATGAATAAGGGCCCAAAAAAGTAAACAGTGCAAATAACAGTATAAGAATCTGGCTTCCCTACATATCTGTAAAGGATAGAGTGTTAGAAACCCACAAAGGAAAACAAATCTGCTGACTCATAGTGAGTGTTTCATAAGACAGGGTGTTATCTCGCAACTGCTTCCAGTGGTTTTCATCAGCTGCTTGCAAAACAGCCCTACAAACAAAAAAAAAGAAAAAGAAGAATAAGAAGGAAACCTTTCTGAATGTTGAGGTGCTTCAACTCCTGGTCACCAGTGTCTTTCTTGCCTGCCTTAATGGCCAGTGCTGGAGTCTTCTGGTAGACCTTCCAGAGGAGGAAGTACTCCAGACACATAGAGCAGAGGTTCCAGCCAGAAATGAAACCGCAGCCCATGAAATGAGATCCGAAGGCCATGATCTGGCCCACCAGCATCGGAGCCAGAATGTTAGTCAGCTGGTCGATTATTCTCACCGTGGCATTCATGTCTGAAACAAGAAGAAAAACATTTTCATATGAATAACTTGTGTCAGCAAATATTTCATGTGAGCTGCACCTGCCCAGATTGCTTATGGCCCTATAAAATCCTATAGCAATTGTGTCTCTGCAGGTTTACTGAGTTCGCCTAAGACCCCAGAACTTTAGCCTCCAGAACTTTAAATCCGGTTCCAACATTCCACCAAGGCAGCGGCATAAATAACAGGAAATGTTGCATTGTTATTGTTAAGTTGTATTAGCCAGAGGAAACGAGATTTCTAAAATGGTCAATTATAAATGCAGCTCAAAGGTAGCAGCATTGATTTTGACAGGCGCTTATCTAGTGTCATCAGTGAAAACCCTACTGAAACCTGACCTGCCAAGCTGCTGCGGTCATCTCCAGCCACAACGACCACCCAGTCCCTCTGAATGGTGATGGACATGGCAGTGCTGGCCAGGTTCGCAATGTTGGCAATGGTGATGACCAAAATGTAGCATGTCGTCTGTTAAAAAACCAAAAGAGCTGTTATTAGAAACCTGCTGCAATTAAAACTGCATTACTATTTTCTACCACAAACATGATCACATAAAGATTGTAGTAGCAGAGTCAAACATACTGACTATGCCGGAACAAAATGTTGTATCTTAGCTGTCCAAATACAATGATGAATTAAAATGGTCTTAAATAACTGCAGTTACATCTTGGTACATTAACTTACATTACAAATTAAGTGTTTTTCTTGTGAAGTTAATTTCACTTTATACAAATTTATTTATGCAAAACTACAATCAAAACATCCACCTATTTAACTACTACCTCTTGAGGGGAAAAAAATCTATAATCTTTATTTTGCTAAATCATCACAAAACTTCAAAATTAATTAAACATGAATTTGTAGCTCTCGGTTAGCAGGTGGCATGAAGGTGTCAGCTTGCAAATTAAGAGTAAGGTGACTTTGCTGGTAAAAGTGTTACACAGCATTACCTAATACTAGTGCTACTACTAATAATAATAGTAATACACTGTGTCAAAATGTGGTTATGAGGTTTTCTTGCAGCAGCGCCAATAGGCTATTTACAGGGATGAATGGTTTCACGCTTTTCAGGCACTGTCCAGAACAAAAACAACAACAGAGCTTACAGTACACTGTTTGCCTTATGGGTCCTGCATTATCCCAGTAACAGTGAGAAATACAGCCATGCTGTTTTGTTATTGCTGTTGTCGAGTTACAAGTGAGCCACACTGGAACACGGGCTGCACGGGCTAATGCTGGCTCAACAGCACGTCTCCTTTGCACATGAGACCTCTGCGTCCTGCTGACAGAGCACTGCCATTTCGCTCTCATGTTCTGTCAAATCCACACACGGACACTCTCGAACTTTAAGGAAGGCCTCTTAAAAACCCTCAACTCAACCCTACCCTACCCTTTCTGGTACAATAAGGCTGAAATGTCCCAGAATGGCTTCTGAGGAGTCCCAGCTGTTTCTAGCTTAGGAATTGGGGGGCTTTTCCAGAAGCATTTTTCTGGAAGTATTTGGCAAAACTAAAACAAAGCTTGGCATTTAACCCTTTAAACTCTCAGGGACTCATATGAGGGTCTCTTATAACTACATGAATAACCTATTAGTTTCATAGTAATTAACAAATAATTATCTCTCTTAAAAAGGGGGTTCCTCAAAGGTTCTTTGGTAAAGGAAAAGTTATCTATAAATCCATTACAACTCAAAAAAGCCTGTTGATGCATAAATAGTCCTTTTCTCCACCTGTTGTATGTGGTTCTTAAAATAACCTTTTAAAAATGGTTCCCTATAGCACCAAATAGGGTTCCACTCATGTTACAAGCCAAATAAGCATTTCTGGTCCTATACAGAACCCTTTTGCTACATACAGCTTAATACATAATAAGTCTAAAGTTCAGTAACTGAATAACAAGCTTGCAGATTAAGAGGTTAAAGCACAGAACAGCATCAAAGTCTTTAATATTTTACAGTTTCGAGCTTCCCACAACCACCAACCAAATTACTGATCATGCACAACTCAGTAACATCACAACCTTTTTAAGTGTACAGCATGATTGTTGTGCATTTATTCTTGTAGCACTACAGTTATAACTATAAATAAATACTCACAAGCAACCATCCATTGTAGAGGACAGTGAGCTGTTCTTTGAACTGGAAAACCAGCATCAGAAGTATACCGCACAGGATAACTGCACCGTTCTGGACGAGCAGGGACGTCTGGGCCACTGAAATGAAAGAAAATCGACTTTAAGCTGGAAAAATAATGTTTTTACCGCATGAAATGTTCTAAGGGTTTTTAGCACTTATTATTTACATTACAGGCAGTGAGTCTGTACATGTGAACAGATCTCCATGAGACTGGACTGGAGGGGTTAGGTCAGGCTTTTTACCTCTGAGGCGTGGGTTTTTGTCCACCCAGTCTCCTATAATGGCGCCCAGTAGCAGGACCGAGCCGGCCACCACCAGGCCATACACAGCGGTCAGGAGTAAACTGTTGCCATACAGCTCGACCAGGAACACTGCTACAGCGAAGTTCCACATACGGTCCCCCTGGAATGCAGGTGAAAGGTCAGTGGCAAAGCACGAGCAGCTATCTCAAGCAGGAGAGCTCGTAAAAGAAAGCGCTGCCAGCAAATCTGATCATTATGATTGGTTTTAGAACAGACGTCACTTGGGTTCCAGGACATTTGGGGCGCACGACAAAAACAGGATTACACAGGTATCGGCAGGTATTTGAAATCATATCACAAAGCATATCACAATCAGGCAGATGTTTAGACGTGACCAATATTTGAAAACAATGCTTGATGACGTATTTATTTTATTTGAGATAAGCAGAATGTTTAGGCAGCGGTGGGCTAATGGCCCCCTACAAATACATAACACATTTGCAGTCCAGGTGTATTTGACTTGAATGTTTATGTATCGGCAGATATTGGATATCAGCCAAGAATTCCGATATATTGGTGCATCCCTGACAAACACGTAGCCCTGTTTTAAGGTTTTCTGGTTACTAGCCGAACTACACTTCACCAGAAATGATGGCAGCTCGAAAGAAAGCACCATCAGCGAGATTTCACAGTCTGAGCGAGTTTTGACACCATCAGTACCTGAAGGAACTGGTCAAGCTGGACTGGCACACAGAATGCCCTGCATGCGCCTTTGAATTTCTGCTTTGTATTAAACCAAAGGGCAGACTTACCCATGTTGACAGGGCATGTCCAAGGTAGATGAGGAATTTTGCAGACGTGAAGAAATCACGAACAGAGTCTGCAAAAGAAAACACGTGTTTGTAAAAGGCTTGAATACTGCTGTTTTTAAATGACGCCACGGTTTATTGCAACGCACTCAGCATGTTGAGTTTGCAGCTTTTCTTCTGTTTCAAATCTGTAAAAATAAAGTAAAAATAATTAAAAAAAACTTACCACAACACCGTTTCTTGGATGTTGTGTTTTCCATGTCGACCAAGTTTGCGGCACTTTTTTTTTCTTCCAGTGAACCAATGTAGTCTAGGCTGCGTTTATTCCTTCGTGTCCAATAATCCCCAGCAAAGAAATAACAGAACAACAAAAAGAGATATTTCCTACGAAACGACGCGAATATTTCTCCCCTCTCCCCTCCAAACTTAGCTATCACTGTAGCTGAAGTTGGAAAGAAATAAACCCCCTTAGAGGGCTGGGGTTTTAAACGTTAAAAAAGAAAAAAAACCCGACAATTATCAGCGTTTATTCCTCTCGCCGCTCGGACCCGTCTGCTCTGTCCGAGCCTGTCGGCGTGTTTATCAATACAAGGCGCAGTCTGCGCATGCGCACAGCGTGACGCGTCCCTAGAAACTGGGCTGCTTTGTTTTCAAGGGCGAAAAGCCCACCCATCCTGTGTTATTCTCTTATTCTCTTTTTTTACCTCATACTTTGCACAATAACTTGATTTAGTCCTTGGGCTCTTTTCTGAAAACTTAGAACACACTGCTGCTATTCAGCTGCCCAAAGGTTTTGTCTTGGGGGTGTCAAAGTGTAATGTTTGTGGTGGGCTGAAGGCCAAAAGGACAAAACAATACACAAACACAGAAGGTGGACAGGTTTTTTAACAATGAAATAACATTTCTGTTACTAAAATGGTTCAAAATGCAGTTTTTCTAATGAAAACAATGATTTACTTTAAGAAATGCTTGGCTATTTTTAATTTATGTGTTCAGCATTTATTTATTGAGGAAAGCTTTGTTTATGAAAAATAAGACACAGTGACTTGTGCGAAAGCTGTGTCTTTTCTAAGACGCATCTCATTCTGGGACGCGTGGGGTGCTGGAGCCTATCCCAGCTGTCACTGGGCAAAAGGCAAGATACACCCTGGACAGGTTGCCTGGCCATCGCAGGGCAGACAGACAAACAGACACACTCACTCCAAGGGGCAACTTAGCATGTCCAAACGGCCTAACTGCATGTTTTTGGACTGCGGTAGGAAACCGACACAGACACGGGGAGAACAAGCAAACTCCACACAGAGAGGACTGTGGTTGCCCGGCTGGGGACTCGAACCCAGGCTCTCCTTGCTGTGGTGCTACCCACCACGTCACCGTGCCACCCACCACCGCTTTTGGAGTCAGGTGTCTGAGACCTGTTATCATAAAGCTCCAACACGAATAAAAACGGAGCTGAAGTTCACTGTGTGACGATTCACTTCACCGTATAACATTTACAGAACAAGCTGAGCAAATATAGGCCAATTGATACTGTAGGCCTAAATGGACAAAGGCCTGAATAGGATGCTGTTTCTGTTTGCAAACAGCACTTACTCAGAAAGATCTCCCCCTCACACTCCCATCTCATAGTCCCATATTCACTGAGGTCATTCTGCCTCAGCCTCAGGCCTGGGGAGCCGCAGGAATGTGCAGTTAATTCAGCTGATGTAACCTACTACCTTACCTGTGTACATGATGTAAGCTACGACCAACTTGAAGTCCTGTGTTGCTGTGACTCACGTTCAGAAACCTGAGAGGAAGAATTCAGCTCTTTATTTGGACATAATGCCGCTGATACCCTTACAACAATATCTATTGTAATACAATAAGAAACTGTCAGATTTCTACAACACCTCTATAGCAGCCTATTATATGCTCACTTCTTATGCTGCTCTTGTAGTACTGCGATAGAGTAATTTGTAATTTTTGATACCCTGTAGTAAACGGTAGTACTCTACAGTCCAGATTTACCATAAGAATCTTATAGGAATCCTGTAGAGATTTTTTTTGCACTACTATAGAGTTTCTCATTGGAGTAATTTTCTGGAATGTAAAGTCTCTGAAGAGTAATTAAGTGTGTAAAAGGTTGAAGTCATTATTTTGGCCTAAAATAGAAGCTGAGAGGTTTAGCTGAAAACTTCGAAAATCTGTGAAGTGTTACTGACTGGTCTACGATAGTAATGCTACGTGAAAGTCAATGCAATATGTCACTTTTAAAGCAGGCGATATGTCACCTAGCAGTACAATGAAAAATGAGTCCTGCCTCTCTTTCTCACTTTATCTCTCTCTCTGTCTTTCTCTCTCAATATTCACACAGGATATGTAAATGTGCTTGTGTAGCCTCAGCTTGTTCACATGTAAGCCATTAGCATGCTGCCATGGACTCCTGTGGAAAGTGCTCTGTGTACTCCTGCCCTCCTCTTTTATTGATTCTCTGCATGGAAACTCAGCAGCTTATCAGTCCCATAAACGTGACATCTCAGGCGCTGATCTCTGGTTGAAAGAGATGACGCTGTACTTTTCAGAGACAGAGGAGATTTTGACTTTTATATCTTGTGAATTTGACTGTGGAGGTTTTGCAGGGAAGCTGGTCTTGAGTCAGCATTTTTACCTTCATACCTGTAGATATCATGCCTGTACTTCCAGATACATAGATGCCAGTATACATTCACTGTATATAAAAATAGGACAATTTCCTTCTCATTGCATGAGTAAAAGTCTGAGTAGGAAGGGTAAGATAGCACAGGAAACTTTAAACCACTTTAATCCTAAAAGGCTGCACTCTATAAAACATGCAAGCAGAACTGAACACTTGGAAACAATAACTTCATGGGTAGGTCTCTGGAGCTACACTGTTTATTATTCATTTAAGGAGTATGAGTTTTTTTTTTTCATAGTTTTGCTGCACTGGCCCCAGATGATTCAAAGGGGTATTCCAGCTGGTTTTTGCGTTTTTCTGCATAATCCTATGCATTTATATGTGTGTGTGTGTGTGTGTGTGTAGATGGATAGATAGGTTTTACATATAATGTCATTTTTGCTTGAATAAAAAACCCACTAAAGATATTGTGTCTCTGGTATCTGGCAGCATATTCATAATTATATAATTTTAGAGGCATTACTCTTTAGACAACTGCTTCCTATCATAATAATAATAATAACAATAACAATAATAATAAGCATCATCATCATCATCATCATCATCATCGTCATTATCATAATTACAATTATTGTTATTAATTATTATTATTAATATTCATAACAATAACAACAATAATAATACATTTTATTTACACATTGTCTTTTATACATTCAAAATGCATCTTAAAGTGCTTAAAGTACAACTCTGAATGTTTAAATCTTAACAGTTGAATTATAGAGATATTTAGAACAATTTATGAATTCCCTTTTAACAACTGACACACTTTAAAAAACTGTTTATTATTAACTTCCCCCCTCAGAAAGTCAAGGTGACATGAGAGCTTTGTACGTCTACCCACCCATAAGCCAGGGTTTCTATTCTCAGGCCCACATGGCTGCAGCGCTTGTGGCGCGGCAGCTCTTTAGCCAACACCACAGAATTTTGGACCACTGACAGCCATTTCCAAACAGGTTGGCTTTGATTCCTCCTCACTCAGAGACAAATTCATTCTATTTAGGTCACTGAATGCTTACTTTCTCTGACAAAAAATGCTAACAAAAAATCCCTGCAATGTAACATCCATTTGAAGGCTACATTCAGAATACTGCACAAGGTCCATGAAGCACAACAACCTGCTGTTATGGGGATGTTTCCCTGTTTCTTTTCTGCTTTTGTCTATTATGGGGCAGAAGTTGACCTTGTTGTCTGTTCACTTCTCCAAAAGGAACTGGTTTGATCCTGAGAGCCTGGCTCCTCAGAGTGGAAATTTGTGCTGATTACCTCACATTGACCATACTGATTCAGCAAGGTTTTGGAGATGTGAAAGTGTTAAGATCTGATCATGATCACTGTTCTGCAAAACAGTGATAGGATTCACGTGATATTTGCTTGATATATGCCCAAAAGTTTGTAGCTCATTCAGTATTTCTTTTGAAGTAAAAAATGTTAATAGGGAGTTTGCTCACCCTTTGCTGCAGTAACAGCCTCTACTCTTCTAGGAAGGCTTTACACTGCAACAGGGGTCATCAAATAAATCTGACCTCTGGCCAAACTCTCACAAAGTCTCGCATTTAGCCACAAGAGCATTAGTGAGGTTGGGTACTGATGTTGGATGATTAGTTCTGGATCACTCTAATTTGTCCCAAAAGTAGGAGACTCCATCCAGTACTTTTGGGACAAGTTGGAGATTTAGAGCTCTAACATCAGAATGCAGTTCCACTGTTCCGCAGCCCAGAACTTGGGGTCATGCGCTGACCCTTGCCATTTGGCATTGTGACCTTAAGCTTAAGTATGTGACTGCTCCGGAGTGTCCTATTCTATTGGTCGACAATTTTCTATAGATTATACAAGCTGTATATGTGCATTGAACCTCTGTATCAGGACCTTAAAGTAAATGAATAATTTGAAGCGGTGTCTGAATACTTTTGTACATAGTGTATGATGTAATGAACAAGCCGCTTATCCTTCTGGATTGTGGGGGGAGCTGGAGCCTATCCCATATATATCCCTTATATTCCCATTCTGAGGGGCATAACTTTCCGGAACAAACCAATTACTTTTGGAGAAGTGAACAGACAAGGCCATATATATGCAAATACATATATTTTTCAGTTTTTGATACTTTCATGTATATATATAGAGGTTTTGACCCAACAGCAACGATGCATATACAGTGGTGCTTGAAAGTTTGTGAACTCTTTAGAATTTTCTATATTTCTGCATAAATATGACCTAAAACATCATCAGATTTTCACACAAGTCCTAAAAGTAGCTAAAGAGAACCCAGTTAAACAAATCACACAAAAATATTATACTTGATCACTTGTTTATTGAGGAAAATGATCCAATATTATATATTTGTGAGTGGCAAAAGTGAACCTTTGGTTTCAGTATCTGGTGTGCAGCTATAACTGAAACTAAATGTTTCTGGTAACTGTTGATCAGTCCTGCACACTGGCTTGGAGGAATTTTAGCCCATTCCTCCATACAGAACAGCTTTAACTCTGGGATGTTGGTGGGTTTCCTCACATTAACTGCTCGCTTCAGGTCCTTCCACAACATTTAGATGGGATTAAGGTCAGGACTTTGACATGGCCATTCCAAAACATTAACTTTATCTTTCTTTAACCTTCTTTGGTAGAACGACTTGTGTGCTTAGGGTCGTTGTCTTGCTGCATTCTCTTGAGATTCAGTTCATGGACAAATGTCCTGACATTTTCCTTTAGAATTCTCTGATATAATTCAGAATTCATTGTTCCATCAATGATGGCAAGCCGTCCTGGCCCAGATGCAGCAAAACAGGCCCAAACCATGATACTACCACCACCATGTTTCACAGATGGGATAAGGTTCTTATGCAGGAATGCAGTGTTTTACTTTCTCCAAACATAATGCTTTTCATTTAAACCAAAAAGTTCTATTTTGGTCTCATCCGTCCACAAAACACTCTTCCAGTAGCCTTCTGGCTTGTCCACGTGATCTTCATCAAACTGCAAACGAGCAGCAGTGTTCTTTTTGGAGAGCAGTGGCTTTCTCCTTGCAACCCTACCATGCAAGCCACTGTTGTTCAGTGTTCTCCTGATGGTGGACTCATGAACATTCACATTAGCCAATGTGAAAGAGGCGTTCAGTTGCTTAGAAGTTACCCTGGGGTCCTTTGTGACCTCGCCGACTATTACACGCCTTGCTCTTGGAGTGATCTTTGTTGGTCTGACAGTGGATTGGTGGAGTCCAAACTCTTTAGAGATGGTTTTGTTACCTTTTCCAGCCTGATGAGCATCAACCACTCTTTTGCTGAGGTCCTCAGAAATCTCCTCTGTTCGGGCCATGATACACTTCCATAAACACATGTTGTGAAGAGCAGACTTTGATCAATCCATCCATCCATCCATCCATCCATTCATCCATCCATCCATCCATCCATTTTCTAAGCCACTTCTCCGTCAGGGTCGTGGGGGGTGCTGGAGCCTATCCCCTGTTCTTTAAATAAAACAGGGTGCTCACTCACACCTGATTGTCATCCCATTGATTGAAAACACCTGACTCTAATTTCACCTTCAAATTAACTGCTAATCCTACAGGTTCACATACTTTTGCCACTTTCAAATATGTAATATTGGATGATTTTCCTCAATAAACAAATGACCAAGTGTAATATTTTTGTGTTATTTGTTTAACTGGGTTCTCTTTATCTACATTTAGTGAAAATCCAGTGATGTTTTAGATCATATTTATGCAGAAATACAGGAAATTCTAAAAGGTTCACAAACTTTAAAGCACCACTGTATATATATATATATATATATATATATATATATATATATATATATATATATAGTATTAAATGTATTAACATAACAAAATCTTGTATCTCACTATTTTTGTTGTCTTTCTATTTTTTTATATAATTGGAAAACTCTAGCTGCCCTTTACTTTGACTGGAGGTTAAGATGAAGAACAGATTAAATGGTCCAAAATAACTTGGAAAAAAAATCTCACTACATTAACTTACACTGAGAGCTGAGTTTTCATTCTCTTGTAAAGTTATCATTTTGAAGACATGAGATTTTGATCCAACATCAGTGATATGATAAATTATATGTTGCAGTTTCAGCATTATTTAGGTAGATCATAGGTAGCCTTTATGTGCTGTTATTCGTATTTCCCTTAAAATCTACTTATTACGCCCAAGTTTTATCATTCAGTACCTGCATGAACTACAATGCAAACTGGCTGGAGTTATTAAGCTACTGTATGTATGCATGTAATAAAGATTTTGACCTGCTGGTCATTTAGAGTGCTTATGTATTTTTAAGCAAAGGCCAGATGTCTGTTATCTTATGCACCTGATTGCAGTGGTACAGTAACATAAGACAACCTAACAGAGTGTGATCCAGTTTCACTAGAAAACACCTTTTTTTAACAGGAACATCCTCATGTCATGTCACTATGAGTTTGGAATATGAGGTATTATTCTGTGGTCAGTAGATTAGCTGCATTACCCTTTCTTACACCACTAAATAAAAAGAAATTACCAAGCCAGAATACCTCATTGTGTGTGGTGGTCATGCACATTTGTTGTCTGCCTTTACAGGCCATGACGCCTTATGCTGTGGGCTTAGATGAAAAAGGGTGGATTATTTGGCTGCATTCTGCTCTTGGACACCTAAAAATACGTCAAGAATCACACTTAAAGTCTGAAAAATAAAAACAAATTACTCAGGCATGATGACTGTGCTGTTTTGTTGATCTCCATTGGCATTGTGCTTGACAGTGGTTTGGCTCTTGGTATCCTTTTTTGGTCATGTGACCTTTCGGATCATGTATCATTTGCTCTCCTTTCGTGGAATCTGCTTGCCTGGGCTTGCAGTGGAACGAGACATCTTCACGTCTAGCTTTAAAAACACGTCTCTTTAACTCCTACTAATTGTTTTGACATATTCTTAACACAGTTCCCACAAAACGCTGGTTCTTTTGCTTGATTTGTTTGCTACTGCTGTTTGTTTTTTTGCTGAGGCATGAGACGTGTTTGTTGTAAAGGAGTCCACTCATCCTTTGCATTAAGCAAACTCTTGGACGTGGATGGGATCCAAGCGAAAAGAGACATTACACAGGTGTGCAGAGTCAATAGAGCGATCTGCAGAGTCCATACACTGCTGTGGCAATGACCAAGGCCAAACAAGTCCGCGTGTTTGTGACTTTGGAGGCCGCAGCGCATGAGCAAACACAGGTCATGTGGTCAACCACTAAGCCTGTTAAGAGTGACCAAAATCAACAGGGCTATAGAGGAGAGTAGAGCGCACCACACAGACAAACACCATGAATCAGTAAACGCCTGTTTGAGTTATTATGAATGCAGAATGTAGAATTTCACAAAATAGAGGAGTGTTTGCGGACAAATAAGTAGAACCTTTATCTTCAAGTCACCTGCTTAAAAAGGGTTGCCTGTTTCAGAGGCCCTTTTTTTCGCCTGAGGGGGCCGTGTCATGCTGTGATCGGTTGCTATCTCTATCTTTGATATTTGATAACACTTGGGGATGTAAAAAGGTGATAAGTGCCGTCCAGGTTTTGTTAAATTCAGTGTTTTTGGTTTTGACACAGATGAATCTTTTCCACTAATATATGGTCAGTTAATACATTTTATGTAACAGTTATGTAAATTGTTTTCTTTGATTTCCAGTTCATAACAATAGTTTCTTCTCAGTATTCAGTGCTGTGAGAAGTCCCACTGATTTGCTTAGCTATACAGTTGTATGCAAAGGTTTGGTGAGCCCTGGTCAACTTACGTTCTGTTAATTTGAAAGGCAAACAACCTACACATCCTCTACAGATAACACACTTCTGCACATTTTAATACGACATATTGGAAAAATAAAGAATAAAATGTGGCCTCTGAAAATGTTATGAAACAATACATTAAACTGAATGTATGAACAGAAATTGTGCACTAAGGTTTCGCAGCCAAATGGCGTATTTAAATGTGTTCCCTGTAGAGCAGGGGTGTCAAACTCAACTAGTAAAAGGGTCACATTTAAAAGTCTCCTCAAATCTGTGAGCCAGAGAAAAAGGTGTTTTTATTTCATTTTTTATTAATGTTTGCTGAAACCCCAGCTAGACATTTATTCAAAATATGCAAAAACATCAACAGTCAAATACAGACACCTGTAGTAGACCTTGAAATATTACACAGACTCTTGAAATATTCTAAATTTAAATGTCCTCACTTGCTCTGTCTTTTATTTAAACCTTTGCATTTGCTTGAACTAGACACCTGGGGTCCTTACTTTGCTTGCAAGTTCATTAAGACTTGGGCTCAGTTTCTGAGCCGCTGAGCTGATGTTAAGTGTTTATGTTGGTTAAACCGAAGCTGAAATGCATTTTGGTGATAACACTAGTGTGGAATTGCGTAGAATTGTGCAGAATTGAGGTGTAACTGCTGTCCCATAAATTGGTGTTTGGGTAGGAGAGTGGGATCACATTACACTGCAGTGCATGCTGGGGACTGTAGTACAGCACATTGTGAAATGCGCTAATAATAATATAAAATTAAAATACTTTTGTGGGCCGGATAGGGCTGTGTGGTGGGCCTGATTTAGCCTGCAGGCCTTGTGTTTGACACATGGGCTGTAGAGGATGGGTTAACTTACTTTCACTCTCATTTCACTGCTCACCACAGTTTGGTGATGCTCCTGCTTAAACACACCTGGTTCTCCTCATTTGGCTGGAGTGTCCCTTTAATATTATGAGTAATACTTAAGTACTTACACTTTGACGTAAGTATTATTTCTCTGCACTGAGTTAGCTGTTCATTACTGCAGCCACACAGGTCTCCTTAATACTAGACATTAGGATATTGTAAAGCAAACGCTTTGGCACTTTGACTTGTAGATAATGTTAGACTGCGGTTTTTCAGATAATAATTAAAATGTGGTTTATTTGCAAATACGATGGCCACCGGGGCAGAAGGTTCTCTCCCAGTGTAATGTGAAGTACAGGCTTTATCCTGACACAGATTCAACAGATGCATTGTGGATAGGTGTAAAGCAAAGTCCCAGACTGTCTAGATGATTCGACAGGGACTGTGGATTCAAGGAACTGTGATGTGAGGACAAATGGACTAGTTCCAAATGGTTGATGGGGCTAGACAGAATTACAATATGGCAACCTTACTGAGACCAAACAATCTAAGTCCATCATTTAATAGCAAGGATTAGGGATTGTGTTTGAGCAGGGAAATCACCAGACTGTGCTGAACACTGCATATATTGGCATATATTTAACATTTAGGGAACATGTTAATATATTTAGCACATTTTAAAACATCAAATATATTGGACCAAAGCTTTAATATGAGCAAATATGCAGTATGTATGTACATACTGTCACTGTTGGACCTTGTATCCAAATTTTGTCCCTTAATTTTTTAACAGGATTTGAAATGGACCTTTACAACGTGTCCTTATAAATGGAGTAGTAGTAATATGGTCGAATATTTTGTAAACAAAATTTTGTTCCATTAACTTCCATTCAAATTTTAGTACAATGTATAATACTACTGCTACTACCACTACTACTACTACCACTACTACTACTACTACTACCACTACTACCACCACTACTACTACTACTACTGCTACTACTACTACTACTACTACCACTACTACTACTACTGCTACTACTACTACTACTACCACTACTACTACTACTACCACTGCTACCATTACTACTACTCCTACCACTACTACTGCTACTACTACTACTACTACTGCTACTACTCCTACTACCACTACTACTACCACTACTACTACCACTCTTACTACTACCACTACTACTACTACTACTACTGCTACTACTCCTACTACCACTACTACTACTACTATCACTACTACTACTACTACTACTACTACTACTACTACTACTAATAATAATAATAATTAATATTATTTATTTATTTATGTATATTCCGTTTGGGAAATTATGAATTATAGATGGGGAACCAAAACAGATTTCACAAAATGTAAGACTCTGGTCTCAGCCAGCCTCTCCACTGTCCCGTTAGTCCTCAATACCAACACCGACCACCAGGGGCCGCTGTGAACACTCACGCATATTAGACAAACCAGCACGTCACTGCAGTGCGACGGGGCTTCTTTAAGCATGTGGCTAATGCTATCTCTCTGACTTTCTGGTTCCCGTGTAAAATGTCGGTCAGAAGCAGCGAGCAGACGGACGATCTGGCTCAGGACGAGCGCAGCGCCAGAGAGGAGCTAAACCGGAGGGTCGGTAAATGAACTGACGCTGCTTTTGTTAAGCAAGTCGCCCTGCATGTCCAACAGGCGTGCATGTCCAGCATGTCCAGGGTATTAATACAGAGCTTGCTGCAAGAACAGCCTCTGCTCTTCTAGGAAGACTTTCCCGTTAGTGACTAGATGTTGGAACATTGCTGTGAGGATTTGATTGCATTCAGCCACAGTAGCATTAGCATCAGTAAGGTCTGGTACTGATACTGGATCACTGCAACCCATCCCAGAGGTTCTGGATGGGGCTCCATCACTAGCTAACGCATTTTATTGGCATTGGGCATGGTGACCTTACACTGTGATATAAGCCCATCAGGAAAACACACAGTACCATTAGTGACTACTGGACACCAACAGGAACATCTTACTTTTAATGCTTTCCATGATTTCTTTTCAGCAGGATAGGCGCATGGGTGACAGAGCATCCCATTCAATTGACAGTTCTTTTCTATGGCGATTACACAAGCTGTGCAAGCACAACATGTGCAACAGAAGATCTGTGTCACTAATGTGTGCACCAGAAAGTAGCTGGACCACTGATTAGAGGTGCTGTCCAGATACTTTGGGACATGTTATCTGTTGATGTTGTTAACAATATAACTCGTGTGTGTCCGCTTATGATTTTGTTTCACAGATCAAGGAGCAAAAGGTTGTGATAGATGAGCTGTCAAATCTGAAGAAAAACAGGGTAAGAATGTCCACAGACACACTGATGAGAACTCACGACCAATAAATAAAATCCTTGAATACGTGTTGCAGACGTCATGACCCCTGGTTCCAGTCACCACCACTGTAAATAAGCCTGAGTCACCAAGTTTTTCTATGATGAAGCATTTCACATCAAATGTATTGTGGAGGATAGGAAATCTATTTTCTATCTATATTGTGCGATTTAATGCACTTGCATTGTCTGAACATCAAAGTTTGCAAACAATCAGCATCAACCGCACTCCAGCACTCCTGACTCCCTGCTAAAGTGTCATACTCATCATTTTCCTCCATTCAAATTTAGCTTTAAATGATGTAAGAATACCAAATTGAAACTTGGGCTGAATGTATCCTTACACCCCAATTATTTACATCTCGAAGATTAAATTATACAGAATATTTTCATAAATCAGTGGTAATTCCCTATAATGACACTTTAGGAGTATGTGTTCTGAAAAAAGAAAAAAAAACAACATTGTCTAATTGTGATACTGGCAAAGTAAACGTTTTTTTTACTGTTTTTTTACAGAAAGTTTACATCCAGCAGCCCAACAGCAACATATTCTTTCTCACAGACAAAGGCGAGACACTGAGCTCCTGTAAAAGTAAGACTTTCACTCTCATGCAGTTTGTCTAATACCATTCTGAGTAGGTCTTAATGCTAATAATGCTCTGATTATTTGATTTTGTTTTCCTACAGAAGAACTGGACAAAATGAAGAGACATTATCAGGACATGTAAAGCTGTGGCAGCTGCTTTCTAGGGAAAATGTGTGGGATCTGCTGTGTAGTGAATTTGACTGCATCTCAATGTGTGCTTCAGAAACATGTGCGTGAAAAGCTTCGTAACAGAGGGCCCGACTGTAGCCAGGATATTACAGATATGGTATTGGATCCAAGTTACAGTTGCCTATTTTCTGCCCATGTACTCCATATGAGGGGAGTCTTGACTCCCCAGCCTCTGCAAGACAAGGATGGAAATATTCTCCTCTGGAATGGTGAGGTGTTTGGTGGTTTAACAGTGGGAGCTGAAGACAATGACACCAAAGTGGTTCTCCACCATCTGTCCTTGTGCAGAAGCCCTTCAGATGTATTATCTGTTCTGTCTCAGGTTAAGGGACCCTGGGCCATCATTTATTACAGGAAAGCTGAACACTGTATTTGGTTTGGTAGGGATTTTTTTGGGAGGAGGAGTCTTCTCTGGAGCAGTGGGCCAGAAGAGTGCTCTTTTACGTTGACCTCAGTGTCCTCGTGCTTGCCAGATTCTGATTCAGCCTATTGGCAGGAAGTACCAGCAGTCGGTGTTTACAGTTTGGATTTGAAGAAGTGTTCATACAACAGAAGTCTGAAACTTGAGCTCTATCCATGGGTTTACATCGGTGATGAGCCCCCAAATGACTTCACTTGTGAAGGTCTGCCCAGTTCTGTCTCCATGGTCATGAATGATTCTGGACTTCTTCTGAATTTTCCTGTTCCTTCAATGAACACATCCTTAACTGCAGCTACACCTAATGACAAACCAAACCAGACTTCTCAAACTTCTCCTGATGACTTAAAGGTGTTTCTGAAAAGCACTGAAAAGCGAGAAATGGTTAGAAATCTAATAGACGTGCTTAGCGAAGCTGTCCGCAGGAGGGTGCAGTGCCTGCCTTACCAGCTTAAACTAACAGAGGAACCCAATGATGATGAAGCCCAAGTTGCCATACTGTTTTCTGGAGGAATTGATTCAATGATTCTGGCTGTTCTTGCTGATCGCCACATACCTGCTGACAGACCAATTGACCTTCTCAATGTTGCTTTTAAACTTCAGGAATCCAAGATCAACCCTGGGTCCACAAAGAAAGGACAGACTAACAAAAGACAGCATGCTAGTGCTGACATTGCCCAGTCAGATCAAGTGAAGTCAAACTGCTTCAATGTCCCAGACAGGATCACAGGCCGAGCTGGGCTGCAGGAGCTAAAAAACCTCAGTCCTGCACGGAAGTGGAACTTTGTTGAGATCAACGTAACTCAAGAGGAGCTTAAGGAGATGCGGGAAAAGCACATCTCTCACTTGGTGCATCCTTTAGACACTGTTCTGGATGACAGCATCGGATGTGCTGTGTGGTTCGCAGCTAGAGGGACTGGCATCATATCAGAGGGAACAGAACAGAGGCGGCACACTTCAACAGCAAAGGTATTAATGCATTTTTACTTTTTAGACTTGAATGTTCCATGACACCCTGGGTACAGGCAAGCTTTACTGTTTATTTGCTCTGTCTGTAGTTGATCCGTCTTGTCTGGGTTTTTTTCCATGTTTTGGAAGGTGGTTTTGACAGGTATTGGAGCGGATGAGCAGCTGGCCGGTTATTCCAGACACAGAGTGCGGTTTAAGACCTCAGGTCTCAAGGGCCTGGTCAAAGAGCTGGCCATGGAGCTGGGCAGAATATCCTCCAGGAATCTCGGACGAGACGACCGCATCATTGGAGATCATGGAAAAGAGGCCAGGTATGTGTAACGTCAGAAAAAGCAATTATATTTCTGTGACCTAAACTAGTCTATTCTATGTTGTGTACACTGACCCCCCCTCCTGTTTTTGCAGTATAGCTTGGAGGGTTAATTGGTAGTTTTATTTTTTCCTTTTTGTTTTTGTATTTATATAATTTTGTCTGTCTTCAGATTTCCCTACTTGGATGAGGACGTGGTGAGCTTTCTGAACAGTCTGCCGGTGTGGGAGAAGGCTGACCTATGTCTGCCCAGGGGAATTGGGGAGAAGCTGCTGTTGAGACTGGCTGCTGTGGAGCTGGGCCTGGGACCCTCTGCTGTACTGCCCAAGAGAGCCATGCAGTTTGGTTCCCGAATTGCCAAGTTGGAGAACCGCCATGAAAAGGCTTCAGATAAATGCAAGAGATTGGTCACAAGTTAGTACAAGCTATTTAAAATGTTTATTACACAAAGATTAGTCTGTTATCATTTTTTCCCAGTTTTCAAGAATTTTAATTAATAAATCTTTTAAATCATGTTCAACCATGCTTGATTGAAAAATTGAAAAACAAATTTTCCAACATGTTTTGACCCAAATAAATCCTATATTAAATAAATATCTGGATTTGTAAGTTGCTCTTTGAAGTATTTGTCACATTCTATGTAAGATGGAAGATTTCCCACATCAAAACGTCCTGAGATCCTGTAGACATACACAGGCCTCCTGAAAAATACAGATTGACACTCTTGGGTGATGACAGGCACATCATACTGGACATTTCAATTAAAGCAAGAAATTACATGCAAATACCTTAATAAGAGCCATGACAGAAATGTTCCTGGGGCATCCCTTTCTTCAATTGGCCCTTCCTATGTGAGAGTTGATTTTTCCAATTAGGCATAGGTTGTCTAAAAGCCATCACATGAACAGCCTTAAAAAACCATAGCTTTTAAATAAAGATCTTCCACTGTATCGATTTGAAAGCACCACTTTTTAAGGAACTGAATGCTAAATGTATTCAGAAAATGTGATCCTGTAAAAACAAATTCATCATTAGTCGTGAATTCACTTGGAAAGTGCAGAATGAGGCTTCCTGTTGATTTATCAGAAGTCTGACTGGTAAATGGTACATTAGTAAAGCAAAACAACTAGACTAAGTTCTGTCAAGGGCACCTGCTACAAGTGATAAACCTCCAGTACCTCCTTCTCCTTCAGGAAGGCATCCAAGAGAGGAAGCGTTGTTCTTGAAAACAAGTAGAAACAGGGACACTGCAAAGAAACAGTTGAATTGAAAATCTAAAGGTATTTTAAAATCATGTGTTCGTGAAGCAGAGCAGTGTCTGTGATGCATGGATGTGTACATACAGCACTGCGTGAGTTTGTCTCTGTTGGAAAGGGTTTCTCTTTCATACACTGCACTCTGAGGTCTGAATCCACCTCCAGGATGCCGTACTTTGATGTTTCTGAGAATACAAAGGAGTCATCATATTAGTAATATGGGGCCATCATTCATAACTGCAGGAATATTTTAATGTTCTGTTTTTCCAACTTATTTTCAATATAAATG
This sequence comes from Pygocentrus nattereri, assembly GCF_015220715.1. Classification (NCBI taxonomy): domain Eukaryota; kingdom Metazoa; phylum Chordata; class Actinopteri; order Characiformes; family Serrasalmidae; genus Pygocentrus; species Pygocentrus nattereri. The sequence goes on along the minus strand of NC_051216.1, from coordinate 11,695,604 downwards.
AACGTATTCTGATTTAATAACACTTAACAATAACACTTAAAGCAAAACATTACATGTAAAAATTGGCAGTATGTGTATACCGTGCTAGTTTGTCGAAGACCACACCTTTTAGCCCTTTGTTGTGATGTGAGCACTCAAACCTTTCAGGTGTCGTATTCAATGGATAAAGTACCCTTGAAGTGTTTTCAGAAAACAAGTGATAAAACCAAACTTTTGACAGGCAGTGTTCATCAAGCTCACCCTCATCCCTGCACTGATATGACAACACCAAGCTGCTGTCTTTATCCTTCTTCTGCACCTCAGCAAAGCGTTCTGTAAAAGCCCTCAGGCTGAAATCCTCTTTGAACAATGTGTCACTGTAGAAGGACAAAGTGTCATTAATACACTGTATTAAGAGATGGATAGTATCCAGTTACATTTACTTGGTTGCATGTACTCAAAACAGTACACTCACCGGCCACTTTATTAGGTTCAGTTGCTTGTTAACACAAATAGCTAATCAGCCAATCACACGGCCGCAACTCAAGGCATTTAGTCAGGTAGAGGTGGTAAAGACAACATGCTGAAGTGCAGACCGAGCATCAGAACGGGGAAGAAAGGGGATTTAAGTGACTTTGAATGTGGCGTGGTTGTTGGTGCCAGGCGGCTGGTCTGAGTATTTCAGAAACTGCTGATCTACTGGGATTTTCATGCACAACCATCTCTAGGGTTTACAGAGAACGGTCCGAAAAAGAGGAAATATCCAGTGAGCGGTCAGTTGTGTGGACGAAAATGCCTTGTTGATGAGGGGTCAGAGGAGAATGGCCAGACTGGTTCTAGGTGATAGAAAGGCAACAGGAACTCTAATAACCCACCAAAATCTCTGAGGAACGTTTCCAACACCTTGTTGAAAGTCTGCCATGAAGAATTAAGGCAGTTCTGATGGCAAAAGGGGTCCAACCTTTTACTAACCTTTTACTAGTACCTAATAAAGTGGCCAGTGAGTGTATATCCTTTAAAATAGATTCCTCAGTATTTCCAAATGAAAATGTATTTACATCCAATTAAATATAATTGCCAAAAGTAACACTTAGTATTCAGTTGTATCTTCATATCAACATTATATTACTAATACCTTTTTTTTCAGTTTTACTCCACGTTTTGTTGGTTACAGAATCTGGACTGCTTTGGTGGTCTAAAAATGCCACCTTTGCTGACAGATGCTGGATGTACTAAGAAGTTCCACTATACGGTTCTATGAGCTACTCAGTACTCGTACTTGTTCTCAAGTTGTTCTATAGTACAGTATTTTTACTGTCATTAGTCCACTAAAGCAGCAGTACTTGCACTTGAGTGCAGGTTTAGATTATTCTACCCACTTTGATTAGATTTGAAGTAAAGGCTTTTAGATATACCCTCCAATCACTATGATATGATCATCCAATCCAAAATGCTTGACTGCCAGCTGAAGGCAAGCAACCGCACCAAGCCGCTCCTGTGGAAAATAACAAATTTGAAATATTTAAACAAATATAGAAATATTGTGTTTTATCATCCAATTATGCATACAGTGCATCTTCCTGAGGTTGTGATGCAGCACTGAACTTCTTACAGTAGATATACACGCAATTACAATGCAATGAGTACACTGTTCTGTTAAAGGACATGAAACACAGACAACTTTACACCACTGTTGATGGTTACCAGTGTCATACAGTTGAATTAGTTTAAATCAGCTTTCATTTCTTGTTAGCTACGTTAGCCTTGCAGCTCAAGTACAAAGCTAAAAAGGCTCATTTTGGACACGTATTATTAATGTTACCTGATGAACTACGTTTAGGATAAAAGGAGACTTGTGTAAATCTGCTTTTCTAAAAACTACTGTTTTAACTGTGTGAGCAAAGAATGGTGGGACATCGTGGTTCATGAGCTGGTAAAACACATTTCACATCTGCAGTGGTTTAATCAAGTATGTAGGTCAGTGTTTCCCAATCCAGTCCTGGGGGACCCCCAGGCAGTTGTCTTTTGTCTTAGAGTCAAGAGCAACTAGACCAGTTATACTAAGATCTAAAAATGTGGTGCACCACCAAGAGAGTGGGAAACATTAGGACAGCTCACGATCATGTGGCAAAATGCAGTGTACTGCACCTTTAAAGGGCCCATATGCTTGCTCATGGGGGCTTGGATCCGGATTTTCTCTTCTTTTTCTTTCTGTAATACTGATTGTTCTGTAAAGCTGCTTTGTGACAACATCTGTTGTAAAAAGCGCTATATAAATAAATTTTGCTTGCTTGCCCTGTCATGAAAAAACTTTTTTTAATGGCTATAATGTTGTATGTAAACATGGCTAAAGTTTCAAAACATACCACTCCTACTCTTTTCCATGCAAGTCATATATGGAAACTAAGCTGCAATAACAGCCTGTTTCTGTGAGGTCACATAAACCGACACACGTTTATCTAGTCATGCTGAAGTTAAGAGTGTTTCAGTTCAGAGTGCTTTCTACAGCATAGCCAATCAGAATAGATATCATATGCACTATATATCACTGCTGTCGGGAAATAAAACTTCTGATTTGTCGGTTTTTAGTTTCGGATATAATTTGAAAAAGCTTGTTGGCCTTTATGTTGTGTGCAATTTTAATGATGAATACACCAAAAGAAATGGCCCAAAATTACTTAGGAAAATAGCCTTGTTCCACTGACTTGCATTAAAAGTTTTCCTCACCAGGGCACCACCACACATGCTGGACACCATCTGAGCCAAACAAGTTTATCTTGGTCTCGTCAGACCACAGGACATGGTTACAGTAATCCATGTTCTTGACCTGCTTATCCTCAGCAAACTGTTTGCGGGCTTTCTTGTGCGTCAGCTTCAGAAGAGGCTTCCTTCTGGGACGACGGCCATGCAGACCGAGTTGATGCATTGCGTGGCGTATGGTCTGAGCACCTTGTAATTTTAACGAGTCATATGACACCAGAGAGGGACAACGACACAATTGGGCACAATTTGGACATGTTCAGTGTGAGGTGGACTCACTTGTGTTGCCAGCTATTTAGACATTAATGGCTGTGTGTTGAGTTGTTTTCAGAGGACAATAAATCTGCACTGCTATATAAGCTGAACACTGACTACATTAAGTTATAACCAAGTTTCATTTCTATAGTGTCGTCCCATGATAATGAAATATTTGCAGAAATGTGAGGGGTGTACTCACTTTTGTGAGATACTGTGTGTGTGTATATGTATATATGTATGTAAATATGTAAATAAATGAATAAATATGTATATATATATTTTTTTTTTATATACACACACATGCACACACACATTATATATATATATATATATATACACTGCTCAAAAAAATAAAGGGAACTCTTAAACAACACAATATAACTCCAAGTAAATCAAACTTCTGTGAAATCAAACTGTCCACTTAGGAAGCAACACTGATTGACAATTGACAATTTCACAGCTGTTGTGCAAATGGAACAGACAACAGGTGGAAATCATTGGCGATTAGCAAGACACACTCAATAAAGGAGTGGTTCTGCAGGTGGGGACCACAAACCACTTCTCAGTACCTTTCTGCTTTCTGGCTGATGTTGGTGGTGCTTTCACACTCGTGGTAGCATGAGACGGACTCTACAACCCACACAAGTGGCTCAGGTAGTGCAGCACATCAATGCGAGCTGTAGCAAGAAGGTTTGCTGTGTCTGTCAGCGTAACGTCCAGAGCCTGGGGGCGCTACCAGGAGACAGGCCAGTACACCAGGAGACGTGAAGGAGGCCGTAGGAGGGCAACAACCCAGCAGCAGGACCGCTACCTCTGCCTTTGTTCAAGGAGGAACAGGAGGAGCACTGCCAGAGCCCTGCAAAATGACCTCCAGCAGGCCACAAATGTGCATGTGTCTGCATAAACGGTTAGAAACCGACTCCATGAGGATGGTATGAGGGCCCGACGTCCACAGATGGGGGTTGTGCTCGCAGCCCAACACCGTGCAGGACGCTTGGCATTTGCCAGAGAACACCAGGATTGGCAAATTCGTCACTGGCGCCCTGTGCTCTTCACAGATGAAAGCAGGTTCACACTGAGCACATGTGACAGACTTGACGGAGTCTGGAGACGCCGTGGAGAGCGATCTGCTGCCTGCAACATCCTTCAGCATGACCGGTTTGGCAGTGGGTCAGTAATGGTGTGGGGTGGCATTTCTTTGGAGGGCCGCACAGCCCTCCGTGTGCTCGCCAGAGGTAGCCTGACTGCCATTAGGTACTGAGATGAGATCCTCAGACCCCTTGTGAGACCATATGCTGGTGCGGTTGGCCCTGGGTTCCTCCTAATGCAGGACAATGTTAGACCTCATGTGGCTGGAGTGTCAGCAGTTCCTGCAAGATGAAGGCATTGAAGCTATGGACTGGCCCGCCCGTTCCCCAGACCTGAATCCGATTGAGCACATCTGGGACATCATGTCTCGCTCCATCCACCAACGCCACGTTGCACCACAGACTGTCCAGGAGTTGGCAGATGCTTTAGTCCAGGTCTGGGAGGAGATCCCTCAGGAGACCATCCGCCACCTCATCAGGAGCATGCCCAGGTGTTGTAGGGAGGTCATACAGGCACGTGGAGGCCACACACAATACTGAGCCTCATTTTGACTTGTTTTAAGGACATCACATCAAAGTTGGATCAGCCTATCGTGTGTTTTTCCACTAATTTTGTGTGTGACTCCAAATCCAGGCCTCCATTGGTTAATACATTTGATTTCCATAGATTTTTGTGTGATTTTGTTGTCAGCACATTCAACTTTGTACAGAAAAGTATTGAATGAGAATATTTCATTCGTTCAGATCTAGGATGTTATTTGAGTGTTCCCTTTATTTTTTTGGATGGGTGTGTGTGTGTGTGTGTGTGTGTGTGTGTGTGTGTGTGAGGGAGACAGTACAGAAAGAGGAACAGTAACAAAAAAAAACATGTTTAATATTAAAGGGAAACTGGAAAATGGTTGTGCAGTAATAAATTATGACTTCATGGTAACCCTGACCAAGAAAAATCTGGACCCTTTAAAACTAGCCTTGGGTTCACTGTACCTCGTTCTTCCTTGTCCCATCATTCAGTATTTTCACATTGGGGAACTCCTCGGCCCATTTCTGGAAAGCTTCGTGGTGAAGGGCGTTAGTCTGTGGAGCACAAGAACATTTATCAGCTACACATATAACGAGGCTGAAGTTCGCTCCCTGTCTTCTTCGAATTGTCTCGTAACACCTTAAATATTGCCGCAGTTACGTCCTGGAGGTGTTGCAATAATAACTGCTGCAGCACTATTTAAGGTGGACCGAGAAAATTAGAACAAGAAGCTTTCACAGTCGTTATGTAGGTGTGTATATACACTGTTTAAGGGGTGCTGTGATTAAACCAGGGTACCACAGCACCGACATTAAGAAGGAAACAGCGAACTCACGACCACCACCACCGTGTCGACACATGCAGTGTGAGTGAGAGCCCGGAGCCAGTGGGAGAGGAGGACACGACCGCCAATGGGCAGCAGAGGCTTAGCAATGCCCCCCAGATGCTTAAACTCTCCAGTTGGGTCATTCTCGATGCCCCTCTGCAGTCTTGTTCCATATCCTGCTGCTAGAACTACAGCTTTCATGCTAAAGCTACGCGGTGATTTCCTGTAGTTTTTTACTGTAGGACGCTGAGTTACACTCTTTAAAGACCCACATCAAGACCTAACGGGTTTCTACCCTCACATTACTGGTATAAAGGTAAAGCCGTTGTAATCTTTACTTATTTGGAGCCCGACGTGCTGCACTTTGGTCAAAGTTACACGTTTTCTACGTCACGGAGTGAAGCACGCTCCATTCAGAAGTGATCATGCCTGTGCCCTCGATTCCTGCTCCCTACTCCCTACACCCTGTGCCTGCTCCTTGCTCCCTACTCCCTACACCCTGTGCCTGCTCCCTGCTCCCTACTCCCTACACCCTGTGTCTGCTCCCTGCTCCCTACTCCCTACACCCTGTGCTCTGCTCCGTGTTCCCTGCAACCTGTGTCCTGTTCGCTTCTCTGTACTCACTGCTAGCTGGGCCCTTGATCTCTGCTCCCTACTCCCTACTCTCTACTCCCTGCTCCCTATGCACTACTCCTTATTCCTTGCTCCCTGCTGTCTACTCCCTGTTCCCTGTGCCTAACTCTCTACTCAATACTCCCTGCATCTTACTCATTGCTCCCTGCTCCTTATGCCCTACTCCCTACTCTCTTCTCCCTGCTCCTTACTCATTGCTCCCTGCTGTCTACTATCCGTTCCCTATGCCCTACTCTGTACTCCCTGCTCCTTATTCATTGCTCCCTGCTCCTTATGCCCTACTCCCTACTCTCTGCTCCGTACTCATTGTTCCCTGCTCCTTATGCCCTACTCCCTACTCTCTTCTCCCTGCTTCTTACTCATTGCTCCCTGCTCCTTATGCCCTACTCCCTACTCTCTTCTCCCTGCTCCTTACTCATTGCTCCCTGCTGTCTACTATCCGTTCCCTATGCCCTACTCTGTACTCCCTGCTCCTTATTCATTGCTCCCTGCTCCTTATGCCCTACTCCCTAATCTCTTCTCCCTGCTCCTTACTCATTGCTCCCTGCTGTCTACTATCCGTTCCCTATGCCCTACTCTGTACTCCCTGCTCCTTATTCATTGCTCCCTGCTCCTTATGCCCTACTCCCTACTCTCTGCTCCGTACTCATTGTTCCCTGCTCCTTATGCCCTACTCCCTACTCTCTTCTCCCTGCTCCTTACTCATTGCTCCCTGCTGTCTAGTCCTTGCTCCCCATTCCTTATACCCTATACTCTACTCCCCTTCCTTCTCTCTACTTCCTGCTCCCTACTCCCCACTTCCTACTCCCTGCTCCCTACACCTTGCTTCATAAAAGAGTAGAGAGTATGGAGCAGGGAGTAGAGAATGGAGAGTAGGGAGCAGGGAGTAGAGAGTAGGGAGCAGGGAGTAGAGTGGAGAGTAGGGAGCAGGGAGTAGAGAGTAGGGAGTAGGGAGCAGGGAGTAGAGAGTAGGGAGCAGGGAGTAGGGAGCAGGGAGTAGAGAGTAGAGAGTAGGGAGTAGAGAGTAGGGAGCAGGGAGTAGAGAGTGGAGAGTAGGGAGTAGAGAGTAGGGAGCAGGGAGTAGAGAGTAGAGTGTAGGGAGCAGGGAGTAGAGAGTAGAGTGTAGGGAGCAGGGAGTAGAGAGTAGAGAGTAGGGAGCAGGGAGTAGAGAGTAGGGAGCAGGGAGTAGAGAGTGGAGAGTAGGGAGCAGGGAGCAGGTTGTAGAGAGTAGAGAGTAGGGAGTAGAGAGTGGAGAGTAGGGAGCAAGGAGTAGAGAGTGGAGAGTAGGTAGTAGGGAGCAGGGAGTAGAGAGTGGAGAGTAGGGAGCAGGGAGTAGAGAGTAGAGAGTAGGGAGTAGAGAGTGGAGAGTAGAGAGCAGGGAGTAGGGAGTAGAGAGTAGAGAGTAGGGAGCAGGGAGTAGAGAGTGGAGAGTAGAGAGTAGGCAGTAGAGTGTAGAGAGTAGAGAGTAGGGAGTAGAGAGTAGGGAGCAGGGAGTAGAGAGTAGGGAGTAGAGAGTAGAGAGTAGAGAGTAGGGAGCAGAACTGTTATAGCCTTATCTGATTCATGGTAATGTTTTAATGTTGTCCAATCCGTCGCGGCACCTTATTTAATACAGGGTGGAGGTAAACTCTCTGCTGGACGGCAGCTCTCCAGGACCACTGCGCTAGGTTAAACCTGCTGAGTTGTGTTGTTAGCTAACATTATTTTGCTAATAACTATATTATTTATTAATTTACAGCAATACCAGCTGGGTAGTTTGTTCCTTCCAGCCCCACTCTAGGTTAACCTATCGTAACCCCCCGACATGGTAACCATGGTTACCAGTACTGAGCTCGTGATATGAACTAGCGACTTGTCTAAGCAGTTGAGACAACGTCCCCTCGATGGCGCCCTACGTAGGCCGCGTGTACGGCAATTGGAACTCACCCATCGTGCAAAAATGACGACGCAGCGCCCTCAGGCGGTCGAATCCAATATCGCGCCCATCCAGTCCACGAAGCGCGTCGCTGGTTGCCAGGCGCAACGCACTGTTCAAATCACGCTTCGTGATTTTTGTAATCAAGGTAATGAGGAACGTTAGGATGCTGAAGGGCTTTTAAGAGTACGCGAACTTAAGCAGAACATTGTTATTTTATACCGAGTAGTGATCTCGCCGTTTCCACAACAAACACGCGGAGTAGCTTGACTATGGAGAGTCTGCGGAGTCTGCATTTGAAGCCTCTGCAGTCAGTCAGATGTTTGGCTTCCTGCGGCCCCGACAGGAGCTCCAAAGCTTTCGCTGCCCTGGCTGCTCAGAGAGACGCCAGCGCCTTCTTTGAGAAATACAACTGGAGGGAAGTCCAGGAGCTTCTCAGTCAGACTACACACAGCTGGCTGTTCAGTGCTGAAGACTTCGCTCTGCCTGTGGACGCACCACCTGGAGTCATCAGACAAATGAAGAACTTCTCCCACACCAACGCCATCATCCTCGCGCCCTGTGACCCCAGTGTGCCACTGGACTACAAAGTTGTTCAGCAGATAGTGAGGGAGCTGACGGTTGGCATATACTGCTTCAATCAGGTGCCAGGGATCAGCCTTCAGCCCAACTATGACCAGAGCACGTCCTGCCAGCTGCCACCAGCATACTGTGATACCAGAGTAGGGCAGATATTGATCAACATAGACTACACTATGAAGGCCCTCTGGCATGGGGCGTACATACCAGCAGAAAAACGCACCCGTTTCTCCGAGCTGTGGAGGTCCAGCATGAGCGTGGATTCAAATGGCACCCCTCAGACAAAGACAGATGTCTTTGCTGAGTTTCTTACAGCCGGTAAGGCTTGCAGTGTCTTTGCCTTAAAGGGAAATTCCACACATTTTTCAAAATTTCTGCATGATTAGATATTTAAGATGGTAAACCAAGTCATTCGGAGGGGTTCTGTAGGAAAGGCAGTGGCTTTATTCGCAGCTACGATTTCTATATAGAGCCGTTTGTGTGCTTAAATGGCTCTTTGCATTGTGAGATGGTTCTTCAGATTGATGGGCAATGTGTGGAACCTTGAAAATGGTTCTATCTGGCACCACTGAAAAGGGTTCTGCTATTGTTACCACGTGAAGCTTGTGGCAATAGAAGGACACTTGTTGGTGCTTTATAGAACCCTTTTCAAAGAGGTCCTATATCGTAAGACAGGGCAGTAGGGCAATATATGTTGTTATTGTGATTAATTATATAACAGTACAGCAGATTATGCTCTTCTGAACATGTCGTGTGTATTGTGAGCACAATACAGACCAACTGCATGTTTCATTATAAAGACCCATTTAATTGGACTTAGCGCAACACAGTGCACCAAATACTGGCTAAAGATCGATGTAGTCACGGTTTTGGGGTAACATTTTCAAAGTGCTTCTTTTTTCTCTGTTCAACTGATATTTTTTGCCATATCACCCACTTCCAGTGGCAGTGCAGGTTTTATTTGGACTCTTCCAGTTTATTAAACCTCAAAAACGCAATGTTGTTATGCATATTGTGTATGGTGAAAATCTCTGAGTATCGCAATATGATATGTTTACCGTATCACCCACCCCTACCACATAGAACCATATACAGCACATTCTCTCTCAATCTGAATGACCATTTCACCATGCAAAGAACTCATGGTTCTAGATAGAAGCAGTGACTGTACTAAAGAACCATGGGCGGCATTACTGAAGCCTCCTATCGTTTTGTCTTAAGTTAAGATCTGACAGGTCAAGATAAGATTTGTAACAAATCTTAAGTTAGGAACCTTATATTATCTAACGGCATCTTATCGCTCATCTTAGGAAATCTTAACTTGCTCGATTGAAGTCGACAATCAACTGTCATGTCTGTTACCTAGCAACTGACCCTACACGCATAGCTGAACCTAAAATACGCAGCTAATCAAAATAATCTAGTTAGCCAGTCAGCCAGTTAGGTACTGTTACTAATGTAAAAAAATAAATAGGTTAAATAAAACTAAAGCACGATAAACTTGACGTTAAGAATATCGTGTCGGCGCTTCGTGCTGTTTATCAGAGTCACAGCGCTACAGTTTCAGTTTCAGTTTCCCAAACGCTTCAGCCAAACAGACACGCTGTTTACTTTTTATTCACCACCATCACTGTAATATTTTATCTGATGAGTTTTCATCAACATAAACACCTGAAGGTAATAAGAGGGGACGGTGGAGACGGTGTGTTTTCAGCGTCTGTGGTTTTAAAACGCTGAGTTAGGATAATAGTTTCAGTCCTAACTGAAGTTGTCATGGTGACTAAACAGATAAAATCTCAGACTTAAGAAGTTTCTGTAATAAGGCCTCAGTTGTCTGAAGAGTTCAATGCTTCTAAAAAGTCCCTCACAGAAAGTTATTATATGAACTAGTTCGGAATATACTGCCTTATGTCTTCCAACAGCCTTCCTATTGGAGGAAAAACTGTAAAGAAATCAGAATCAGTTTCTCTACCATGAACAATTTCACATCAAGCTACTCTGAATTACTTTGTTTACATCAGCAACAAGTGAATAATGCCGAAATGAAAATATGGGGAAATTCCACTTTAACTGCTTCTTTTCTCTAAACGCCTGGCATATTATTCTGTTATTAATCCTCAGATTTATCATTCTCTGTATCACTGGACATCATAAAATTACTATGAATCTAATATGTCAGTTTTGTAGTGAGAGTGAGGCATTAAAGTGTGGACCTATGTCCTTTGATCTTCTAAAATAAGACTTTGATGCCGTATGTAAACACGGTGAAAGTTTCAGAACATGTTCGCTTTCCATATTATGGAAACTACTGCAAAAACAGCCCATTTTGAATGAATTGTTTCTGTGATGTCGCAAAAAACAACTAATTTTCATACATCCAACTGTTCAACCTACAGCAGTTCAGCACTGCCTAGTCATGCTGAGGTTGTAAGGAGTGTTTCAGACTGCTTTTTGGACAAGACACAACACAAGATAGCCAATCAGAGCAGAGGTCGTTTACATATCAGTCTTAAAGGCACAGTAACAAAAACAGCCTGTTTAATAAGGAATTAAAAGAGGCTGGTAATGTAAAAGTACATTTTCTTTAAGTTTTCAGTACAGAAAATCACACAAATGTTAAAAGAGAGGAGGAGGAGGAAAAAATAACTTTAAGAAAGGGAGCGGTGTGGCTGGTTTACACTCATCACATTTTCTAACTGTTTTAATGTTAAAACACAGTCTATTATCATGAGAGCTTTGATTTTTCCTGTTCGCAGGTTTGCAGGACGTCTCAGACGACCCTTGTTATCAGGGCATATATGATGAAGATACAAATGACGTCGACCCAACCTACGACCCCAACAGCACAGAGGAGCAGGAACTTTTCTCTCAGTTTGCAGAAAACATCCTGCTGAAGATCACCTCCTACCTGACCTCCATCCAACAGCATGAGAACCTGTTCACCTTCGAGGGGACTCACTCCCTGTCCAGTGTGGTCCGGCTGACCGAGGACATGGTAGAGCTGGGCACGTACCAGCGGCTGCAGCAGAGACTGACCAGACACACAAGGCTGGTGAGGAAACATCTGGGTCGTAAGGTGGATCTGGGCATGGACCTGGCTTACCTGAAGCTCATCGGCTTCCTTGTGCCCTTCCTCGTAGGCCTGAGGAAGAAGATGAGGATTCCTGACCTGTCTCAAATGCTCCCGCCCATCTCAGGTCTGCTAGGACTGACTTGTGTGACTCGTGTATCGTCACTGTCGAGAAAGAAATCACGTATCTGCAATGGCAAACAATGACCTTATTTACTAATGATTCAGTTAAAGGGCAGCCGCTCTGCTAAAATGATATAAAAAAATACAATTTGATAAAAATTGATACTTGTTTTTTCAGACAGTGACGATATTCTGTTTTTTCTCATGAATGCACACCTTCTGTCCTGGAGGGTCTCAGCATTGAAGGTTTTGTTTTCTTGGCTCTAACCCATCTGACTGACTACTGCTACTACTACTATTACTACTACCACTATCAACAATAACATCTTTATTTGATGCAGAACTCTTTATTTTAGGTACAAAATTTCAAAGAATGTACAGTCATATACAAAAGTTTGGGGGCCCCCAGTCAAATTACATATTTTATTGATTTTCTAAGTGATAAAAAGTTAATCCATGCTCTAAATAACTTAAATATGCCTTTTCTTCTCAAGTTTTAGAACACAGCTTCTGTTTATATGCAGAATTTGACATAGAAAAAAAAGCATAGCATATAAAATTTGCCAGTTTGTTAAATTCAGCAAATAAACAGTAACTGTGGAATAAAAATGTGCCTTACTTTGTTCTATGTGGAGCCTATGTGTCAAACACAAGGCCCGCCGGCCTGATCTGATCATACATTATATACAGTAGGCAATTACAGTTTGCTCAGCAGCTCAGAAGTTGAGCCCAACTATTAATGAAAGGAAACCAGGGGTCTAGTTCAAGCAAATAGGTAGATTTAAAAGAGCCCCTGGGGGCATTTAAATATTTGTCTATTTCAAGTTTCGTGTAATATCTGAAGGTCTAATATAATTATCTATATTTCACTGTTGGAGTTTGTGCATATATTGAATAAACAAAGATCATCTCAGGTTATAACAAAAAAAAAACCCACAGGTGTTCTTGCCCATGGATTTTTTAAGATTTTTTAATATGACCCTTTAAGTGGTTGAGTTTGATTGATACCCCTGATGTAAGACGGCGTATAAACTTATTTTTACTTTGAAAATCAACAAAACATGTCATTTGACCAGTGGTGCCCAAACGTTTACAAACAAGTATAAAATTGGAAAGATAAATGATCATGATCTAAATGAAATACAGCAAGGAAAATAAACTTTGCAGCACAGTGGCACTCCAGGACCGTTGGACCGCTGTTTCAGATGATTATGTAGCTATAGCAGTAAGTTGGTGTCTTCTTCTCACAGAGGATAAGCTGAAAACAGAGCGAGAGTTACCTCCTCTTCTCCTCGGACCTGGATTCTCCTGTAAACACTTTCCCTACCAGCCAGATCAGTGTTTCCACCTTCATGGTGGGATCGAGTTTGATGTCGGGACTCCTGAACTGGAGGACATCACTAAGGAGATGAAGGTGAGGACGAAGATCTGATGTGGATGAATCTGAAATACACAATATGTCCAAAAGTATCTAGACATCTCTTACACTTAGCGAGCCTTCATAGAAACGCATTGCCAATAAAGTGGGACACTCTGGAGCAGCCATGACCAATGTCAAGCGTCAGCTCGAGGGGTATAAAGCCCCCTCACATTGGGCTGTGGAGCAGTAGATCTGTGTTCTCTGGAGTGATGGAGGTCCATCGCCTTTGAGAACTGATCATCCAACATCAGTACCTGACCTCACTAATGCTCTTGTGGCTGAGTGCAATTAAATCCACACAGCAATGTTCCAACATTGCTCTTATGAAGGTTTTGCTTCCACAGTCACACTCAGCAACACAAATAATGTTCAAATTAAAGCTGCACTGTGTAAGATTTTTTTTTTAATTGAAAGAAGTAGCAGTATAGGAGGAAAAAACAAAATATGGTGTGCAAGTGCTGATGCGGGTCACTCTGTAAAGCCTGGCGTAATAATTTAAAAGTCGGAGGTGTTGGGTCATATTTGGAGAGAGCTTTTCAGACTACATGATATTTCTTTATGTATCAGTGTCACATGCACAGGCTCAAAAAGGTCTGGTTGATGTTTGTATTACTGATACACGGCTCTAGGTTTATCAACTCCACTTAATCAGAGCCAGTGATGAAGGAGTGTTGCAGAGATTAAACCATAGTAAACATAGTTTCCTCAGTTGTTTGAGTAGTTACAGATAAATAGCTATCTGGTAGCTTGACAAATGTTTACAATTGACTAATGTTTTAACACATCTTACCATCAAATGACCTATTTCACATAATGAGGGCCGAAGGGAAACCCGGAGTGATGCACTGAGATCATTACTGTAGTCAAAATTCTTTGGAATGGAAGTATTTTTAAAATTCTTTTCCAGTTCTTTGAAGGGAGCCAAGATTTCATTCTGGAGTAGTTGGATAACTTGTTAGTTTCATATTTGTCTGCTTCTTGTTCGACTTTTACATTCTACCTTAAATGATGCACCTTTATATGTATGTGCCAACGCCTGAATGTAACTGCAGCACCATTTAAGGTGGAACGGAAATTCGGAAATGTTTTGAATAAGAAGCTTCATGTTCTTTTCCACAAAGTTCTGTGAAAAAGTTTGTTTTTGGCTTTCTTTCTCGCTTATTGTAGCCTGGTATCAAAACAAACTCACGCTACTCCAACTCAGACTTTTTCCTGTATTACGCACTGCTTCGTCAAAATGTCCCTCGAGCCAGTTACGATGAGAGTCGAAGAGTTGCAGAGTCATTGGTCAAGATTTGACCCCAACTCCCATGTACATGCACAACTGATGTTCCAAAATTGTTCCACACATTGCATGTAATTACACATTTCACCAGAGAGGTCCCCATATCCCCAAATCTTACATAGTGCAGTTTTAAATTGAATTCAATTTAATTGCTATTTGCACGGTGGTGTGGTGGGTAGCGCTGCCGCCTCACAGCAAGTAGGGTCTGGGTTCGATTCCCCGGCCGGGTGACCAGGGTCCTTTCTGTGTGGAGTTTGCATGTTCTCCCAGTGTCTGCGTGGGTTTCCCGCCACAGTCCAAAGACATACAGTTAGGCCAATTGGACGTGGTAAATTGCCCCTAGGTGTGAATGTGTCTGTCTGTCTGGCCTGCGATGGACTGGCGACCTGTCCAGGGTGTATCCTGCCTTCTGCCCAATTCACCATTTTAGTGAAAGGAGACATATTGCTTTCAGGCTAAGTGTGAAAGGGCTCATTACTAAACACTCTCAAAGGAAACGTCCTGCTTTATAGTGATTTTCCTTTTCTTGTACAGACGGCCTTTTCAACGATACAGGATCAGGCCACATGCTTTCTAAAAGACTTACTTCAGCAAGACACGACATACAGAAAGCACTTTCCCATTCCCCTGAGTGAAACTGCTGATGGGAAAAGGTAAGATTAGGACGGGTAGTATGATAGATAGAACTATCTCTAACGTTGTTTATCACTCTGGGATGTAATTACACCATCGTTCTGTAGGTACTGCGTGATCTCAATTGAGCTGGCATCATTCTATCCTCAACACAACACGGTGCAGTGGTGGGAAGGCATGAGCACGGTCATCAGAACCCTGCGGGGACAGAAACTGCCCTTAACAGACATTCAGCTTCATGAACAGTTCAAGAAGACATTTGGATATGCAAAAGCCATAAAGTGCAAGGTATGACTGGTCTACTTCTATGACATTGTAAATTGATGATCACTAAGAAATAAGTAATACCTGATTTATTGAGTATTTTATGGAGAATGTTGGCTTTTAGGCTTGTAGCCTTTTATTAACAGGCCAAACGTTGCTTTGGAATGAATGCCAACTTTGTAAAAATAAAGATGAGCAAGAGATAATGGACTTAATATGTTTATTAAAATAGAACTACAATTTATGACCAAATGTCTGCAGCAATAGTGTGTGTGCTACTGCTTGTTAAAGGGAAATTCCACAGATTTTTCTAAATTTCTGCATGATTAAATGGTTAAGATGTAAAATCATTCAGAGTGTTTTGATGTGAAATGCTTTAATCTGGAGAATCAGAATTGATCACAGTGGTGGTAATAGGAACCAGACATCTGAAGAGTTTAGTGCCTCTAGAATCTCGCAGAAAGTTATTACACAAAACAGTTATGAATGCCCTGCCTGATGGCTGAGACATTGTTTTAAGACCGTTTTGAGATATATTTTCACCCTAAAATGTACCGTAAATGCATTCGTGCAGAGCGTCCCATATGGTCTCCGGGCTGCAGCAGAGCGCGGCATGTCTGCTACATTTCTCACTCTGAGCCGCAAGAACCCCCCGTCCATCCTAGGCCTGCTGGACGAGCGCGGCTTCTCGCTGCTGCACCACGCTGCCACCTGTAACCACGCACACATCATCAGCCAACTGGCAGCCGCTGGCATCAACCTCACCCAGACACGCAGCTCCAGATTCAACCATCCCAGTACGTTCACTTACATACACTCCAGCAGAATGAAATACCAGTCATTCACTACTGCTACACATAGGATTAAAATATACCATATCTAACATTTTACTGTAATGTACTGTATTATAAAAGAATAATGATAATGATGGAAACATGAATAATAATAATTGGCAGAAGTTTAAGATTAAAATTTGTGGACACAATAGTGTTTAATAACAAGATAATAATATATTATCATTAATAAAATAAGAGTTATTTAGTAATTCACCAACATCAACAGAACAACGTCATCAATACAACGTAAAATGTGGCTCATCAGTTCCATCTAAAAAATGAATTGCTAAAAAAGCAATTGAACTAGTTTTATTCAACCAAAAAAAAAGAATCGTTCGTTCAAAGTATTTATTTAGGTTGAATAAAACTAGTCCATTTACTTTTTACCACATGAAGTAATGTTTTTAGGTTGAACTGACGATACATTTTTTAGGGTGTAACAATAATAATACTAGCATTTTGTATTAATAATAGCTAAATGTGTTAATAATAATAAATGTTTTTTTTTTTTAAAACAAATGGTCATGTTTCCTCAAGTTTGAAGTAAGTTCACATATTAAAGACGGTTTTCTAAGGTTTTTTATTAATGTGGTTTTCTTTAATGCAGTGTTTTTTAAAGTAAACTTGCATAGTCTTCAATATGGTGAGTTACTGCCAACCAACATTTCGCTGTTAATAAAAAAACAGAACAACAAACAGAACACACAAAAAAAGAAAAATGTGATCAAAAAGGTGGTGTTTGTCTGCTTAGCGGTGGTTTACATACCTGTTTCTTTTTTGTCTTTTGTTTTGTTTTGTTTTGTTTTTGAAAAAGCTGATATTTTTCTGCAGTGACTCAAATCACCTTCTATTTCTGTGTAACTAGCAGAGATCCAAAGAAATAAGACATAAAGACGACAGTACTACTTAAATGTTCTCTGAAAGAACAATATTGACAATAAGCCTGCAGTTCTACATTATTGTGACAGTATCTTCTGGTTGTTTCAGTGAAATCTGGAGCTGGTGATCAGATGAGAGAGGGAGCTGGTAGGAGCTTTTGTTTATACTTAAAATGACAACAGTGATAAATTGGTAGTGTAAAAAAGTATCTGTGTAAAGGTGATGAATCGACTGCATGAAATGTTAAAATAGATTTTAATTAATTATATTAAAGTAATCATACTTATGTTTTCATGGATAAAATCAAATTCTGAGGCTGCTTTACAAGTATATTAAAATGTCTTCTGTGAAATCAAACTGTCCACTTAGGAAGCAACACTGATTGACAATCAATTTCACAGCTGTTGTGCAAATGGAACAGACAACAGGTGGAAATCATTGGCGATTAGCAAGACACACTCAATAAAGGAGTGGTTCTGCAGGTGGGGACCACAAACCACTTCTCAGTACCTTTCTGCTTTCTGGCTGATGTTTTGGTCACTTTTGAATGCTGGTGGTGCTTTCACACTCGTGGTAGCAGGAGACGGAGAAGGTTTGCTGTGTCTGTCAGCGTAGTGTCCAGACACTGGAGGCGCTACCAGGAGACAGGCCAGTACACCAGGAGACATGGAGGAGGCCGCAGGAGGGCAACAACCCAGCAGCAGGACCGCTACCTCCACCTTTGTGCAAGGAGGAACAGGAGGAGCACTGCCAGAGCCCTGCAAAATGACGTCCAGCAGGCCACAAATGTGCATGTGTCTGCACAAACGGTTGGAAACCGACTCCATGAGGATGGTATGAGGGCCCGACATCCACAGATGGGGGTTGTGCTCACAGCCCAACATCGTGCAGGACGCTTGGCATTTGCCAGAGAACGCCCTGTGCTCTTCACAGATGAAAGCAGGTTCACACTGAGCACATGTAACAGAAGTGACAGAGTCTGGAGACGCCGTGGAGAGCGATCTGCTGCCTGCAACATCCTTCAGCATGACCGGTTTGGCAGTGGATCAGTAATGGTGTGGGGTGGCATTTCTTTGGAGGGCCGCACAGCCCTCCATGTGCTCGCCAGAGGTAGCCTGACTGCCATTAGGTACCGAGATGAGATCCTCAGACACCTTGTGAGACCATATGCTGGTGTGGTTGGCCCTGGGTTCCTCCTAATGCAGGACAATGCTGGACCTCATGTGGCTGGAGTGTGTCAGCAGTTCCTGCAAGATGAAGGCATTGAAGCTATGGACTGGCCCACCCGTTCCCTAGACCTGAATCCGATTGAGCACATCTGGGATATCATGTCTTGCTCCATCCACCAACGCCACGTTGCACCACAGACTGTCCAGGAGTTGACGGATGCTTTAGTCCAGGTCTGGGAGGAGATCCCTCAGGAGACCATCCGCCACCTCATCAGGAGCTGCCCAGGCGTTGTAGGGAGGTCATACAGGCACGTGGAGGCCACACACAATACTGAGCCTCATTGACTTGTTTTAAGGACATCACATCAAAGTTGGATCAGCCTGTCGTGTGTTTTTCCACTTTAATTTTGTGTGTGACTCCAAATCCAGGCCTCCATTAGTTAATAAATTTGATTTCCATTGATGATTTTTGTGTGATTTTGTTGTCAGCACATTCAACTTTGTTGAATGAGAATATTTCATTCGTTCAGATCTAGGATGTGTTATTTGAGTGTTCCCTTTATTTTTTGAGCAGTGTATATATATATATATGTATGTATGTATATACATGCAAATTAGAGATTATAATGAGTTCATGTTTTTTTTTTATTTAAAAAATTCTGTTGTCCCCCCAGGACTTACGCCGTTGCACCTGGCGGCGCAGTGTGGTTCTCTGGAGGCTCTGAACTGCTTGCTTGCTCTGCAGACAGACTACAGACTCGTGGACTGGAGAGGCTGGATGGCTGTCCATTTCGCAGCCTTTTACAGCCAGGTTGCATGTGTCCAGGCCCTGTGCAGGAAAGATCCAACCTTGCTGGACACGCACACATCAGCAGAGTAAGTTGACTGATTAATGACCCCCTCTCGATCCTCAACCCCCTACCCCCTCACCCCCCGTACACACACTGCCAATTATTTGTCAATGCTTCATTCTTCTCTTACATAGCAGTCCCTCACTGTGTACATGCCTTAAAAAGATGATTCTTTCACCATGCAAAGAACCCTATAATCATGCAAGGGGCCCTATGATTTTTCATGGTTCCATATATCTTTACTAAAGAACCCTTGAAGAACTTTATTGTTTTAAGTGTGTAGCTTATACTACTACAAATATGACACATAATACTTTTAATCTGCTGCCAGAATCCTATCGATATGAATGTGGGACTATTTTTTAATGATTGATTATATATAATATTTGCTTGCTTTTAAACCAGAATGTGTAAAAACCCCAGAACAAACTACAGAAAGGCTTGAAATATTATTATTTATTTATTATTTATTAGGGTTTTTTATATTCCTCCACTATTCAAAATGAAAAGATGGAGACAGATAATAATATTATTATTATTATTAATAATAATAATAATAATAATGCAATAAAACACCTTGAAATAAAACATTTAGAATTTTAAAAAGACAATTAAAACAGTGAACAAAAAATAACCAATTAAAATGGTTTTAAGCAGAGCAAAAATCATTCAAGATGATTGGTTTATTATCCTTAGGAGAGATAAGCAAGTTGAGCTTTATAGTGTCCTGTACTGTAATCTTTAAATCATATTTAAAAGCAGAAAATAGAAACGGACCTAAAATTGAACTTTGAGGGACACCTTTTCTTACTGTGAGAAATTCAGATTTATAGCTCAATTGTTGATTTGTTACCTGAATAATCACAATCAAATCAAATCATTACGGGTCAGACGTTTACTAGCCTAACCTTCCCCCTTCCATGGTCTGTTCAGTGTGAATGTCACTGATTGGTCAGCATTGAGGGGGTGAGAAGTGGGTGTCTCTCTCTCTCTCTCTCTCTCTCTATGTTCTTTACTTACTGTCCAGCCGCTGTGTTATAGGTATCGCACCACTCCCCTGTTACTGTCAGCCATGTCAGGTTCTGTGGAGACACTGGACTTCCTGCTGTCCAGCGGAGCAGAGTGGCGAGAGAAGGACAGTAAGGGCAATAACGTGGTCCAGCTGGCAGCCCTTTACTTCAACATCGATGTCCTCAGGCGTTTCCTCCGGATGAATCTGGAGGGCCTTAATGTGTGGAAGATTCTTGTTGGTATGTCCACTTATGGGAGCAGAGCGGATTAAGTTTGGGCTCCGCTGATTAAATTACATGTTTTGTTGATTCTCTGAGTGAAATAATGTTCTATAGAGAACGCACTCATGCACATTTTAATACACAGGTACTGTTTATTTCCTGAATTTAACACATTGGAAACAAGATAGACATAATGTGCAAAAGTTGTGTCATATTTATGTTTCACACTTTCAGAAATAAAGGCACTAAATTGTCTCTGGGGCAATGCCTCTCTTGTCACTGGGGTGGTACCCTCAAGGGTACATCTCAGTGCATTTAGTCAGGGACCATAACTGAACCATAATCCACTGAAATTATATTTGTACCTTTGCAGATACATTTACTTTGTTTATACATTGTTGAAGGAAAAATGTACCCCCACAGAGCCTTAATTTCCAGCAGTGTAGATTTAATATTTCACCTAACATGTTAAATTGATCAAATAAATAGAATTTGTGCTACATTTATTTTCACTTAGTAAATCAACAAAACATAATTTGACTGGGTGTGCTCACTTTTGCATGCAACTGCAAACTGTAACACTCCTTTTCTTAATCTGCTCTGATGTTCTTTGAATTAAAGCTTAGCTCAAAAACTTTTTATAATATCAACCTCATCTTTTTGTTTTCACTAGTTCTCCTGTTTCCAGTGAGTTCTTATGTGCAGTATTTTTGTCACTGTCCATTCTGTTGTAAAGCATCCTTATAACTTTAAGAAAAGCAAAATCAAAACCTAGAGTTAACTTATTATTACGCTGCAGTACATCTAAGAATGATTCTGCTATGGATAGTAACACAAGTCTCAGTTTTCAAATATCACATGAAATGTGGCAGTAGCATTTTACAAGAGCCTTTATTATTGTTCACCGTACTTTGTCTGTAGTCTTGGTCAAATGCAAGTTGTACCTGCTGAATACGATGTAATATAAACTTCCAAGGCTTAACCAATTGAACCGCAACAAGCTGCCAGTGTTGCACATGGAGCATTCACTTTTCATTAGTTTTGCTTCAGCCTCACCTTTGTGTGTGTCTCCACAGAGATGCTGCAGAGTGAGGAGCACAGGAGGCTGGAGATGGCTGTCAGATGTCTGGAGGCTCTCTGTGTGAGTGCTGACTCCTCCTGGAAGGACATCATGGAAGCAGGTCACAGCCGTAACTACCTTTAGTCAAGTCTGATGATTTATGACGTTCCTCGACAGGCTTTGGCTTTTTATGAAACATAAGCATAGTGTACGAGTGTGCATGATAATCTATGGACTCCAGACAGGGTTATGATTGAAGCCAATCAAGAAAAGTGTCCTGCGAATTAGGTATACAGTTGTATTCAAAAGTTTGGGTGCCTCTAGTCAAACTACATTTTGCTGATTTTCTAAGTGAAAAGAAGTTAGCACATCCCCTACAGAGAACATGTTTAAATATGACGTTTTTCTGCACATTTTATTGCATAGTTTCTTTTTATTTGGTAAGTTTAACATTCCTGTTGCTCCATTGTTGTTCCATTTCTAATGCCTTAATGGTTACCACTAGAGACCTCTAGTTTTGTGTAAGACACCTTTGGAACCCATTAGAAAACCATCAAATGCATCTGGAGTCAGTCCCAGAATACCTTTTAAACCATTAGAATCCTTTACACTGTGATATCAACCCATCAGCAAAACACAACAGGGAACCAACAGAACATTTTAATGGTTCATATGATTTCAGGATACTGGATAAATAAAACATCCAACGTACCACAAATTTTGCACATTTTATGTTTTATTTTGTTTCTAATATGTTAAATTCGGCAAATAAACACTAATTGTGTAGTAAAATGTGTAGAAATATGTTCTCTATAGAGGCTGTGTTAAATCATTATTTAATCAACAAAACACCATTTGACCAAACCTTTTCACTAAAATGATAGTTCTATAACAAACAAATGTACACAGTGTTCCTCAAGCCAGTTGAGGTTAAACAGCCCTGACTTAAATCATGTTGACTCTCACATGATGCTCTTCACTAAAATGAACAGTATGGACAAATTCAACGTGGCTGCTACTGTTGTTTTTAGTCATGTGATGCGCTTTTGTCTAATCATATAGATACCACTGTCATAAAGTGTCAGAAACCAAATAAGTAAGTCTATTTAATATGGCTTGACACAGTTTTAGCCAATGTATGCACTTTGTATGGTGCTAACTTTTCCGTCATGCATCATTACGTCTCATAGCTCCTCATAGAGGCAGTCTTTGGACAATAAGCATGTCTGGCTGATAGACTACTCTATTTACTAGATTCCTCGTTAGAGAAGAATTAGTTGTGAACAGTAATGGATCAATAACTTCAGCCTTTATGTGGTGTAACAGGTGGTGTAGCAGCCCTGGTGGAGATCCTGTGCAACGGAAGGCCGACTCTCCAATGCGTGGCCGCAGCAGTGGTGTGTCACATGACAGAGAATGTAGCTGTATGTGAGGAGCTGATGCGGCACAGTGCCGTCCCGGTGCTGATTCAACTCCTTAGCAGCCAGCAGCCTGAGCTCCACTCGCGCTGTGCTGTTATACTGGCAGATCTGGCCAGCCACAGTGGTCAGTACCAGACCCATATTGCTGACCTGGTGAGTTTGCGTATAGGACTATATGCAGTGATTAAAGCTATAAAGTGTATAGATGAAGGATTTCACATTTCTTTGTTTTTGTGTATCTGGTCTTTACAGTCTGCATGTGTTCCATGGACTAAAAGTACATAATAAGCAAAGTGTTTTCATACTTCTTTTAAAATCCCGGCATGTGTTCAAACTGGCCCTTATTCTTCAAAT
This sequence comes from Pygocentrus nattereri, assembly GCF_015220715.1. Taxonomy (NCBI): domain Eukaryota; kingdom Metazoa; phylum Chordata; class Actinopteri; order Characiformes; family Serrasalmidae; genus Pygocentrus; species Pygocentrus nattereri. The sequence goes on along the minus strand of NC_051216.1, from coordinate 11,672,449 downwards.
TCTTCATTTGACTGCCTTCATGAATGCATTCTTTAAACCTTCATACAATATGGAAACAAGTGGAGATTTAAGTGCAAATGATACATCAGCCTCCGTGCGTGAAATCAAGCGCCAGCCTACCAGCACCTTATTTACATGTCATTTATATGAAACACACTGTAATTCATGCAGATGTTTTGGTAAGGAGCCAGTAAAACGACAGCATTCAGTGGCTCATGAGCCTAAGTCTATGCTCATAGGCGGAGTGCACTGTTTCCCCTAATGGCCCAACTTTAGTGTTAAAATTATGACTACTGGAAAGAACATGTGATTGTGTAGTCTGATTATATTCCTAAAATAACATGTTTAAATGCTGTATTACTGCAGTGTGAAAGGCTTCTGCACTACCTGTATTTTGCATTTTTTTTGGGCAGTGTCATTTGTATAATAGTTTAAATATATCTTTGAATGAAATAGTCGTAAAATAGGTACACTTTTGTAGTGGATCGCCATGTGCACAAATTATTATTATTATTGTTATTTTCTGTATTTTATTATTATATATATATATATATATATATATATATATATATATATATATATATATATATATATATATATAAAATGTATTTATTATTGGTATTATAGATATATGATCTTGATAATAGTTCTACTTAGTTAATTGCAGTTCAAGCATTTTTTCAGGTTGTTAAACTATTATACTCGAATTTACATGAATCCTTAACAGACATCAGTTTGATTACACAGATTTGATTACACCAAGTGAAATCGATGAATACCAAAACTCAAAATTTGTGTGTACTCATTTTACAGTATTATTTGACTGTGTGCAACTTTGATGAAAATGGGCCAGTGTGTCGTTTATGGTAATAATGGGATGTACTGAAGCTCTAAAATCACTTCTGGGTGAAGGAAATCTTTAAAATGTAGCACCCATAGAAGTCAAGCCAAAAACGAATAACACTGATAAAACAGCTTGGATCAAACATGTTTTTGGCTTTATGCTCCAATTTATGCAAATATACACTCATCATACACCTTCTGTCTGCTTTAATAGAAAAACCTATTTTGCATTTCCCCTTTCTGGCCACTGTGTGAGCTTCTAGGTGCACTATATTGGTGCGGAATTACAGACTGAAGCCTAATTGTTCCTGCTCAATTTATCAGCCCCCCTTTACCCCATTCATCATAGGTCAGTTTCTGACCACAGGACCACTGTTGAGCAGATGATATTTGGGTGGTGGGTCATTTTCAGCACAGCAGAGAATAACAGGATGTTTGTGCACTTTACTCACAGTGACATGACTGGCAGGTCTTTTGTAAGTGTCTTCTCTCCCCCCTGTGTGTGCAGGGTGGGGTGGCGCCAGTCGTGCAGCTCCTGAACTCTGAGCTCCAAGACGTGCTGCTGAACGTTATGCGGTGTGTCAGGGCTCTGTGTATTGGTTGCCCTGCCAACCAGACCGCAGTGGCTCTGACTGGAGGAATCCCACAGCTGGTTGAATTCCTCACCATGAACTCTGGTACTTCCTCCTTTCATGCCTCTTAGTCTTTATTTGAATGTCAGATTGGTAAATGCTGTGGGCCAATTCCAAGCTTAAACTGTATACTGCTATTTAAAAAAACTACAATTTGGCATCACTTTATTTGAAGACAACCCACATAGGGGCTATATAACACACGCATAACCATTGAATAATGTATTTATAAAGCAGTACTTAAACATTTATAAATGACTTGTGCCAGTAATCGCAAGGTGCTGTAAGATGTTGAAACAGATGACACTGTATTGACATAAGGGGCCATAAACTAAAGGAACAGACTTCTTCTTCTTTCGGCTGCTCCCTTTAGGGGTCGCCACAGCGGATCACCTGCCTCCATCTTGCCCTATCCACTGCCTCCTCTACTTTTACACCAACCATCTCCATGTCCACCTTCACTACATCCATAAACCTTCTCTGAGGTCTACCTCTTCTCCTTCTACCCGGCAGCACCATCTCCAACATTCTTTGACCAATATATCCACTATTCCTCCTCAACACATGTCCAAACCATCTCAACCTGGCCTCTCTGGCTTTATCTCCAAACTGCTCCACCTTCACTGTCCCTCTGATCTGCTCATTTCTAATCTTGTCCATCCTTGTCACTCCCAACGAAAACCTCAGCATCTTCATCTCCGCCACCTCCAGCTCAGCCTCCTGTCTTTTAGACAGAGCCACAGTCTCCAAACCAAACATCATAGCAGGACGCACTACTGTCTTGTAAACCTTCCCTTTCACTCTTGCTGCTATCCTTCTGTCACACATCAGCCCTGACACCCGTCTACACCCACTCCATCCTGCCTGCACCCTCTTCCTCACCTCTTTTCTACACTGTCCATTGCTCTGGATGGTTGACCCAAGATATTTGAAGTCATCCACCTTTACGTCCTCTACTCCTTGCATCTTCACCTTTCCACCTGCCTCCCTCTCATTCACACACATGTATTCCGTCTCAAACTAAAGGAACATACATTTGTTCCATTTGTAACATTGTTACAAAGCATCTTTCTCACGTAATGGCATGTAAAAGGCAGAGGCCTTGTTAAAAACACCATATATCTGATATGTGGAAGATTTTGATGCCCTCGAATTCAAGTAATAATTTTATACATCCATATGTGTATACACATTCCTGCACAAAAATTAGAACAGAAGAAATGTACTCAACACATTTACATATTGCAGTCTGTTACCTTAGGCTTTCATATCAGTACAGTGTAATTTACTTAATAAACATGCTGCCATTATGGGATTGCTGGCATAAGGTTTTCACAAATACCTGAGTACTGCTTTATGTTTTTTAATACTTATGCATGTGTTATAAAGTCCCTATGCAGGTATTATAACAAAGTGTTACTAGAGTTTATCTACTTTTACTTGGGTTTAGACAGATGCTACTGTTCAGAAGTTTGGAATCAGAGTTTTCAGTTTGCAAAGAAAATGATTTTTATGGTATGATAGTACTTAATATTAAGATTAACATCGAGAAATTAAGAAATGGAAATGTCTAGAATAATGAAAAAAGGTTTTTTAAGTATGCATTATTCTTAATTTGGCTAGTAGTACCAAAAGTCTGTGTATATTTTCGTGTATGTTACAGAGGTCCTGCAGGAAGAGGCCTGTCTGGCTCTGGCTGAGCTGGCCCGTGACCACAGGGAGAACCAGGAGCTGATCTGTGGGGCTGGTGCCATAAGCCCCCTGGTGCAGGTCCTGCGGGCCAGAAAGATGTCTGCCCAGATCAAAGCAGCCAGTGCTATTGAGGCCATAGCACACCAAAACCCTGCCATACAGGAATTATTCCTGAAGAAGTCTGCTGCCAAATATCTTCTACGGGTCTCTAAGGTAATACGATTACTGTTTGGCTTTAGGATGACATTTAATAAAATTGCTCTCAGGGTTTGTGGCAGGATGTGGCAGGATTTGTGGTAATCTGGCACCAAATTTGTTATTTGTGTGCCAGTTTTCTTTCTTTTTTATTTTTTGAGAGTTCTAGATTACCAGAATGAAGGACTATAGCTTCACACTGTGAAATGACAAACATATTTACCATCTTGCTTGACATGACCTTTAAGGCAGTTAGATGGTGGAAAAATGATTCTTATTTTAATAGATTATTAATGCAAATGAAATAAGGTCATCCAAAGAAAAGCATCAATCAATTACATGATTAGGTAAGTATAACTTCATTAAACTACAGTACTAATCAAAACTTTGACCACACCTACTGATTTCACTAATACTTTATCTGAAGGCTACCTACATAGGGACTTCCTAACATTAGTGTTAGCACTAAATATTGTATTGATAAAGCAATACTTGAGAGTTTACGAACGTCGTTTGCCAGTAATGGAAAAAAAAACACATTTTATGAAGTGCAAGACATTGTATTGAAATAAAAGGCCTTAATCTTCAGGATTAATAATGTATCTAATCTGAAGGGATAAGACACTTTTTCTATTTATAACACTGCTATTAAGTGTCATTCCCACATAATGTAGCTTACAAGGCAGAAGTATTTCAGCTTTCACTCAGGTACAAGATCCACTACTGGTATTTACATACAGGAAAACATATGAGATCAACATCAACTTCTCAAGAACCGATTTATAGTGTTCTTAAAAATACCCGTGTCCTTCTATTAAGTTCTATTATTTGAGAATGATGCTTCATAACAGTGTTATAACACTGGAACTGTTATAACCGGAACAAATTCCTGTCACTGTATCTTAAAGACCATTATGTCAATATCATGTCATTTACTTCAGAACACTTGGTATTTTGCAAATACTTACAAAAGCTGTTCATAAATATTTAAGCATTTCTTTTTAATTACATGATTCAGTGCATATGCATGTCAAAACTTATTATTATGTATAAAAAAGTGTGCTGTGAGGATCTGACTGCATTCAGCCACAAGAGCATTAGTGAGATCAGATACTAATGTTGGATGACCAGTTCTAGATCACAAATGTCACCCCAACTCATCCCAAAGGTATTATATGGAGCTCCATCATTCCAGAGAAAGCAGTTCCACTGCTTTACAGCTCAGTGCTGGAGGGATTTGTAACTTCTTCAGCCGATGCTTGGCACTGGGCATGACACTCCAGAATGGTGCTCCATGTGTAGCTGCTCGAGAACATCAGTTGAACTATTAGCAGTAATGGATGCACTTTAAAGTAGCTGAATTAAAAACAGACGAGGTGTCTGGATAGTTTAAAATGTAGTATGTGTCATATTTATTTTATATACATTTCATACTATAAATACAATATCTTTCATATATGCTTTAGATACAGTATATTTATGTATAGTAAAAATAGTATGTATCAGATATCTTATATTCTCTCAAGCAGCTTCTTGGGGAGCCACCTGAGATGATGCCTGAAGATGCTGTACATATGCTGTTTGCAGCAGAAAACATTTAGTTGTATGTAATACATTTTTTTTATAATATTTAATAGTACAAGTTACACGTTAAAGTACAAGTTATTCATTTTTTTCCAGGAGATATTCTGTGGATTGTGTAGAAAATCTTTGATCTTGGTGTGGAAGAGATTCAGGAGACTGGGCGAAAGAATGAGCGCTCTGTCCATATTCTGCTCTCAAAACCAATCTAACCTCAATCTAAACAGCAGTGCAGACACTCACTATTTATGCTTTCCACTGACACCCCACCTCCAGTACAGTCATACAGAACAGAGTTGGACATTTGAATCCTGTCGTAAATACCTTACTGACGTAAAAAAAAGTGTTCGGCCCCAGGTAATCCTCCTTAGGGGTGTTGTAAGGCCATTTGGTGTTATTGTTCAAACCACAAGAACACAGCATAAATGGCTGTCCCGAAAACTACCCTTCAGCATTCTGTTTAACAATGAATAGCAATTGAAACCAAAAAAAATTCTGTGTAATTTTCTGTTAGATATATGGTTCCTGCGTTTTAATGATACTTAATGGCCATAAATGAAAGGTGGTCTCTGACTTTTGCACAGTACTATAAGAGAAAACATACATACACATACAATACAACGAGGCAGTCATGGGCTGGAGGTTAGGGAACCAGACTTGCAACAGGAAAGCCTCCGGTTTGATCCTCTGAGCCGAAAGTACATGACTGAGGTGCCCTTGAGCAAGGCACCTAACCCCCAACTGTTCCCGGCTCTGTGGACAGGGCTGCCCACCACTCCAAGCAAGTGTGCTCACTGTCCTCTAGTGTGTGTGTTCACTAGCGTGTATGTGGTGTTTCACAGCACAGATGGGTTAGATTGCGCAGGTGAAATTTCGCCCATTGTGGGACTAATAAGGGTCACTTAATCTAATCTAAACAACATGCAGTCCAAACCTTTGACTCCAAAATAACATGTACATTTTTTCTGCTCTGCTGTGGGTGCCATTCCTATGGACTGCAGGTGTTCTACCAGCAGGCGAGGGAGCAGGGGGCCACAGCTCTCTGGGCCCTGGCAGGACACACTCTGAGACAGCAGAAGCACATGGCCAAGCTCATGGGCTACCACTTCATCCTGAACATGCTCCTGTCCACCTCGGACAAAATGCAGTACGTGGGTAAGTTCCACAGTTAGTTACAGTATGTTCTGTTCCAAAAAAAGGAAAAAAACAGGACTCGCCTCAGGCAGCTCTTCACATTGTCAGCATCTGGGGTGCTCATAAATGTAAAGTCAAACTTTCCCAGTGAAGCTGTCATCCAGCGGAGGAAAGGGAGAGCCATCTCGTGAGATTAACAAAATGAAGCACCAAGTGCAGTAAAACCAGTGCTCATTGACATGGTGTTGACAGCCACTGGATAAGCTGTGCTAAAGGTTGATTGACGGCTCTTTGGACAGCTGTGTGCTCAAGCTTTCTCTCTGCTACTGTGAGAAGGGTCAGGTCCAGCAGGTAGGCGGCCAATGCTTCCTGTCTCGAGACGCTACCTTTCTGCTAGACTCATAATAAAGCGGGGAAGGCATGTGCTCAGGAATGCTTAGCCCCCGCTGGGATCCCCCCATAACACTCCTCTTATGAAAAGATGCACTCTCGCCTCTTGTTTTTCCCATTAGTGTCCTCTATGTATATGACATGATCGCAGGCAATGATTCTACAACTAGCTCTTTACGCCAGGAGTGCTTCCTCTTTGTCCTTCTGTCTGGCGCTCGACTATGATAGGTCTGTTTAAAAGCTTCTGTCTAGCAGCTGGCCCTTTAACTCCCTCTAGACCCTTTTCAGCCTGAGTTGTCCTCACATTAGATTTGTGAAATACAGAGTTTGGAACGGGCCGTCTAGACCTTTTCCCACCTGAAGACGACAGACTGGTCTGCTTATATTATTTGCAGGTTGCCAGGCAGTGATAGCCCTCTGCCAGGACAGCTGTACCCACCAGAAAGGCTTTTGCAAAGAAAATGGGGTGCCACCACTGGTACGACTGCTGCGCGGGTCCCGTACCAAGGAGAGGACTCTCCTCAGCGTCATCAGCGCCCTCCGTACCCTGTGCATTGGTAATTATAATTGAGCTAATTAGGGGTAGGCAATATGACAGTATTTTATTGTTATCTTAAAAAGTTACATCACAACAAGGCTTGTGGTTATCTAGCTATCTAGCTATCTAGCTATATATATATATATATATATATATATATATATATATATATATATATACACATACACACACCCAGAGGTTTTCTATGGGGCATAGGTCAGGGGACTGGGTAGCCATGACAAAGCCTTAATTCTGCTTTCAGTGAACTTTTTTTTTTTTTTACCTAATTTTCTCTCCAATTTACTCATTTCCAATTCCACCCACTAGTTAGGACTCCCCCAATCACATGATACTACCAACACTAGAAGGGTGAAGGCAGCACAGGCTTCCTCCCAGACCTGTGAAACCAGCTACGGCTTCTTTTCGAACTGCTGCTCACACGTCACGGAACAGCCAAACGCACTCAGAGGAAAGCAGCAGATCTGCTACTTCAGCTAACAGACGCCTGCGCTGACTAGCATCACGTTAAGTGATGGGGGGGAGTAGGGGGGGCCATCCTACCCACCCAGAGAGCGAGGCCAGTTGTGCTCTCTAGGACTCCCGGCTACAGACGGTTGTAGCATCACCCGGGATCGAGCTCGCGATCTGATGATAGAGCCAACGCTTAGATGGTTGCGCCACTCGGGAGCCCAGTGAACCATTTTTGAGGCGTGCCTTGGATCATTGTCCTGCTGGAAGATCCAGACTATTGCCTGGTTTAAGCTTCCTGGCTGAGGCAGCCAGGTTTTTATTTAATATCTACTGGTACTTGATGGAGTCTCTGAATAAATTGCCTAGGGCCTTTGAAAACAAAACAGCCCCACATCATCACAAATCCACCACCACACTTCACAGTGGAGATGAGGTAGTTTTCTGCATGACATCTTTGTGTGCATGCCAAACTTTTTTTGTTGTCAAAAACCTCTGTCTTGATATCATCTGACCACAGAACACAGTCCGGTGGAAAGTTCCAGTAACGTCTGGTGAACTGTAAGAGCTTGAGTTTGTTGTTCTTTGACAGCAGATGCATCCTTCTGGTATCCCTCCAAACAACTTGTAGCTATATAGGTGGTGTTTGATTGTAGTTTGGAAGACGATGTGACCCCAAGACTTAAGTAATGTCTGCAGTTCCCCATCTGTGATTTGTGGAGATTCTTTGTCCGCTTAAACAGCCTCCTCACTGTGCATGGGGCCAGAATAGACATACATCCAGTTCCTGGCAGAATTATAACATCTCCAGTTGTTTTAAACTTCTTAATTATTGCCCTGATAGTGGAAATGGGCAACTGTTTTCAACTGTTTAGCTATATTTATAATTTAATAACTTTTTCGGGCTCCAAAAACATCAGTTGTCTTGCTTGTAGTATTTGAGTCTACACTGTATAATTTATCCTTAAATAGAACATATAATAATCAGCCTTAGCCTTGCATGCTGAGGGAAGCTGTGTGCCATGCCGTAATATTATTTAAAAATAATTGTATTTAGGAAATTATGATTGCTACTTATTTTTTGATAGTTGTAGTTTTGGATCATTACTGTTGTCTCTAATACAGTTGTACACCAAAGTTTGGCCACCAATGATCAAATGACATGTTTTTTTGAATATGTTACGTTACTCTGCAGAGAACACACTTCTGAACATTTTAATACACAATTACTGTTTACTTGCTGAATGTAACATATTGGGAGGGAGGTTTCTAAAATGTGACCTGTTCAAAAGATATGGCACATTTTATATTTAGTGTTTTCCTGATGTTAAACTTCGCAGGAAAAGTGGAATATTTAAGTTTGTTTGTAGTTAATGTGTTTATTTACTTTCACTTCAAAGTCAACAATGCATGTCATTTGACTGAGGGTCTTTATATTTTTGTATACTGTAAATTGTAAATGTAATACAATTATTAATTACATGTGTAATATATATATATCACCTTAACCTTAACACTTTAAGGCATAACAAAAGAGAAAAATGTAGCGTAAACAAGAATATCTTAACTTGACAAATGTAAATGACACAATGTTGTGAGGAATATTAACATATATATTTCAATATGTTCATTTTCATCACATGACTGCATCTGAAAATAGTCAGATAGTATTACATGATCGTGCACACAATGTTTTTTGTCTGTTTTAATGCTTGTAGGAGTGGCTCACACTAACAATGCGAAGAGTCAAAGGGTGATTTATGAGGAAAAAGCTATTCCGACCCTATTAGAGCTTCTGCAAGGCCACGAGTCTCTGCAGGTTAAGGTAAATACTGGACAGAGATCTCCTTTAATTAATGAACTACTTCTGTTCAGTTCTTGCTGATACATCACAGTTATAGTCATGAGCGAGGCCACTGTGAAAAGCTCAAACTGAACTTTATGTTTCATTAATGGAAACAGGTCCAGGTCGCTCAGACTCTGGCTGGCATCCTGTTAGGGAACCAGGAGCTCCAGAAAGCCTTCTGGGAACATGAAGACTTCTCCTATGATGTCATTGTGGAGCTTCTGCAATCCCAAGACACAGTAACCTCTACCCTGATTATAGCCTACCTAACACTTGGTCCATACTGGCCTTTGCTTATTGTTTTTTTTTACCAATTTATTTCCATTTTGAAGATCATGTTGATAGAACTATGCTTGACTGATGTCATTAGTTGCTTATGGTTGTGTTAGAACATCCGTCTGGAGGCTGGACAAGCGTTGGCCTTGTTTGCGTACAAAAACCCAACTCAGCAGACAGCAATTGTGAGAAAAGGCGGTGTTCCAGTGCAAGCCTACGAGGACTTTCTGAACTCAGTTGATGAGACAAAGAAGGCCAAGGCTGCATTTCAGGTAGATGGACGACCATTTTTATTTCTCAGTTGCCAGTTGGTAACTGATGGTACAGCATTTCAGTGTTATTTTGATGTTTTAAAGGTGTGTCATTATGAGCAACAGACAAACTCAAACTGTCTTGAATGAAATATTGTTTGAGACTTATTATTTTAACCGAACTGTTGTTTATTAGATAGTTGTACTTGCTAAAGTGATCACTGACTCTGGCAAAGTGACACTCACAGCAAGAGGGATCACTGTTCTGGTAGCATTACTGCAATCGGAAGAGCCCACCACTGTGGTCATTACAGGTGTGTTAAACACACACACACACACACACACACACACACACACACACACACACACACACACACACTATATATATATATATATATATATATATAAACAGTTAATATTTTCTAAGCTCCAATAGTCTTATAATAATATTTGTATTAAGGTACAGTAAAGGAGTTTGTCATTGTATTGTGCCATTTGTAGCTCAGTTACTGGCGAGCTTGGCTCACACCAGAGCTGGTATTCCAGATGCCATCGTGGCCATGGGAGCAATAGGGTACCTCACAGCCCACCTGCACTCTGAGATAGAAGAGGTACACACTGGAAAAATAATGGAATATTGCATGCTTAAAAATTTAAGGAAATACTTTGCATGGCTTGGTTTGCATTGGTTTACTTAGCTCTGCTACAATATCTATACAAATTTGGGAGAGACACAAGGCAGTACATTTTGCCCTTGTATTAACAAGATTAAGTTTCATTAACTTTTTAAAATAACACTCTGCTTTAAGGATATACGATGTTGATAAGTAAACAAAATCATTCAGCTTGTTTTAATGAAAAGTGCATCATTCTGGAGAAACGTACTAAATTAACTTGTGTACAGTGGGAGTGATAGGAACCTGGCGTCTGAAGTGTTTAAAGCCAGTAACAGCCAGCTGTCAGGATGTTATTGCACAAAATGATCACAAACATTACTTCCAAAAGAATGCATGTAGCTTTACATACTATATACATCAAGGCCCCCATCATGTAACAATGTTTCTCTAAAATTGAGCAAAACTTTTTTCAAAACACTTTGCATAACATATTGTTATTTCCCACTTATGAATTATGCTGTAATTTTGAAAGATTTCCTTTACCACAATATTAGTTTGTTTACATAGAAACCAAATTGAGTTGATGGAGACCTCAGTGTTAATTTTTTTACAATGTTGTTTAAAGTTTTGGAATAACTTTTCAGAAAACTGAAATTAATGTTTTCAATAATATAAAACCAATTTTGGTTGCAGATAAATATGTAAAATAAGTCTATTATGTTCATTTTTAAATAGTATTTTCACATAATAATAATAATAATAATAATAATAGGAAGCTGGAAATAAAAAGTATGTACATGTGGGTTTAGATGTGTTCAGAATAACGGACAGAGCTAAAGGATTTTCTAAAATGACTGATAACACTGTAAAACATAAAAAAGTGGAGATAAGATCTTAAGGCAGATAGGCTGACAAGAACATTAATCTATAGAATTACTCTATATTATTTATAATTTTATTCACAGAATTCCTGAAGTATTGAATAAGACAAACACCTTCTGGTGAAAATGTATATTAATATTTAAATCCATAGTTAAATAATGAATCCAAAATCTCAAAGTTATCATTGTATATACAATAATAAAAATAGTTAATGTTGCAAGTGATTCCATTTGAACAACAGTGTACTTTAACCTAGTAACACTTCACAACTGATGCAAATTATACAAATAAGTTCACTGAAGTGAAAGAATAAAAACTAAAAATCTGATCATTATTTTCTTCAGTTGTTCACTCTTCTTTGTGTTTGTTAGTGGTGTTGAGCTTTTACCTTCATTCACCTTTAATCAGGTCAGATCAGCCTGTGCCAGCGCTCTCGGTTACCTGACCTTCAATCGACATGCGCATCGCCTTCTGATGGTGGAATGCAGGAACACTCCTCTCACATACACACTGCTGAAGGACCATCTAGCTGAGGACGCCAAGATATGTCGCAAATTTACATCTGAGTTCAGAAGACAAAGGGCGGTGGGTCTACCATCACTCAGGTATTTCACTCAGGCCATCACTCCACACTGTCTACTTGGAAGTGTTCTTTTGTTTGTGTACCTACAGTTTATTCACATTTTCCAGTTAAGCATGAGCTTTAATGGAACACATCAGCCATAAATAATGCGGTTCTTTTCATTTCTGCAGTTTGGAGAAAAACGGGGGCCCGCCTGTCCATCAACGCTTCAGTAAAGGTACTTTAACAAGAAAAGATCAAGTTAGAACTGCTCATTGTGGTGGTTATAAGAACTTGACATCCAAAGAAATGAATGCCTCTGTCGCAAGTTTCTTTACAATGAACTGCTTTGCATCAAACCACTCCGAATGACTTTGTGTACATCTCCATCACTAAAGCATACAGAAATTTGGAAATATTGGTGGAATTCCCCTTTACATTTACATTTATGGCATTTGGCTGACGCTCTAATCCAGAGCGACTTACAACTTGATTATTTTACACAGGGAGGCCAAGGTGGTGTTAGGAGTCTTGCCCAAGGACTCTTATTGGTATAGTGTAGGGTGTTTGCCCAGGTGGGGGATTGAACCCCAGCCTACAGCGTAGAAGGCAGAAGTGTTAACCACTACACTATCCCACCAACTTTAAATGCTGTTATACAAGTGACGCATCATTTCATGTCGAAAGAAATAAGAGGAGGTTTTACCACCATTCATTTCCTGGTGTGGTTGGAGGAGAATGTCAAAAAAATGAATGTCAAATTTCCCAAAATTTAGTTTTTTAAACTAAAATTGCACGCTTTCATTTTTCTGTGCAATCTGTGAAAGATCTGACAAATTGCTAAAGTCCCTTTACACCATCTTATGCTCTTGATCGGTGGAAAGAGGTGCTGAGTCCCAGTGATTTGGGACACCTCTGAGTGAGATTTAAGCATGACTGATGTCCTCTCTTTATCTCTCTCTAGGTGTGTCTACCACACGGAGTGCATTACACAGATCAGCCATCAGAAGCAGCTCTGACAGAACCAGGTTGGTTCCCGCGCTGCATCGTTACAGTCAGAGAAGAAAGACTGCTGTGTCCAGAGTCTGATATGCTGAGGAAACGTCTTCCAGTTCCCAGCCTTCCCTGAAAACTAAGGGCCTGAATAGTGCCACCTGACTGCCCTAAGAGCACAGCTTCACTGAGAGACTGGCTTCGTCATGAGTGGGCAACTCAGTGGACAACTAGGATTACACTCTCTGTGCCAAATGTCATGAAAATGACTACATGCAGTAAAGCAATACAAAAACTATGCACTGATACTTCTCTTTAGAAAGAGAGATTTAATGTTTAGAGAATTTTTTATTAATATATTAGGATTACAGTAAGGAAGTTCAAAGAAACTATCAACATTTAGCTTTTTATCTTCAGTTTTAAAGAAGGAACTTTGATTGCAGCATCTCTCACCTCTGTAGATATATCCCTGCCAAGTGGAGCCCTAAAAAATTTAAAGAGGAATAGACAAGCTGTCATGCAAGAGTAAACAGAAGAGTATAACTTTTTGCCTTATTGATGTAAAGTAAAGAATTTTTGACTCACTTTGGCTCATAGCTGACCTCCTGAAGGTGGGACAATATCCCTTTTCCCTCCTTTAGCCTCTCCACACCATTCCTAAAGGAAACAGTGATAACGTTTAACCTGTTAAATGGCCTGAACTTGCTGGCAGGTCTAAAGGTTTGTTATTCAAATCTTTAACTTAAGAACAGTTTATATTGTAGTCTAAGTAGGCTTTACCGAATAACAGGCTTTACTGAATAACAAGCCTGGTTTGATGGGGTTAACAGAAATACACTTCCTATTAAAAGTAAACAACCAAGTTAGACACAGTTCTTTCCATACCATGCAATCATGACTCCATTATCTGTGCAGAATTTTGCTGGCGGACAGAGCAGTTGCAATCCATTGGCATCTGTGACGATTCTCAGCATTTCCCTGATGTATTCATTGCTAGCTACTCCTCCAGACACAACCTAGAGAGCATTGTGCACAAGGCAAAGAGTGTTTACCTGAAACGTTTGCCAATTTCCCAACAGGTGTGCCAAATTCAATGAAATTCTGATGAGATTAAGCCAATTTGGAAAAGATTTTCATGCTGAATGCTAAACCGAAGTCCTGTGGTGCAATGAACTTACCAGAGTTGGGTTGTTTTGTGGTAGAAGACCTTTGGCTTTACAGAACAGAATGGCCCGATGTGTTCTCTTAGCTATGTGCGAGGCTACAGTGTGCTGTGTGGCAGCAGCAATGTCCTCTACACATGATAATAACTGTCCTGTCTGGATGCCTATAAAGAGAGAAAATATTATTATGCAAAAATAATTATACAACCATTTCATTAACACTCCCTGCACCAATTCTCACAAGCTGAGTAAATAGTAATGACCTTCCTCTTTCTCCTTCTTGTTTATAGCCATTGTCACTTGGTTGCGCAGACCAGCAAATGAGAAATTGCAGTCGTAGTGCTGTCCCATTGGTGACCTGAAGTGGAACTTGAGTCGATCACCTTCCTTCGCCAAGAGCTCAATTGCTTGCCCACCACTAAGACTGGAACATTTTGGATGCTTAATAAGAGACAGTCTTCTTGCTACCTGTCAAATTAAATCATAACTGGTCACTTCAAACTCAACCACTTTAAGATTCTCTATTAAAATACAGCTTGCACTACATAGGGAAAAGATGCTTTACCTTAAAGGGGAATTCCACCAATTTCTCAAATTTTCGGCCTAAATCAACCAAGCGACATTATTCAATATGAAATGTTCATTCTAGAGACACAGTGGAGGTGATGGGAACCAGAGGTCTACAATATAAATATAGCCATTTACTTACACATGTTTTCTGAGATTTTATATGTAATGTTGACAATAGACAAATAATAGAAAAACTGAAAAGTTACATTTTATTACGGAATATTTTGCTCTAGGACATCATGCATATAAATCTCTGCCATGACTGGATTTCAAAAAAATGTTTCAAGCCAAAAGCATATCTCAAACTATTGTAAATTACAGTCTCAGGCACCAGGCAGTGCATCTGTAACCATTTTATGTACTACTGTTCTGTGAAGCAGCTTTTTGAGGCACTAAACTGCTCAGATGTCTGGTTCCTATCACCACCACTGTGAATAATTCTAACATGTTAAGTGTCTCTAGACCAGAGCATTTCACATCAAGCCACTCTGAATAACTTTGTTTACACATAACCAATTATGCAGAAATTTAGGCCAATTAACGGAATTCCCCTTAAAGTGAGATACTGTGCTGCATTATAATTGTAAGATTTCTAATAGTAAATTAACAGAAAAATAATCTGTGTCTTACTTTCCGTTAACGTATTATTTAAGTTTTGATCAACTCAAACTTTCAAAGCCGCCTGGTTACTTTAACCTCTTGTTTTTCATGTAATCACTAAATAATAATCCTTAGGCTGTATAAACCTCAGGTAGTTCATGTATGTGATACCTTGTCCAAAGTGTCCCCCGGGGCTTCATCCAATGTTTGCCCTAAAAGTAAAAAGTCATCGATTCCTTTTGCTAATGAAAGCAGAGCATGACCTCCAGACACAAGCAGCACCAGAAAGGGAAACTCCACCGGCTGCAACATCCGCACAGTCAAGGCGTGGGCCTCCATATGATGGATGGGGATGAAAGGCCTTTCGTGAAGCCTTACAAAACTCAGACTGAACTGCAAACCAATGCCCAGGCTCAGGGCCAGACCAGGCTTCACCGTTGTGGCCACAGCAGAAAGTTCACTGGGTGCAACCCTGCTCCTGTCTAAGGCTTCCTGGACCACTCTGGAGATGTTTTCCTTATGGAGACGCTGGGCGACCATTGGGATAATCCCACCTGTTCTGGATTAGAACCATAAACAACCCATTAAAAAGGGCTCTAAGGCATCTTTCAACCTGATTCAACTTAAATGATAATTACTAGGTTTAGCTGTTGTGTAGTGAAAAAAAATCAAACTGTGCGGGACACCAGCCCCCCAGGACCGGAAGTGAAGAAACCCTTGGAATATGCACTTTAAACTTAAAATTATGGTCCATACTTAAAGCTGCATTATGTAAGGTTTGGAGATTTGGAGACCTCTCTGGTGGAAATGGGTAATTGCATGCAACATGCAGAAGAACGTTTTGTAACGTGGGTTGTGCCTCAGACCCCTTCCCCAAATGGATGAGTCTAATGTTTGTGAGCATGTTGAAAGACTATGTTAGGACGTGTTTTCTGAGGATGTGAGTCAATTATCCACTATTATCATCATACCTTTATCAGTATAATGTTGATTTTGCATAGGAAACATAAATATAAAGTGGGACTATCTTTTTAAGACTGTGCATGTGATGTCGATATGGAAATACATATGATGTAGTATGAAAAACTCCCGTGAAATACAACCAGACACCTCTGACTTTTAAATGATCATTTCAGGCTTTACAGGCCGACTTGCAGCAGCTTGATTTGACTACATTCCACCAGAGGAGCATTAAGGAAGTGATGTACTAACGTTGGAAGATTAGTTCTAGATAGAGGTGGAGTGGAAAAATATCAAATCAGGATACTCAAACAGTTTAACAATATGTATCATAGTTAGTGTTTCTGAAGTTTCATAAGTTGGAACAGACGAAAAAGCACCAGCAGCGCCAAATTTAAAAATACTTTAAAAAAAAAAAATACAATGTTTTTTGTTCAGGGTTTCAATGCACTAAATCCAGTTAAACATGTGTAATTATGCTCTCTTAATTTCTTTAAGTACTGACAAACTCAACTCATCCCAGAGGTATTGAATGGAGCACCAACACTTCAGAGAATGCAGTCGTGGGCTGGAGGTTAGGGAACCAGCCCTGTGACCGGAAGGTTGCTGGTTCGATCCCCTCGGCTGACAGTCTGTGACTGAAGTGCCCTTGAGCAAAACACCCAATTGCTCCCCGGGTGCTGTGGATAGGGCTGCCCACTGCTCCGGGCAAGCGTGCTCACTGCCCCCTAGTCTGTGTATTCACTAGTGTGCATGTGGGTGTTTCACTGCACGGATGGGTTAAATGTGTAGGTCTAATTTCACAGCGTGCAAACACAGTGACCAGTGGTTCTAAATTCTATTCCATTCTAGTTGCACTGCTCCTCAGCATAATACTGGAGGGGTTTTATACCCCTCTAGCCAATGCCTGGCATTGGGGCATGGTGACCTTAGGTTGATGTGTGGCTGCTCCAGAGAGCATTGGTTGCACTTGAATACCTGTGGCAATAGGTGCACCTTAAAGGGGAATTCCACCAGTTTTTCAACATTTGTGCACAATGAAATCATTCAGAGTGGCCTGATGTGAAATGATCCATTCCATAGAGAAAGGGACCGAGTCAGAATTGTTGCAGTGGTGACAAAAGGAACCAGATGTCTGAAGTGTTTAATGCCTCTAAAAGCTCCCTCACAGAAAGCTACTACATTACATAGGTTTAAATATGCTGACTGATGTTTTGAGACACTGGTTCACAAAAGTTTTGAGGAAAGGATTTCACCTAAATTTTAAAAAGCTATTCATGGCAAATGGGTGATGTGAGGCAAAATAGGTTGCAAAGAAAACTTTTTTTTTTCAGAGTTGTCATTATTTTGCCATCATCAGCATTACATATAAACACATCACTAGTGTTTTTGGATTGTAAATAAAATTTCAGTTTTTCTGTTGTGGACAAGGTGATCTCTTATTAATATCACCCCCACTGCAAAGTCTAAGTTGGTATGTTTCTCTAGAAGTAATAATTTCACATCAAATCACTCTGAGTAACTTCATTTTAGGGCAGGGCAACCTGACGTTGTATACTGTTACCGTGATAAAGTACAAAACACGATGCAAAATACTGAATTAAAACCACTGTGTTCAGTTTTTGATAAGATTTTTTTTAAATGTGACACTACTGGTTCTTTTTCCAATTAATCAGATGTGTGAAAAAATAAACAAATATTGTGTACCATGAAAATTTCGTGAAGTATCTCAATATTAGATTTTTACCATATTTCCCATGTCTACTTTGTTCACATCTCAAGCACTGCATTATACATGAGAGTTTAGTAATTAGAAGGGCTGTCTGCAGTGGTGGACAGTAACTAAGTAACTGTAATTTGTTACTGTACTTAAGTAGTTTTTCTGTGTATCTGTACTGAAATTTTTCCATTTTGGGCGACTTTTTACTTTCACTCCACTACATTTCAAAGTCCAATATCTAACTTTTTACTCCACTACATTATGTGAAATCTGTCGTTCCTTTTGTTTTCTGTGTGTATAAAAAGGTAACATGTCAAAACAAAAGAAGCGCAAAGCCAGAGCACCAATCAGGCGGTCACTATGTTTAGAGCTGGTTTTGACCTGTTGGTCAGACCGACCCAGTGCAGCACACGGTTCAACGTCAGCGCAGCAGCGTAAAACTTTGGGAGAGTCTGTTCAACATAAATGATGAACTAACCTAACTTTGTGTAAATAGAGCACAATATAGAAATATGTCCACATATGCAGTCGAGACTGACGCGGCTTTTTTCTGAATTTCTACAAACACCATTTCATTTTATAGTAAATGAGTTTGGGCTGGTTTATGTTTATGAACAGAGGCCTACAGATCAACATAGTAAAGGAGCTCATCTGTGATCCTGAGTTTAAAGCCAGTTTTTATTCAACTTAAACTTGGAACTAAGTTGTAAATAAATCTGAAACTGAAACTTTGCTTGTGTGTAAAAAGTGATTTCAGAGCCACTCGGTTCTCCCTGATGGAAACTTTACCTTCAGTGTTTTGTGCTTATGATCATTTTAATAGACGTCAGCGTCACTAATTAATGACGTTCTATTAAAAGACTGGTTTACCAAGAGAGACGCTGGAGGACTTTCACCTGAAATGAGTTCATGAAGCGAGTCTACTAATCTTTCAGTACTTTTACTTTAAATAACTTAAGTACATTTGAAGGTAAATACTTTAGTACTTTTACTCAAGCGGAGGTCTAAAGGGAGGAACTTCTACTTTTACTGGAGTAATATTTTACCTCAGGTGTCTCTACTTTAACTCAAGTACATGATTTGTGTACTTTGTCCACCACTGTCTGCCTGGACACGGCTGCACATGCAGAGTAACAGATGCAGTGAGAAGAGAAATCTTTTACTTCAAGTGCACTTCTTTCTGGGAGTGTAAAGACTCTCCAAGGATGCTCCCCGTCTCGTCCAGGACTGCGGCTCCGGTCTCATCACAGCTGGTCTCGATGCCCAGCACCAGCCTGGGTTTTATGTGAGCAGCTGCTCTGTGTGCCCTGCACCTCTGCAGCCTGCACGCAGTCCATCTGCACAGCACATCAAACCTCGCCATAATACCGCAGTCAGTCCACAAACTGCCTTTAAACCCTCTGCTCCTTCACTCCGACACTGGACTTATTCTCTCTCCCCCGAAAAAAGCACAAAGCCCGCAAAGATCTCAGCTCCACAGTAAAACCGCCTCAGTTTAAGTCCCCATTCATCAAGATCACACATGTGGGACGTTTGGCGCCGCACAAAAACACCTCCGATGTACTTACACAGACAACAACGTTCCGCTAAAGTACACAGTCGTTATAGAATTAATGTAGAAATAAGTTAAAATATATAGAAGATTAAGGACTAGGCTTGGAATTATATTCCAATAGCTCCGCGTATTGTGTATCTACCATTTTCATAACATTGTTAAATGTCGTTGAATGGTACTTATTTCACCCATGTGATGGGAACCATGTATAACCGCGTTGTTTCGAGGGGGCTGGGAAATAAGAAGGACAGGCTACTTCTTCGAATTTCCCCGTTCCACCTTAAACGCGGGGTCAGTTGTATTGGAACGCCTCAGGCGCCAGGCTGGTACTGCTGCACCATTTAAGGTGGAACGGAAGAGTTTGAACAAGAACCTGGCGAATCGGAAGCCGAGTCCAACCTCGTGTTTTTATTAATTTGCTCAACGAATCCGTTCATTTTATGGGATTTAAAAAAAACATTTATTTTATTTTATTTGATAAATAATAAACCCGTGTCTGACCGTCCGCGGCGCTTCATTCTGAATGAAAGCTGTTTTTATCACGCCGTTTTGGGATCAACGCGGCGTGGGTTTGAGTCTAAAATCAGAAAAGAAAAGGTAAAAAAATCAGAAAGCAGCTCGAAGGAAACTCCTGAGTGTTTGGTCTGAATTAAACAGCCCGACTAAGCTCGTTAGAGCCGCGCTGACCGTCAGAGGTTTGTAGAGGCTTTTTCCATTTACTGTGTTTCTGCTTTCTGAGTTCTGCTTTTCTTCGCCTCTGCATCCGTTCAGATGTGGCTAAAGAATTCCACCTTTTCAATTCACCCTTTGTTTTCTGCTTGATCCAGTCGTGGAGACGTGGAAACTGTCAACTGCAGAGAAACGTACTCAGGCTCTTTACAGTGGTGCTGATGGGAACCAGGTATGGAAGCCGTTTCTGCCACTGTAGGAAAAATACAGCCATTTAGCAAATCACAATAACGAGAAGCTTCTCCATAGTTACTGTATCATAGACTTAGTGTATCATAATCACGGCTTACTTTCTCATTCATATGACTTGCCATCTAACAATAATATCATAATTACTGACTCTCATAATAATCAGAAAAGGTGCTTGTGATTGTGAGAAGGCAGGTCATCATTATGATTTAGTACAAGCCTGTTTCCAAGAAGGTTGGAATGAAGCAAAATGTGAATAAAAACAAAATATAGTCACGTGCAAATCATTTAAAGCTTATATCTAATTGAAAATAGTATAAAAGCAACATAGCACATGCTGAAACTGAGAAATATGCCAACAGCACGGTTCAAAAAAGCTGTGATGGGGCAGCAAAAAAGATAAATATAAATCGCTGCATCCACAAATGCAAGTTAAAACTCTACCATGCAAAGAAGAAACCAAATATGAACAGGACCTAGAAACGCCGCCAACTTCTCTGGGCCCGAGCTCATTTAAGATGGACTGAGGCAAGGTGGAAAAGTGTCCTGTGGTCCAACTAATCAAAATTTGAAATTCTTTTTGTAAATGATGGAAACTCTGGACGTAGGTTTATAGTCCCAAAGTGCAGAACAAAGCGGTATAACAATAGCTTTGTTCCAACAGCCTTTACCCAGATGAATAAGTAGTAAAATGGCGAAGAGTCTTTATGTTTGACAAACTATCGGACGGGTTAAAATTAAGTGACCTGAACTTCATCCGTCTGAGTTTTTACATGTAGTGCTGTCATTGGTAACAGTGGTGAATCCAAAACGTTTTACACTGTGACTGTTGAATTATACAGAAATTCTAAAAACCTGTGGAATTCCTGTTTAATTACTTGGTGAGTTTACTTTTCCTGCTGATTTGTTCTAGTCTGGTTGATTTATACCAAAAGGATCCCTGAAGATCAGAATACTGTCTGAACCCCAGTTTCTATGTTGATATGTTGCTTGGTGTACTAAGAACCGAGTCGTTATTTCATGGAAGTAAGAGCCGTTTTACCTGACTCCAGTTTTGGGGTCCTCTGCCCACCTCTGCTGACCATCACATGGCTTCTGTTCACAGGCGACATTAGGAGACACATGAGCTGCTGCGTTTTTTAGTGTCCGAAAATGGAGCCAGACACTAAACGGAGAAAAGGAACCGAGTATGACACGGACTTGTGGGATGTCCTCCCCGTCCTCTCAGATGAACAGTCTCGGGACACTAAACTGCTGGATGCTTATGCAGCTCCCATCACTGAAAAGAGAGAAACCTCACGTTTGGTGAAAGAGCTGGCTGTGGTCTACCCGTTACCAGATCTTCAGCATATAAAGAGGGTAAGGGCTCGCAAAGACAAGAACGCTCCTCATCCACTGGAGGTCATTGTGTGTCTGGCTAGTGATGTGTCAGGGCTGGAAAGCCAAAGGTCAACTCTCGCTGACCTGCTGAGCTCGAAGACCATTGACTCCAGGGGCTTGGGCGAGCCTTTTCTCGTCCAAATTCCAGCTAGTCCTCCACTAACCAGACCACAGTTTGAGCGAGCAAGCAAGCACTGGCCTACATCTTTTCATGAAGACAAGCAAGTCACTTCTGCCTTGAGAGGACAGTTGTTCTCTTCCAGTGAGAAAGCTAAAATGGGAGAATATATGAATGCGGCTATACAGGCTGCGAGGTCAGGCCACGCACTGGGGATGGATGCTGTGGGTGCAGTGATTGTTGACCCCCAGTCTGGTCAAATCGTTGCCGTAGGTCATGACTGTAGGCAAGGTACTCATCCACTTCATCATGCTGTAATGGTGTGCATTGACCTTGTGGCATATACGCAAGGAGGAGGTGCCTACGAATATGAGAAGTACCCAGCCTGCAGATACAGTGTCCCTGAGTCACAGGTCACCACGAGTCACGATGACCTGTCTAAAGAAGGAAACCACTGCAGCTCTGACAAAGCAATGGAAAATGGACAGCTGTACATTTGCACTGGATACGAACTTTATGTCACCAGGGAGCCATGCGTGATGTGTGCCATGGCATTAGTCCATTCAAGGATAAGCAGAGTTTTCTATGGAGCAGCTTCTACAGACGGTGCCTTAGGAACCAAGTATAAAATTCACTGTCAAAAAGACTTGAATCACCACTTTGACGTATATAAAGGAGTGATGCTACAGGCTTGTGAGGAACTGTTGGACTTAAAGTAAACTTTTTTAATGCTTTGTTTTTAATAGACATGGACTTTCCTAAGATCTGCTTTGATTTTATGTTTGAGTTAAAGGGCCCATCTCGTAAAATAACTGAATTTTCCTCCCTTTTTTTTGTTTTTATTAATAAGAGTTTGCTATAGTACATAAACAGTGGACTTTTAGCAATGCATACCATTCTTTCCCCAGTCCATATTTGAAAAACTAAGCTGCAAAAACAGTCTGTTTTAAATGAATTGTTTCTGTGATGTCACACAAACATGTTTACAGGTGGTCATTGTTTCAAGCTTTAGCTCTGCCCATTTAAACTAAAGTTATAAAGAGCATTTCAGCCCAGATAGCTTTTTAAATGAAGCGAAATGCAGGACTGCCAGCTGGAACAGAGCTCTTTTACTTATGTCTGTTTAAGATGTACAAGAACAAAAAAAAACAAAAAAAAACAAAAACAAACAAGACTGCTCAACTCTAAGAGATAGTCAGGTTGGAAAATCATCACATAAAATGTATTATGACTGTTTTGGTACATAAACACACACAAATGTCATAAGCAGACCTCAAAGATAAATTGCAAAGAAAAAGAGTGGTATAGGCCCTTTAATGTCAGGAAGGATAAAATAATCTGTCACCTAGTTTTTGGATGGCACACATTTCCATTACTTATCAGCTGTATTAGCCTTGCAATTTCAGAGCAGAAGGAAATTCAGACACCAAACATGCCTTGACTGACAGATTACATTTGGGCTAAGAACAAAAGTGCATAGATTTGATTTTTCAGTGAAACTACCATTTGATTTGGATTGTATTTATATTTTTATATTCTTTTAACAAGTGTAGATAAGAGTTCCTAATCACACTGATTTTCCCACTCAGGGCTATAACCTAAAAAATGTTAACTTTACAGGATAAACGTATTCATTTTAATGCGGGTTAGGAAATGTTTGAACAATTCTATCTGGTCCAGTCCTTAAAAACTATCATGTAAAGAGCACCTACTGCATTCAAAATGTAGTAAAATAGAGGGGAAGATGTGCACTGTGACAAAATACTACAGATAAGTAATGAATATAAAATTATTATTATTGCTCGAATAAGCACCAACACGGTGCCAGTACAAACAACCCTGCTTTTTACTGCTATAAGTGCTTTAAGAGTTCAGTTTTGTGAAGCTAAAAGGGAACCCTGGATGTGCTTCTTGAGACGGGGCAAGAGTACGCTTTTGGATGAGTTTTGCTTTTTACTGCATACTGACAAAACTAAATAAATAAAATCAATGAAGAACAGCTTCAAAAAAAGTGCCTAAATGCATGGTCATTTATTCTAATATTTATCTAACCTTTAAGAGTAAATAAAGACACATTCAGTGTCTTTTTGAAAAATATGCAAGAGTGTTGAAAGAGAAAACAGCACAGATGAGCATGAAATGTTTTAATGGGCCTATATCACATACAGGGGTCTTTTGAGCTCCAGTAACACCATGAATAAGCAGAGGCCAGAAAGGACTAGCTGCCTTGGTAATCAAGGAGATTCACAGTTATGTCCTAAACAAGCACACTTTAATAAATGAGTACATAAACATATCTGAGTAAACACTAAAGCACTGTTAATGGATGTTTCTTGTCACTTAAGCGCTGAGACATCAACCCACCGTATGACTATTTACACTATCAAAATACTTGTCTAACAAACGTTTTTCAGAAAATCATGCAAGACATCTTTATTGTTTTGTAAAGCACTGATACAAGAAAAAAAAAGTCAAAGGAAAAAAAAAAACAGCCTATCAACGACAGTGTCCAATTCTTACAAAGAACTGGTCTTAAAAACAGCTTTTATAATTGTGTTTAGAAATGTGACCAACAGAATTAGGTTCTCACGGTTTAGTGAGGCCTACTAACAAAACCAAAAATAAGGGGGGCGGGAAAGAAAACACACACAAAACAAAAACAAAACTTTGAATTCTGGGCCAGCCCAGATTCATGAGGACCAAAGAGGGAGAGAGAACAAAAAAATTAAATATTTACTTAAGTTAATGCTCAAGGCATCATCACATATGCCTGTAATAACTTCAGGTGCATCTAAGCAAAGACAGACACTAAATTATACACACTGTACAAAACTGCATCACAAAGCACTGAGGGTTACCTATTCTCCTAATAGATGAGGCAGGCGCTCATTGGAGAGTTGGCCTCAGCACTGTTCCCTCTGAACGGTGAGCTTAATACTTGTTGATTCCAAGGATCCGCACTCCATGGAGCTGTGGCAATTTTGGGATAAGCACACTCAGGAGGGAGGCGGTGTTTATGACAAAATGGGCCGTGTCGTATTTTGTGTAGAAGCTTGCCAGGAAGTATCTGAAGAACATAAAACAGCAGGCAAGTTTGAAAAAGCAGTATAGAATATGTAAATAGTGCAGTCACAGAACAAAACCTTGTACTTCTAAAAAGGTGACTTTACAGAAAAAAGGTTTAATTGCAGTGGAAGTTAACTTTTTTTTAAAAAAGCCATTCTGGACCATTTCATCTGGTCCGCCGAGTACGAAATTAAGGTCATGCAAAGAATTCTCTATTTATGTAAAAGTTGAAGAAAAAAAACAAACAAACAAACCAGCAACACAAACGTTTGTGTATGACAGCGATGATACGGTTCAGAATCATTCTAACAGTTTGGGCAAAATGAATAAAATCCTTCTGATCCGATTTGAAGTTCTGAAACCCAGGTTCACACATGACCTGGCGACTCGCAAGCTAACAGCATGTGGCATGTTGATGTATCTGGTGTAAACTGACAGCTCTGTTATAATCATTTCTAACATGGTCATTACATACTTATGCATTTGGGCCTACAATAGAGCCCCTTCAAGATATACATTTTTCAGAAAAGGGTTCTACTGAGCTTAGCCCATTTATACATGTCATTCAGCTGCTCTTGTGGACTGTGATCCTAAAAATCTCATTGGCACTGAGGTCAAAAGGGCCAGAATACAAAAAAACAGCCTTTTCATAAACACTTTCCCCAAAGGATACTGCCAAAAGTGCCAATTCTCAGCGTTAAAACTTTCAGCATTTATTTATTTATTTTATTATTTTTTTAAAGTTTAATGCTTTGTCAGTTATACACACAAATGACTCCTATAATCAGTATTGTATCAAGAAACAGCAGAGGTGCACGTCATCCTGATTGGAGTTAAGCGAGTGCGTGACACCGCAGAGAATGAGTGTTTCAAACTTTCAAAACAGAAAAATATCTGAAAATGTTAAACTGTCTTTAACGCTTCTGCCATCCCTTACATAGAATTCAATCCATTAACAGTCTGTAAATCATCTGTAAGCAGATGAATGTACAAGCAATCAATAAGAGCTGTTCAACGCAGGAGTAACACCACAAAGAAAATAAACATACAAAATGATTGGTGAGATTGTGAAGAATTTTCTTGATGATGTGAACTGCACGCCGTAGTCCAGCTGTTCCCAGTGTGTGAGCAGTCTTGCTTTGCCCTGGTCTGGGGTCTCAAACGGTGTGCCTTTCACTGCGTGCATGAACACATACATTCCCTGCAGAGAAACACAACAGAGATCCGTTAGGCACAGAAAACGTTTTCAAATGTGATCCTATTCTACACTCTTGATACATTATATAGTATTAAGTAACAACTCAAACTTAAAAAGTGGGGAATTTATTTAAAACTGACTACTAAAAGGAAACAAGATCAGTCTGAACAGCGCAGCAGTCAAGTTCAGGCTCTAGATTGGTCTAATTCGTTACTGCTGCTAAAGAATGATAGCAGGATTATTACAGCCAGCTACACATGGCAGGAAACAATCACTTGAATGGGCCCTCTGATCATTGTGGTGCAGTATGAATGTGCGGCCACACACACCAAAACTATTTTAGCTTTGCAAATGATGTCATGCTGGTGACCTTTATTTAAGGGAGTTGTCACGTGGTGCGTGAACTAAGGAAGCACCGATTGTTTTGAAGTGAACTGAATCAAGGGCACCAAAACACAGGCAGTACTCTGCCTACTCATCACAAGAGCACTTCGGAAAATAACGTGCGCCACATGGGAAAATGGTGCTAGCAAAACAATGGGTTATTTCAGAGGGAAGACTTACAAAATTGTGAATAACATTTGTGAGGGTCCACACAACGGGAACGCTGAAGAAAGGAATGCTCAACAGCACAATGTGAAGCATTCCCACACCTAGTGCGTACGTC
Organism: Pygocentrus nattereri; assembly: GCF_015220715.1. Lineage (NCBI taxonomy): Eukaryota > Metazoa > Chordata > Actinopteri > Characiformes > Serrasalmidae > Pygocentrus > Pygocentrus nattereri. Next base: position 11,645,634 of record NC_051216.1, on the reverse strand, counting down.
AGCCAGATCCCCCGACTGTTCATAACCCGAGTGTTGGGGTTCACCTCGCTGTGGGCCACACCAACATTCATCCTGACTTTCTGATGAGGGAACAGAGGATACAATGCATAAATAAAACGAAGACTGCTCTCTCTGTCAGGAATATCAGCCACAACTTACCCCGCCCCCCCCCCAACAATAAACAAGCCCAGGAATAATTTATAAAAAAGGTCAAAACAATATCTTAATAATGGTGTCGGTCATAGTACTGCACCACGATGTATGCCCTGTTAGAGGTTTCCAGTGTTTTTATATTAAACCCTTTAAGCAGTAAGGATTCAAATAAGCTCTTGTTCTATAAGGTTTACCACAAATCCTCAAACCCAGCCTCAAATAGGCTACAGATAAAGCTGCCAGGCCCTTTACGTCTTCATGCTTTTTTAAAGTTCATATTCTGACCTGGTTGTTTACTTTATCAGTGCCAGATCAGCTCAAAACAGTGGTTTTAGAGCCAAAGTTCACTGTTGCCCAACTCTTTCTCCCTCAACATTACTGCTCGCTCAGTTAAGCTAACTTGCATAACTTTTGATATGATAAGATTAAAACCCTCGGCTTTCCGCAGCTGCCACGTTTCACGTTTCCCCCCCACTCTGTGCTTCTTGAACTTGGGTTAAACGAACAAGCCTGGTATCGGCTTCCTATTCGCCAGCTTCTTATTCTGAGCTTTCCCGTTCCACCTTAAAAGGTGCAGTAGTTACATTCTGCTGCCTTAGGCATCATTTAAGATGGAACGGGAAAATTCGAACAAGAAGCTGACTTAAGCTTCGTGAAAAGTACTACAGCTAACTAACTGACTAGCTCTTGGATATCTAACCATGCATATGCACACCTAGAAAATTAATTATTTATTTTTATTAATTTCGATGCGCTAATTCGAAGCTCTGGACGCCACAACCCCCCCTAGCCTGCTAACGTTAGCTAGCTAGCCGGCTAACTCATTTTAGCTACCAAGCTAACAGACCAATCTATCCTTTTAAGTTAACCTAACAATCAAGTATTGACGAACCACAGTTAAAACCACCTTTTCAACACAGCTGGATATCTGACACAGGTATTTAACAAGCGGCTCGGTGAGTTATATTCAGTCGCGGTGTTATAAAACACCGAGCCGAGGCTAATGACTGGCACAAAAACACCGTTAGGTTCCACAGACTGCAGCGTAGAAACGCCGCCACACCAGTTGATTTGTTTTGACGCTGACTGATATCTTGGAATATGTAGGTCAACACGAAAACACCGATTTAAAGTCGCATACGACACGCAGACACACATGGAAATGCAAAGAACGACACGGACAAACCTCATTTGCAACACTTACCCCGCTTTTATTCCAGATACTCGACGCCGACCCAGCGCAGCGAAACGGCCAGAACCCGCTGCCCGTCTCTGTGCCTGTAAAGAGAAGGAGGCGGATAGGGACAACATTAGCATACTCATTTGCATTTTGCTTTGTGATTGGATGATGCGTTAAAAAAGAAAAGAGCGACTGCATTTCGCTTTATCATTGGACAGCTGTGCGCAACCGCTCCGCATAACAACGAATCACAGAGCAATGTGAAAATAAGCGCGGTCAATATTTAGGCCACCGAATGACAGGCAACCAATCACAAAGTCAAATGCAAAAGCATGTTGATAATATTATTCAAATCTGCTGAGCAGAAACATCCAATCATAAAGCAAGATGCAAATGAACAGCCCTCTCCGAGAAAGTCTAAGGGGATGAACAATCCGAACAGCCAATCAGCGCAAGAACTAGAACAGGACCAGACTACATTAGAATCGGGTTGTTTTTCCTGTCTGATTTTTATTTATTTATTTTTTTATTGAAAACAAAATAAAAGACAGCAATACGTTAATAAGTTTAAATACATATGATGCGTACTGATTAACAACCGTTTTAGATTCGGAGCTTGACCGACAATCGAAACAGCCAATCAGCACGAAGAAAAGGCGTGACGTAAAAAAGGCGCCTTATTGTGTTTTTGCGTTATTTCCGCTGGAGCAGGTGAGCGCAGCGGCATGGACGCAGTTGCGTGTTTGAGAGCTCTTACATTGACGGCTGGTTCTGCTTGTTTTGTATAAAATCTGGCTTCCTTCCGCGGCGAGACTTCGTCTGTAAGTAGTTTAGGCTTTTGTGCAGCTTTAAAGCTTACAAGGGTTGCAGCTGCAGGACTCGTCATGCTGTTGTTTTGGGCTGACTGTCTTACTGAATCTCGCTACAGCTGAATAACTAATATAGGTTAGTAATGATTCATCACTGGCCTCTAGATCTGCTCGCCACCGCTTGGTCGCTTTTGGCACTTTATATCTAGAGGAAACCTGCAGTTCTTCCAGTTCTTTAACTGCTGCGTTAGAGCTGGGCAATATGTCGATATGTATCGTGATCACGATAAGGATAAATATCAGGATAACGTTAAATATGGCCAAATTTATTTATTTAAGGGTCAGTATGAGCATATTCATTGTTGTCGACTCCACAGTAGCGATAAATCTGACAATTAGGGCTGAAATGTTGCTCATTTTTGTACTGCAGTTTTAGTTAGGCTGTATATATGCAACACGATTTAGTGCGAGAATTTAGCCTGTGATCTGCTTATAGATGAGTTAGACCAATCAGAAGCGTCCAAACACCCATGTGCTGTGACATCACAACCACAACATGCCAGAAAAAGAAAAAAGTGGAAATGTTGTCCTTCATTGCAAAATAAATAAATAAAAATAATAAGGCATGGGCCTCAATTTATAGAAAACAATCACAAAAACAATGCAGAACTGCTCGTATATTAATACATAGAGATTTTGCCCAAATCGTTGAAACCTAATGACATTATTTATGATTATCGTGATCACAGTATGTCACAGGATGCTTTTCTGAGTACCTTCAATGCCTTAACGTCCCTTCCCAATTGCTTGTTTGATGAAAAGAGAGCATAATTAGTCCGACGAAGTCTAAACTGTTGAATACAAGTGATTGGGTTATTAGGTTTTGATGGTGTTTTTAAAATGTGGCACTCCTTTGTGTATCCTAACTAAATTATTATTGAGACGCGTTGTTATTGTAAAAAAAAAACTTTGCCACCTCGCACATAACCATTATCCAATAAGCTAATCTAGTTTTAAAAAAAAAAGTCTGCATTTTGCTTTATTATTGGACGGTTGGGCAGAACCGCTCCAAGTAACAACGAATCACAAAGCTATATCAGTCGTGGGCTGGAGGGGGCAGTCATGGGCTGGAGGTTAGGGAACCAGCCTCATGACCGGAAGGTCGCCGGTTCGATCCCCAGAGCCGAAAGCACATGACTGAGGTGTCCTTGAGCAAGACACCTAACCCCCAACTGCTCCCCGTGCGCTGCGGATTGGGCTGCCCACCGCTCCGGGCAAGTGTGCTCACTGCCCCCTAGTGTGTGTGTGCTCACTAGAGTGTATGTGGTGTTTCACTTCACGGATGGGTTAAATGCGGAGGTGAAATTTCCCCGTTGTGGAACTAATAAGGGTCACTTAATATACAAATAAGCACTGTCAATATTTAGGCGACTGAATGACATACAACCAATCACAAAGTCAGTCTCGGTGCTGCATGAACTTTTTCAATCTTGCTGTACTTAACTTTGTAAATTATAACGATTGCTTGGTCACATTCTTACGATGCAGTGGATCCTCAGCCAGCACTGACTACCTCACTAACTGAAGTGTCTTGTGTGCTGGAATGGATCAAAAATGTGTTGTGGCTAGAACTCTTGTCTAGAACGCCTGCTGTTATGTTTACAGTATTCCAGTCCTTCTCATTCCCACTCTTTGAAACCGCATGCACTGTACAGGTTTGGTGTTTTTTCGGTGCTAGACAACTAAGGATTTATGATTATCTCAAAGGCATAATATTTGTCTTGGTAGATAATAGTTTAAAAAGGGTAAAAAAAGCTGCATCTATAACCTACAAATACATGCTAAACTTTCTCTGTAATGTTAATACAACTGGATTTAACCCTAGTTACTGCATTATATAAATATGTGTATATTTGCATCATTATATAAAAAATATCTTCCACATCAGCTCAGAATTCCCCACTCTGTGCGTCTCTATTCGCTCCTCATTCAGCTTAACAAGGGCTTGATAATAACCTGATGGTTTGAGGTGTATTAGAGCATGGAAAGTAAAACGGCTGCTTTTCTCTCTCGACTCTCCAGGTGAGTAGACCATGAAGGCACTTCCACAGGAGACTGTGCGTCTGCTCTCCAGCTCCCAAGTGATCACATCTGTACTGAATGTTGTCAAAGAGCTGGTCGAGAACTCGCTTGATGCTGGCTCTTCAAGTCTTGAAGTTAAATTGGTAAATGTGTAATGTGTATATAGTTTACAACTACTTTAAAAGACAAAACTGCAGCACCTCAAATCTTCATGCCTTGTTTCACTTAAGGAGAATTATGGTTTGGATCGTATTGAGGTGCGAGACAATGGCTGTGGAATCAAGGCTGCTGATGCCCCTGTTATGGCAGTGAAACATTACACATCTAAAATTTCCTGCCATGAAGACTTAGAGTGCCTGGAGACATATGGCTTCAGAGGAGAGGCACTTGCATCCATATGTGCCATTTCTGAGGTAACAGTGCTTTGTCTTCAGCCAGCTACAGAAGACCATTCACTCCACCGTTATTACTGTCACCTGTCAAAAGTGCACAAACTGCAGATTCATATCAGATTAACATCACTCTGCAATTTTTACAATCAGCCTATAATAATTCATACTGGATTAAAGTCATTGAAGGGTTAGGACTATCAGACTGTAATAACTTCATACATTGAACAATTATACTGGGTTATTATTACTGAACAGTTATTACTATCAGACTGTCATAACTGCTTACAATGAATATTCATACTGGATTAAAAGCACTGCACAGTTTTTACCTTCAGGCTGTAAAACTACAACCAATGAAAATTCATACTGGATTAAAGTCACTGAGAAGTTATTACTATGAGACTGTAAAATACTACATACATTGCACTTGCATTCATGTGTGTCATTCATGAGGTCACAGTACTCTGCCTTCAGCCAATTACAGAAGAACATTCACTCCACACTTATTACTGTCACCTGTCAAAAAGTGCCCACACTGCAGATTCATACTGGATTAAAATCACTCTGCAATTATTACAATCAACTGTACAAACTACATACATTGAAGATTCATGCTGTATTAAATTACAGCATTCAGTATTCAGTATACAGTATTCAGTGCCAGACTGTATAAACTGCACTCAATGAAGATTCATACTGGATTAAAATCACTCCACAATTATCAGTGTCAGACTGTAAAACCTACACATGCTCCAATTCCTACAGCACCTCTATAGGTAAAGTGTGAATAGGGCTTATGATATAAATATTTTTTTAGAATTCTTCATATTGTTTCTTGCTTTCCTCTTCCAGGTAGTTGTTACAACCAAAACAGCTGAAGATGATGTCAGCACTCAATATACACTTGACCTCAGTGGGCATGTTATCTCTCAGAGGCCATCACATCTTGGCCAGGGTAAGCATTTCTCAATCCACAATCATGTAGTTTTGGCAATGCTTTTACTTGAAAAACAAAATTGAAAAACAAACCTTTTACCTTTTTCCACAGGGACCACAGTGTGTGCACTGAAACTGTTCAAGAACCTCCCTGTCAGGAGACAGTATTACTCCAACTCTAAGAAGTGCAAAGAGGAAGTGAAGAAGGTGCAAGACTTGCTGATGGCTTATGCAATTATCAAGCCAGAGCTGAGGATCATATTCACTCACAATAAGGTTTGGACATGAGACGTGGATTTTCTCTTTTTCCTGTGAATTGTAGGCAGTAGTGGTTGATCGCTGTTGAGTTTTCCTATTTTTAATGCCTTTTTTCTGGGAACATGTTTAAAAAAGAGTCAGTAGTGTTGACAAATGTATTCATATCTGTCTTTAAGAAACTGAACTGTGACGCAGGTTTTGTTGTTTTGACTCTGGGTCTTTATCTTCACTACATTGTCAAAAGCATATGATCTTGAGTGATATTCCGTTCTTAATCCATAGGGATTAATATGATGTCTGCCCACCTTTTGCAGCTATATCAGCTTCAACTCTTCTGGAAAGGTGTGTTAGGAGTGTGTTTATGGGAATTTTTGGCCTAATAGTTTACGTGAGCGCATAAGTGAGGTCAGACACTGATGTTGGACGAGAAGGCCTGACTCGCAGTCTCTGCTCTAATTCATCCCAAAGGTGTTCTATCACTTTGAGGTCAGGACTCTGTGCAGGCCAGTCAAGTTCTTCCACACCAAACTTGCTCATCTATGTCTTTATGGACCTGCTTTGTGCACTGGTGTGCAGTCATGTTGGATCAGGAAGGGGCCATCCCTAAACTGTTCTCACAAAGTTGGGAGCATGAAATTGTCCAAAATCTCTTGGTCTGCTTGGTCTGCCAAATCCTGAAAAATAACCCTACACCATAATCCCCCCTCCACCAAACTTTACACTTGGCACAATGCAGTCAGATGAGTACTGTTCTCCTGGCGACCGCCAAACCCAGACTTGTCCATCGGATTACCAGGTGGAGAAGTGTGATTCGTCACTCCAGAGAACACGTCTCCACTGCTCTAGAGTCCAGTGGCGGTGCTTTACACCACCGCATTCGACGCTTTGCATTGTGCTTAGTGATGTAAGGCTTGGATGCAGCTGCTCGGCCATGGAAACTCATTCCATGAAGCTCTCTACGCCGTTCTTGAGCTGATCTGAAGCCCACATGAAGTTTGGAGGTCTGTAGTAATTGACTCTGCAGAAAATTGGTGACCTCTGCGCACTATGTGCCTCAGCATCCACTGACCCCGCTCTCGTGGCCGAGGTGCTGTCGTTCCCAGTTCCCAGTGGAATATTTAGTAGTGAGGAAATTTCACGACTGGACATGTTGCACAAGTGGCATCCAACCATGGTACCACGCTGCAGTGAGTGGAACACCTAATTTCAATTGTTTGGATATGGTGGATGAATACTTTTGGCAATGTAGTGTATATTGGTGGTCATCACATAGGAGTAGCAGACCTTTTTATACACAGTCCCTCATTTCAGAAGACCATAAGTAATCAGATAAATTGTACTTGTTCATTCAACTTCTGTCCACTAAGTTTGGAGCCATTTAGTTGGATTCAGGCAGTTAAACTGCTGTCTGCAGTCACAACATCAGTAAAGATGGGTGGTGCAATTCCATTGGGGCTGTACATCCCCAAGCCACCATGTTTCACATGATGAGGTGATTTTTGTTGGATCATGAGGCTTTCCATCACTCTGGTGCAGATTAATCTTCATCTAATTTCTTCATAGTACTTTGTCTCAGTCTGCAGGCTTTTTGTGTGTCTAGTGAACTTTATTTTGGCCTTTCTGGGCTCTTGAGTACGATGACGTGCTTTACTATCATTGACTCTTCTCTCTCAGCTTGCGGACCACAGAGCAGCAGTAGACTCCACGTGAACATGCCACGTCCAGAATCAACTGTAGAACTTCTGTTATCTCTCTTCTCTATAAACTACTAAAGAAACAAAACACAAATGGCTAAGTTAACCAAGCAACCGCTCTTCATAGTACTTGTATTCCCCTGGCAATTCAGTTCAGCCAGTTAACTCAGTCTAGGTGTAAATACGCTCAAATTGAAGTGGACATTATATACTTTAAGCTTATAATTATTGTTCTAGTTCACATCCAGTGCATTGGAGTACAGAGCCAAACCAACACAATACTTGCAAATTATACTGCACTTTTACTTAATAGCCCTTTTACTATTTGCAACAGAGTAATACAGAAGTTTTTTTTCAAATGCAAAGTACAGGAGAAACTGCACATCATTTTCAAGATTTTTCCAGCAATCTCCACTTGTCGTGGCAGAGAGGTACATGTTTTACCATCATCAACCTTACTAATGTTGGTTCACTGGTGGTTTTGGGTACTAAATAAAATGCCCATATTTGTGTTGTGGACATTGACCCCTGAAATCTTAGTGAACAGGTGGAGTGAAACATTTCATATCAGACCACTCTGACTTTGTTTACATCTCAAAGATTGAGTTATGCAGAAATGTATATTTTCCCTTTATATATAACCAGTTGTTGCTGTTGTGTTTCATTACATGACCAATGGCTTCTGGGCAGGTTGCCTTTTTTGGGTGCAGTAACATATTTGGCCACATGATGGCATCATACATCAACAAATGGCCTACACCGATCGTGCTACAGCATTATTTATGCCTAGTGCTTACTCATAGTTATTTACTTGATAATGTCCAACTTCCCATCGCTATGCTAATTTGACCAGTGTCGATCCCCAGAGCATCATATTTTTTCATGCCTGGGATGTTTTTCTACAATGTTTGTTTATCGCTGCTGGTTTCTTCTAGTAGAAGTCATAAATATGTTCTTGGTTTGATTTCAAAATCAGACCCTGTTAGCGGTCAAAGATAACATAAGACAAGCGTGCCTGCCAAGAGATAAATTCTGGTAGCACAGTGGGACAGAGAGAATTTTCTGTCACCAATCAGCTTTCCTGGAAAGCAGGAGCTGAAGTCTGGTACCCAGACATTTTTTGTGTTGGACTTCCATCTATAATAACAATTTGAGGAATGTATTCATAGTACCCATGAAGTGCATTTGGTTTAATGTATTGATCTCTGGCAACAGGCTGACTGAGAATCTTTAAATCAGCCTCACAACTTAGTGGATGATGGATTGTCACAGATTAAAGCTCAGCTTGTGTTCATGTTTTACCATGTTCCAAATGCAGGGTGGAAAGTGGTCATCTTTAACTGGTCTTTGTTCAAATTTAGCAGTGCAATGGCTAAAGCCTAATCATATAAGGCTATGGCCGAAGGCCTATGACTGTCATATAAGCCTAATGTAACAAGCAGAGCGGGTGTGAGGTTTACTGGCTTGATATTAAGTGCAATAGCAGATTGGTCTTATGAGATATGCAGCCATGGAAGTGAATGGTCCGTGTGACAGGTGGCCATGTAAGTGATACAGAAAGAGAGTTTTGAGGGTGTATGATTGGGTTTACGGTGACCCCCTCCCCCCCCGACCTAACATTTTTTATTAAATTAATTTTGTAGAACATCAGGGGAGGAGCATACAGTAATATCATCCAATCAGCACTTCCAGTCGTATCTCGTGTCACAAACTTTGCACTTCGTCCAGTGTTGGGTTTCATGAGTTCTCCAAAAGCTGTTTACTGGAGTGATCCTTTTACACTCACCAAATTGTGTGTTTCATAGCAGAGATGCATGCTGTGGACTGAATGCACCCCAGAAATCAACACCTTGGATATATATACTTGCTAGTGGAAGTGCCAACGACAGGCAAACGCATGGGTGTGAAAATATGTGTCCATTTCTAATGTAACTACCCTCCTTGCGCAGAAATGCCACATGCAGTAATCACAGTGATGTATGGTGCAGTCAGAAATGGCTTCATACTGAAAATGAACTGCGTGTCTTGTAATTTCGGTTCCAGTTTATTGTTGTTATATCAGTGCCGATGTCTTTCTCACAATAGCCATTAAAGTGTCAGTTTTACAGTGCATGCCTCACTGCAGTCATCTCCATAGATAATTAGTGAAAGCATGCAAGCACAAAAGAAGAATTAGGTAAAGTTGCTAAAGAATGCAAGCGCAATAAGGCCTGAGCCAGCAGTGCACATTTTTGTGCCTTTGCACTCCTTCTTTTTTGCCACTGACAGGGAAACCTCAATAGTTGATTTCTTAATCTCCAAAAGTGTCCAGGGGGTTAATTGTTTATCGAAAGGCTCTGATTGGTGGCTAGTGTGTGTGCGAGCACGTAATACCACAGGTGGTCTTATTTTAGGATGGGAGAAAATAGCTTGACCCGTTTTACCGTGTTGTTTCAGGCCATGATCTGGCAGAAGGCCAGGGTGTCGGATCACCGGACAGCGCTCATGGCCGTGCTTGGAGCAACCTCCGCAGCCAACCTGCTGCCCGTCCAGCATCGCCAGGAGCAACCAGAGGTCAGTGACGCTCTGAGAAAACATGGACGGAGTTATGGTTTCCAGCGAGAGCGGTGGGGTTCCAGCGCACAGCTAGCACGAGAGTTCAGAAGCTCTAAGACGGGTGGCTGTTGTTACACTGTTTATTTCCCAGATTTCTTTTTTTTTTACTACATAAAATAAAGAAACACTGAGAAATGTGCTCTCACCCATCTGTCCCAGCTCTGAGAGGGGAAAGGCAAACGTGTCGACAGACAACTCTCCCCGCAGCCGCACTTTAAAATATTCCAAATGAATCAACAGTGAAGCCTTGACACGTCATGTTGTGCTGAATTTCACTTTAAAACATTGCTCGGCTCCTGCTGAGCTGCAGGGTTCAGGGACTCGTGTAACAGTTTCGCTCCGTACGGCTCTCCTGTCCCAGGAGCGCTGTTTTTCTTCTCTTTGCTTGTGCATTCCGCAGCAATGAATTTTTGCATGAATGACTCAGCATTCTGCCCAGGTAGCCCCTTCAATAAAAACCGTACTCTCCCTGCCTGTGGGCAACAGTTGAACCTTGGTCATGCCTAATTTTTCTTTCATGTATGACCTACACATGGCCCACATTGAGCTCATAAAAACTCACAATAGAGTACTGTGCAAAAGTCTGGGGCCAAGCTGGTTATCTGAGAAGTAAGCATTTATTTTCTTTTAAAAGCACCAACATTAGAATAAACAAACATTAATAGTATTTGTGATTTAACAAGCTCTGCTTTAGGAGGCCCAGTATTTACAGTTATTTACGAATTCCCAGGAACCAAACCTGCATTCTTCTAACCAGCTCACAAGATTTTACTGCAACCAAAAAATGGCTGTTAAGTGATCCTTTTTTTTTTTAAATCCCACAAACGGGGAAATTCCACCTCTGCATTTAACCCATCCAAGTGAAACACCACATACACACTAGTGAATAAACACGCACTAGGGGGCAGTGAGCACACTTGCCTGGAGCGGTGGGCAGCCCTATCCACGGCGCCTGGGGAGCAGTTGGGGGTTAGGTGTCTTGCTCAAGGACACCTCAGTCATGGACTGTCGGCACTGGGGATTGGACCGGCAACCTTCCGGTCACCGGGCCAGATCCCTAACCTCCAGCCCACAACTGCCCCCAAACTGGGTTACTGGGTTAATTAGCCATGGGTCAGTAATTAATAATATTGGATTTACAAAAGTGCCAGTGTTATGCAAATTATTCATTCTTTTATTCTCTTAGTCACATGATTTTTGTTTTTTATTGCTTAGTCTTTATTTAACTGTTTCCTCTGTACCGAATTTTCAGTCTCTGGAAATGGAGATGTAAAATAATTGAAATAATTAATTGCAATTGATCACATTCTTTAATATATTAAATTACAATTAAACTCAAAAGTGAACCTACGATTCTGAAATGTAAAAATACAAAATGACCATCAGTGTCATGTATTTATTATTTTCAATATTTATTTTCAATTTGTTTCGAACTTGTTAGTGACTTGCATTCTGAGCAACAACAACAAAAAAACATGGCCATCGATAACTATTTTAACTATTTTAACACTCCCCTCTCACAGGGGTCGTGCAGTAGTCTTTCAAATGGGATTTTCCGGTTTGAAAACTGGGCAAACACTCTACTGATGACACATCTTGGACATGGGAATACACACTATATGGCCGAAAGTATGTGGACACCCCTTCTAATTATATAGTTTAGATCTTCCAGCCACACCCATTGGTAACAGTTATATAAAATCAAGCACATAGCCAAGCAGTCTTCTTAGACAACCATTGGCAGTAGAGTGGGTCGTACTGAAGCGATCAGTGAATTTAAACATGGCACTGTCAGGATGCCATGGCATAGGATGCTAGATCTGCTCCGGTCAACTGTTATTATCACGAAATAGCAGAAGTGTTACTATCATGAAATGGAAACGTCTAGGAGCAACAACAGCTCAGCCACTAAGCGGTAGACCATGCAAAGTCACAGAGCTTGAGAACTCAAGTGCGCAGCACATAAAAATTGCCTATGCTTTGTTGTATTGCTCACTACAGAGTGCACACAAGCCTAAGATCACTATGTGCAGTGCCAAGTGTTGGCTGGAGTGGTGTAAAGCAGTCTGCCCAGAGCAGGGGAAAAAGAATGCACGAGAGTGATGAATCAGACTATCTGACAGTCTGATGGACAAATCTGGATTTGGTGGATGCCATGAGAATGCTACCTGCTGGAATGCATAGTGCCAACAGTTTGGTGGAGGAGGGATAATGGTGTGGGGCTGTTTTTTAGGGTTTGGGCCCCTTCATTCCAGTGAAGGGTAATGTTATTGCTACAGCTCACAAAGACATGTTAGGCAATTAAATGCTTCCATCTTTGTGGGAACAGTTTGGTGAAGACCCTTTCATACCGTTCCAGTATGACTGTGCCCCAATGCACAAAGCAAGCTTAAAGACAATGATTTGATGAGTTTGGTCTGAAGTCCAGTGGCCTGCACAGAGCCCTGACCTCAACCCCATTAAACACCTTTGAGATTAATTATAAGATTCCAGAATCTTGTGGGAAGCCTTGTCCAGCAAAGTGGAAGCTGTTATAGATGTAATAGGGGGCACCTCCATATCACTGCCCATGGTTTTGGAATGGGATGTCCAACAAGGTCATATAGGTGTGATGCTCAGGTGTCGACAAAATATATTTCTGCTAGAGATAATAATAACTTTGAATTCACGTTATTGTTTAAGCTTTGCATTAGTGCATGGAAAAACACTTGAAACAGTCTTCTTGGGGGGCTTAAGACTATTTTTTTAATCAACAGAGATACAGAGATGCTCAATCGTGGATGTGTATGCGTTAATAGATAAAGAAAAGCTACGTATTGTAAATGTGATGTGAGTTACCAGCACATGCCTTTTCACCCACTACAGACAGCGAAGGACTGCATAGCAGCATTGACATCTGTGCTCATTTCCACAATCGCATCAAATTCTCGCGATGAATGCAGCAGTGATTTAAAGCAGGCCTGCATGAGTCACATTTTATAGGAAGGGAACGTATCAGAGGGACATAGCTGGGCTGTGTTGGCCCAGAGCCACACCCCTACTGTGCTGGCACCAATTATACTTTCACAGGGCAGCGAATGCAAGGGGAAAGCATTCGCTCACATGGCAGGCTATGTGGCATACACATTCTTTATAATTCCACCAACCGGGCAGCTTCTGATTTCATACCAGGTGGTAACACTGGTTCCCCACCACCTGTTTACAGCACCCTTCTCTTCCACTGTCCCTCAACCACACGCACATGCATGCTTAGAAAGATTTAATGGTTTTCTCCTTGGGAAAAGTTGCCGCACTGTTGGTAATTGAGCTGCTGGGGAGAGCTGGTTTCTGCTTGGTCACGGCAGGTGTAATCTGCTCACTCTGCTAATCCCTCCTGACAGATGTGGAGCGTGGTTCCTAGGCCATTTTAAAAAAAAAAAAAAAGAAAAAGAAAGAAAGAACTTTTATTGTTTTTGTTTTGAAAACCCTTCTTCAGGTCAGGTCATTATATAAGCCTGTGACCTTTTCACCTCTGTGTCCTGTTGCGATAGCTGCGTACGCTGTTGTCCTCATGCTTCAGCAACAGCCTTCCCATCATGAAGTCCAGTTCTTTCATTCATGTATTACAACTATGGAACGAGGCAGCATAGGGGTCATTTACGTGTGGGACATGATGACACCAATTCCAGCATTTGGACACAATGCGTATCCTTGCCCTGTAGGAGGGGAAGCTATTGTTGGTGCACACATGGTGGTGCCCTACTTTCATATCATCAGTGTCATAAGGAAACCTTGCATCTTTTTTTTTCCACAAAATTTTATTTCTATCTCCTTGATCTGGCAAACTACCAACACGGCATGAAGGAGAGTGTGTCAAGACTACATTCAGCAGCAGCGCTTGAAGTGTAGTAGTGGATTCTGAAATGTTACTGATTAGTGACTTAAAAGGACACTTTGGACAAAATCCGAAATTTAACCACTGATACATCTGTTAGATTGGTGGGGCAGAAGCCTCTATAGCAGGGGTCTTTAAATAAAATTCAGCAAGGTCCAGTTAGAGAAAATATATCCAAGCAAAGGTCTGGAAAATCATAATGTCCAGCTTGCATTATGATTCAGTGCCATAGTGTAAAACAAAGTAGTGTAGCAATTATATCAGCATCTTATGCAGTCAACAACTAAATGTCAAATCGAATGGCAAAAAGAAGGTATTGTTCTGGAAAGCCAAATATCCTACTGTAATCATACACCTGTTTTTGATTGTTTCATTACAATAGAGAGCCTAGATTGCTTGAGATACAAAAATATGAACTTGAGTGACATCCCATTCTTAATTCATAAGTTTAGGAGTGTGTTTATGGGAATTTCTGGCCATTCTTCCAGAAGCGCATTTGTGAGGTCAGACTCTGAAGTTGGACGAGAAGGCCTGGCTCTTTGTCTCCACTTTACTTCATCCCAAAGATGTTCTTCAGGTTGAGATCAGGACTCGACTGTGCAGACCAGTCAAGTTCTTCCACACCAAACTCGCTCATCCATGTCTTTATGGACCTGCTTTGTGCACTAGTGTGCAGTCATGTTGGAACAGGAAGAGGCCGTCCCCAAACTGTTCCCACAAAGTTGGAAGCAGGAAATTGTCCAAAGTCTCTTGGTGCTGAAGCTTTAAGAGTTCCTTTCACTGGAACTAAGGGGCCGAGCCCAACTCCTGAAACACACCCCCACACCATAATCCCCCCTCCACCAAACTTTACACCTGGCACAATGCAGTCAGACAAGTACCGTTCTCCTGGCAACCACGAAACTTAGACTTGTCCATCGGATTGCCAGATCGAGAAGCATAATTTGTCACTTCAGAGAACACGTCTCCGCTGCTCTAGACTCCAGTGGCGGCGCTTGCATTGCGCTTGAATGCAGCTGCTTGTCCGTAGAAACCCATTCCATGAAGCTCTCTATGCTGTTCTTGAGCTGATCTGAAGGCCACATGAAGTTTGGAGGTCTGTAGCGATTGACTCTGCAGAAAGTTGGTGACCTCTGCCCACTATGCCCCTCAGCATCCGCTGACCCCACGCTGTCATTTTACGTGGCCGACCACTTCATGGCAGAGTTGCTGTCTTTCTCAATCACTTCCACTTTGTTATAATCCCAATGACAGTTGACTGAGGAATATTTAGTAGCGAGGAAATTTCATGAATGGACTTGTTGCCTAGGTGGCGTCCGATCACGGTACCACGCTGGAATTCACTGAGCTCCTGAGAGTGACCCATTCTTTCACTAATGTTTGTAGAAGCAGTCTGCAGGCCTAGGGGCTTGGTGTTATACACCTGTGACCATGGAAGTGATTGGAATACCTGAATTCAATGATTTGGATGGGTGAGTGAATACTTTTGGCTATATATTCTATATTGGTGAAAAAAATAATTTGCATTTGGAATCTTGCCAGTGGAAGGAGAAGCAAACTCTCAGCATACACATTAAACAGGCTGTTTTTGTTAGTGTGCCTTTAAGGTAGATGTACAATGCTGTGCAAGTTTTTGCCTTCAGATTTCCCCTATTTTTGCATATCTGTTGTACCAAATAGTTTCAGATCCTCTTACGAAGGTAATTTAAGACAAGATGAACATGAGGAAACACAAAACCACTTTTTAAAAACTTTTCAAAAATAATTTCTTTTAACAATCATTTCTTTGTAATACCCATGTCACCCATGTGAAAAAGTAATAACACCCCTAAGGCTTGTACCACATTTAGCAGTAGAACATATAACTGGGGCTTGGGCTTTCATATTGCTGTGGAGGAATTTTGGCCCACTTTTCTCAGAGTTGCTTTAGTTCTGCCACATTGGACGGTGATCAGAATCACTTAATATCAATATTAATATCTTGTTATACATACAAGAATTTGTGAGTGCACACGTGTGACATTTAACATACAGACCAGATAAGCAAACATACTGTTAGCAAGTATTTATCTAAGGGTAAAATAAAATTACATTAAATAGAATAAAGAATAATGAAAAATTAAAAGCTATGGAAGAGTACAGTGATCTGTACAAATGCAGATAAGACCACCTGTACATATGAAAGTCTGATGAAGTATACTATAAAACCTGTTATATGCAGAATATTACAGTGAGTATTTGCAGAAATGTAATCTGTACAGTTGTGCTAATAACATTATGCTCTGAGAAGTTACTGTAATAGGAGTATAATAAGGAGGTTTGTTGGATTAGTTTAAGTTTGACGTGTGAGGGGTCCACTGTGGTTAATGAGTGCTGCACCTTTGGGGGAAAAACTGTTAGCATATTTGGTTGTGCTGATTTTGATGGCCTTGAATCTTCTACCAGAGGGAAGTAGCTGGAAGAGGTGATGTCCAGGATGAGAGGGGTCAGCTGTAATTTTGCCAGCACACCTAATCACCCTGCTGCTGTAGATGTCCTGAAGCACTTACAGACTCCATTCGATGATCCTCTCCACTGTCTTTTATTATGCTCTGGCTCGTTCTCATGAGGTGGAGGAACCAAACCAGCCGGTTACTGGGTGATGTGAGGGTGGACTCGATGATCTCCGATTAGAACTGGATCATCAGGCTGTGTGACGGGTTTAATTTCTTCAGCTCTCTCAGGAATAACATTCTCTGCTTTGCTCTCTTAGCTATGGAAACAGTGCATCTCTCCCAGGTTAGGTTCCTGGGTATGGTGGTGACTCCACAGTGGAAGTCACAGAGCTGTTGATGCTGAGGGGGTACTGAAGGTGGCTTGTGCCCACCATCCTCCTTGTCCTCCACCATCTCTACAGTCTTCTGTGTGTGGAGCAGCAATTGGTTGCTGCTGCACCAGGAGACCAGCTGCTTGACTTCTTTTCTGTAGGCAGACTCATCCCTGTTGGCTATGAAGCCCACAGTGGTGTCATCTGCAATCTTCAGAATCTTCATAGCTGGTTCCTGAGAGGCGCAGTCATTGGTATAGAGACTGAAGAAAAGGGGTGAGAGCACCTCTGGGGGTCTGATGTGTGTTTTCGAGCATGAACTGCCTGTTTACGGTTCTGCCACAGCATCTCAACGAATTTCAAGTTTTGACTTGACCAGGTCACTCCAAAACCTTAATTTTGTTTCTTTTGGGCTATTAAGAGGTGGACTTGCTCTTGTGCTTTGGATCATTGTCTTGCTGCCTAACCCATTTGTGCTTGAGCTTCGGATTGGGACAGCAGAACTAAAACTAAAATGCTGTTGGCTGAATAGGCGTATCTGCATACATTGTTTTTGTGAGTTTACAAAATTCATGAAATAAAGAAAAGATCCTTTGATATATAAACCATGTGCACTGGAGAATTTTATGGATGTCTTTATTGGCCTGCAGATTGGTGGCATGAGTCAGGATTTGTCGTGAACAGTAGGGTTTTTTAAGTGTGTGTGTGTGTGTGTGTATGTATGTATGTGTGTTTATATGTGTTTATATGTGTGTATATGTGTGTATATGTGGCGTGGTTGTTGGTGCCAGACGGGCTGGTCTGAGTATTTCAGAAACTGCTGATTTACTTGGACCATCTCTAGGGTTTACAGAGAACGGTCCGAAAAAGAGGAAATATCCAGTGAGCGGCAGTTGTGTGGATGAAAATGCCTTGTTGATGTGAGAGGTCAGAGGAGAATGGGCAGACTTGTTCGAGATGATAGAAAGGGAACAGGAACTCAAATAACCAACCAAAATCTCTGAGGAACGTTTCCAACACCTTGTTGAAAGTCTGCCTTTGTCAAGCCATCTTGAAGTTCATGAACTTCTAGTTTTATGCTGAGATGCTCTTTTTAATGTGATTCTTTCCCCACTCAGTCAATGAAAGTGATACTTAAAATGTTCATAACATTCATATGAAGTGGAAAAGCAGATTTAAGCACACAAAGGAATTACATAAGTGCAAATGAAATAATTTGAAATGGCAAAGAATTCACCGATATGTGTATGAAAACATGTCTGTGCGTTGCCATGCTCATGTTCTCCGTGGTAACACGTCTCCTCAAGACAGAGAGAACATTCTTCTGGCTTAACCAAGAGAAGAAGTACTCCCACGAGACATCGAGGACAGCATGCGTCGGTTAGACAAACATATCACACTTACATAATGACTAGAGTGACATTTTTGATTGATATCACATTTTTAAATGTACATTGGGTTGGAAAAAAAAGCTTTTTATTTGGGTTAAAGTATTTTAAATGAGTTTATGTATTGCTACAGTGCTTTACCTGCTCCTTCTGTTTTGTTCTTAGTGCACAAATATATCAGTATTTTTTCTCGCTGTAGGAATTTGCTGTTTTTCTCCCTGGTCTTATAGTAGAGTGTGCAGCGTATGGCTGTGCTGTGGCCAACATTCTGCAAAGCCCAGTCCCGGCTGAGGGTGCATCTTTGTATGTCGTTTATTATTTATAAGATGTTCTTGGAATTGCTAAATATGTACGTGGAGATATAGTTTTATTTATTTATTTATTTTTGCCTAATGCCTGCTGAATGGTGTCTGTTTCAGTAATCAGTCATCAGCCTACAAGGAGTTCTCCTATCAAGCTGGAGCCAATGCAAAGACCATAAGCAAATCCTTCTCACCCCCCAGGGCATCCACCAGATAGATGTGACACATGAGGTCATATTGGAAGCAGTGCAGCTTAAGGAGCTTCATATATGTTAGGACGAAAAGGCTTTTTGGAGCAAATACTTGGCTTTATTGCACTGGAAAAATACATGGGAGGGAGAGAGTAAGGACTATGCCATAAGGTATTGGCACCTCATAGCAATGACCACAGCAAAAATTTGCTCAGAGATATTCTGTTTATTTCTGTGAAATAGCGCAGTCTAGGTCAGGGATAGGCATGAGCAAATGGAGTGTATTCTCAGAAATTCAGAAATGCTGCCCAAAATTCACAGTGATTTTGCGTTGAAAAACAAATAAAAACAAATCTTACTTGAATTTCAGAGTTACAGTTAAATCCGTTCCTTGGCAATAAGTGTTGCTTGTCTGCCTTTTCCTAACTTTGCTGATAGGTTTTGTCACTCAACATACCAGCTACATTGAAAGGAAGGGGTCATTTACTGGCATGTACAATTGCCAGCCAATCTGTTGTTTTTGCATGAGGTCTGGTGTCAGGCCATTTCTACAGATCCATGTAAAACTGTTCGTACAGTAGCTCGGTGGACTTTGCAAAAAGTTGAATCAACTTCTAATAAAACTTAGTAAAAATTAGTATAAAAAAAGTTTTAAAATAAGTTCAAAACTTGAAATTATAAACATGAATTTTAGTCATTTTTATATAATCCAGTAAATCTATCTTGCTCCAAAACACTCATTCTTGTCATTCTTGTATGCAAGAGACAGCGACTGCCTGCTACTGGCGACTAGCTAGCACTGATAAGCAAGATTTGAAGAAGAACTTTACAACAGAACGAACCCTCAAAGACACACACACACACACACATATACACACATCTTCTAAGCTGCTTCTCCTTCTGGGTCACAGGGGACCCACCCCACTGGAGCCCATCCCAGCTGTCAACCTCAAAACCAGCTTGTTTTGAATTTGTTTTTGTAATGTCACAAAATACAGTTTATTTTAATATATCTGCCTATTCAACCTACAGCAATTCAGCCCGGGCCATTCACAAGTTTTGGCCAGGATTGCTTTTCGAAAGCAGCATGACACAGAGCAGCCAGTCAGAACAGAGAACATACAGATATATAAGTCTTAAAGGCACAGTAAGTTCTGATTGAGGCCTAATCTGAGAGTAAATCAATATCTGTGGTGACACATTTGTGTGTTGTCTGAAAGAAATTCCATATTTAAATAATAAGCCGGCAAATAGGAATATGTTTTCATGTGGTAAGTTGTAGGTTAGAGCTGGTTCCTCAATTTAGGTTTGTTGTTTGGCTTTTTGTAAAAGCTATTATGCATCCTTTTATAACTGATTCTCTTTGTTATCTAATCGCTCACCTGTTATGGTCATGTTAAGTGTTTACAATGATCTAAGGTCAGTTTGGATTGGGGAGTTAAGTTTTTTTTGTTCTGTGTCCTTGTGCTTTCCCAGTGACATGAATTGAATTTCATGGCCGAGAGCTGTGTTGGCAGTGTGGCCCACATCCTGTTGTCCTGGAATAATGGACTCCATTCAGTGCGCAAAGCTCGAAGGACAGGGTCACCTGTGCCACAGTAATTGACAAATGTTGTAATGGCAAAGTGTAGGTAACAGAAGCGCTTATTGTGGAAGTCACAATACCAGCAATTATAGTTTGAATGAAACGCCAATTAAAAAAGGCCTCTTGCTCGCCAACAGTTGCGATTGTTAATTCATAACTCTGCGCTCAAGCGTCCCAATATAGGAGTCATTTGGAACCGTTTCTCATCTCAACACTTTCCTGCTGTACTGCGTTGTGCCAAGAGTGCTGTTTTCATTGCAGCTTGTAGGAGCCTGGCAAGTGCCTAGTTACGAGATGACAAATGTGTTCTGACTGGCCAGTGAAATCGTAATTAGGCACTGAGATGGGGTCAGAGGCTCAACAGGGTGTAATTTTGTTTGTTTGGAAAAAGCTCATGCAGGCCTTAATGTGTGCTGACAATTTATGAGGATTGTAGGCGTCAAGAGGAAAGAGATTGAGGTTGAAGACGCTGTATTTAAATAGGCATAAACTGGATTCTGTCTGGGGTCTTTCTTGAAGTTAAGACAGAAATGTCACAACGAATGAGGGTCCCTGACAATTGTGTGCAGTGCTGTCGCTTGTGCTTCAAGGGCTTCTGTTTCATCTTCAGCTGTATTTTATTTATTTATTTATTTTTTAGTGTAGTGAATTGGCCCTGAACCACAAGTGCTTATCAGCAGCCCCTGCTGGCCACAATTGCTCAATGTTACTCTGTAAAGCAGTTCATGAGCTGAAATGGTTAGAACTGTTTTTTCCTGTTTGATCAGATTTCCATCGAGGGGTACTTTCCTAAACCAAACTCCGATCTCAACTCGACAAGCTCGAATTCCTCGGACAAGACCTTCATTTTTGTGAACGGTCGGCCTGTGCATCACAGAGACATCCTCAAGGTTTGCTTGCTAATTTCTTTGTAAAACAGCTTTTATATTTTTGAGTTTTAGCAATACATTTAATGTACAGTGCTTACTGACAGACTGTAACAAACAGTCCAAGGATTAGTAATTTTTGTAGCTTTTTTTATACTTTTATAAAAAAAAGAGTATTTTTATGTAGTTTAGAAATTAAACTACAAATGTAGTTAATCAGCTCTTCTGTCCAAATTCTACTTCTTTTGTTTAGCACTGGAGCTACAAGGCTAGTCTTCCTAACAAGCGTCAATAGTCACCCAAATCTTTTTTGTAAATACATCCCCAAAACCTCTCTCAACTCACTTAAACTGCATCCGGGGTTTCAGTAAAGTGGCAGAGACTTGATGATGTGTTTTAGGACATACTGTGACCTACTGTTAGCTATAAAAATGAACAAAACTTTGCTGTATAGCTGAATGGTGGGGGCAACCACTGTAGACATAGGTGTTGCATGCCCACTGAGGCATGTAGATTACCTCAAGGACTTCTGTTGTTTATATTAATGAGCAAATATTTTCAGTTTAGATTAACAATAAGTCTTTCTAAAGAAGATCAACAGAAATCACACACGAAACCCACAATCAGTTGTTCTTAGATTGTTCAACTGGGAACTGTAGATGTTTTACATTTTTACACCAATATAACTTACAATACATAAGAATCAAGCAAAAATGTGGTTCATCTGAGATTCCCTGAGGATTGACTGGACCTGAGTGAAGACATGGATGCAATTTGAGTGAGTTAAGAGATGTTTTGGAGATTTACTTACAAAAAAATCACTTGATTTTGTTAGCAGTGTTGCCTTGTAGCTCCAGTGGTCAACTGACGATGCAAAATTTGGACATTAAACATGTTTTGGCTGAGCAACATCCTCTGGAGTAAGTGGCCAAAGCAATATGAAAACATGATTGGTTAGTGAAATTACCCTTAATGGCTATTATAACTGCTTTACCCCTCAGCTTGTCAAGCAGTACTACGCTAACGCGGCTCATTCCAGTAACGAGTCAGCTGGTCGCCGTTTCCCCATCTTAATGATGAATGTCATCGTCCCTGCCTCGAGCGTAGATGTTAACCTAACGCCTGATAAAACTCAAGTGATGCTACAGGACAAGGTATACAACATCCTTATGTTCTGGGTGAAAGATATGATGCACAACTCTGACGTTTTGTATCGCTGAACTTTTCTTTTCAGGATGCAGTGCTGTTAGCTGTGGAATCTGTATTGATCTCTTTGTATGGTTCGTATTCCATTGGTAATGACAAACAAGAAGTGGGAGATGAACACACTCATTCTGCAGCTGTTCAGGACCCCCAGAAATCACCTCCGCCTGAAAGCAGGAAGCAGCCTGACAGAGCTTCTGAAGAAGGTGTAGCTCAGCCTAGCCTGGACTGCCATGTGGTGGCTCGAGTGCCACCTGTGATGCTAGAACGTTCCATCACAAACCCTAAGGAACAAATCAGTGAGACATCCTTGCCCGGTACTGCTAACACAAGCTCTTCCTCATCATCGGAGGACTGGATCATCAACAAGAGCTCGAGTTTTGACAGTGTTAATTTCTCATCGTTTACTGACAACGTTGCATTGAACTCTACAGTCGACCCAGATCGCAGCTCGCCGAGACCCTCAAAAGATGATGGAGATCAAGGTCTAGGGGACGAGATTTGTGCTGAAAGCTGGGCCATGGGCAGGGCTTTCACAGATCAAACCACGGGACAGTGCCTTGAGCCTGTGAAACTCCATTTGCCAGAAGCCCACGGAGGCAACGAAGTGCCAGACCCCAAAAGTAAGAGCAACAGTCCATCCAATAGACCCTCAAATGTGATAATGGAGAAAGTGGCCAAGCTGACAGCTTATGACCTGATCAGCAGCCGCTCCGTGCGTCAGCCCCTGTCCGCCTTCGCCCTTTTTGAGCAGGACACCAGATCGTCCGTCCTCCAGGAGAACCCACAGGCCAGTCTGCAGGATGTCACTGCTGCTGTGAAAGAGAGATGGGAAAGCCTTGGGGAGGAAGGAAGAAAGAAGTAAGTTTCCAGATTTCACTCCCTAAGCAGCAGTTTCCAGTTGTTGTGATTCACTCTCTTGGTTTAGGAAAAAAAAGGGGAGAGGGAGGGAATAGACCTGCCACTTGCATGTATAAAATATAGCGTGGAAAGTCTGCTTGACTTGTTCATGTTGCTGTCCAAAGGAAGCGTGGTTGATATGAACTATGTTTGTGTTTTCCAGACAACTGTGTTTGATTACTTGGTTCGTTGGTCGATACTATTTTCCGCAGTAAAAGAGGTATTCTGGATTCCGAAGAATGCCATGGCATATTTTTAACACCACAGGATCTTGAGTAGGTCATGATGTTAAGTTTGTGGTAGCTCAGTCCAGACTGGACAAAGCGAGTATCTGGCACAAGCGTTTTATTTTTGTTTGTTGTTTATTTCTTTATTTTACAAGTGCTGAGACCACCCTTATTTATTTAATTTCCAGTTGACACGGAAAGTTACTGAATTGTTCGTTTTCCACATTTCTGATGAGATAATATACAAGATAATCCACTTTTATAATGAAGAGGAAAGGTCTGAGTAAAATAAGCTTTCGACAATTTTTCAAAATGAAAGGCAGATGTGATTCCTAACAACCGTGCAAGAACAAAAAGGTCCCCATCAGATAAACAACACTTAAAACTTCCATCTTAGAGAGAGGAGAAAATCAAGCTGCTTCAGATCTGGAAACATCTGCAGGTGTTTCTGTGCATCCTTCCGCTGTGAGAAGACGACTAAGCACTATGGGTCTGAAAGGATGTGTAGCTGATCAAGAAAAAAGGAAACATACAAAAAAGAAGATTTTTGCACTAGAATGTCATTTGGACATCTGAAATGTGCAGTACGGTATGTTTGGACTAATGAGTCTGATTTAAATTTGAAATTGGGATTAGTTGTATTGTAAAGAGCACAAAGTGCAACTAGAGATGTACCAATACCACTTTTGTCCTTCTGATATCAATACCTGAACATTTAGTATTGACTGAAACTGATACTTACCAATACCTAACTCCTGATATTTATACAGTTACATTTTTTAAATATTTTATTTTGGTAAAATCGATGTTCTGTATCACAAATTGATGTTGTTTCATAGCTTGGCTAGATGGCATTTTATTTTTTGAAGTATATCTATGAGATGCTTAAGAATGTAGAAATGTGGAAAATTCACAGTATATATGTAGTATTTACAATTAAATGTACACTCACTGGCCACTTTATTAGGTACACCTGTTCAATTGCTTGTTAACACAAATAGCTAATCAGCCTATCACATGGCCACAACTTGATGCATTTAGGCATATTTAGGTGGACAACTTGCTGAAGTGCAGCCCGAGCATCAGAATGGAGAAGAAAGGGGATTTAAGTGACTTTGAACGTGGCGTGGTTGTTGGTGCCAGACGGGCTGGTCTGAGTATTTCAGAAACTGCTGATCTACTGGGATTTTCACGCACAACCATCTCTAGGTTAACAGAGAACGGTCCGAAAAAGAGAAAATATCCAGTGAGCGGCCAGTTGTGTGGATGAAAATGCCTTGTTGATGTGAGAGGTCAGAGGAGAATGGGCAGACTGGTTCCAGATGATAGAAAGGCAGCAGGAACTCAAATAACCAACCAAAATCTTATTGTCGTTCTTGCTGTCAGTATCAGCGACTTTTAGTGTTTTTTCTTGCTTGGATGAAGCGATGGGCTGCGAGACCCCGCAGCTGAGTGGTACAGCTGACCAGCGGAGGCGCACCACAGGCATGGCTAGGGGATCCCCATTACAGATACTCTCCTGGTTTAAGTGCCAGTAACAGCACCGATATTGATACAGTATCGGTACAACATTAAGGGCGACCGCCTTCTAAGATTGAAAAGAAAATGCGTCAGATAAAATATGGGAAGATAATCCTGGCTGATTTCTGAAAACTGGAAGCAGGTCTCCTGAAAAGAATGCTATAATATAAGAAAGGCAAGGAGTAGACACACAAACTAGTTTATTCCAGTTGACATTTTTTTTGCCGTTGTTAATGGCTGCTGTTGTTAATGGCTAATTATGATGTGATAACTAATGGCGAAAAATCTCATAAATGGCTTTCTAGAGTCATTAGTATATTATAACATCCAAATGATCTTTTATAGAGCAGTAAAAGTGTACATAAATCCAGATATCTTTTGATCTTATTACCCCTCCAACTTCACTTAAACTAAAGGAGCAAGCAGGCACTGTGAAACAAGACCATTAGTCCCCTCAGAAAGCAGTCACTCCAACATTTCCCCAAGAAAAATTAATCCAAATTATCATAATTAAATGGATGGAAAATGCGTATCAGCATTGCCAGGGGCAGCGGAGTAAGGTATGGAAGGGTGTATGGAAAAAGACATCTGTTTAAAGTGCTGTTGCGCATTACTGCTTGCTTCGGTAAGAAATGAGCCTGAGCTAATGCTTGGCTCATTTTCCTGCCACCGTTAAGTGGCACAGACTTCTAAGAATCGCATTTACATGAAGTCATGTTGCATGGGTGCATCACATATGGACCTGCTGTGCTAAGGGATTTGAGATTATTACCATGGATGTTCAGGGGTGCAAGGGTTCATAGCTTAAGACCTCCTCACACACGCGCACACACACACACATACATACACACACACATGCACACACACTTTATATTTTGGTTGCAGTGGTCAGATAGGGCAATAAAAAAACTGGCTCTCTTCCAGATGCTCTATACAAACTTGGTTCCCATCCAAGGTACCCATGCCAAGCAGGCGTCCAGTGCTTATTGCACAGTTTATGTGCATTTGATCGCCGTTATGAATTCCATTCTTGAAATGCAAACAGCATCGCCCTCATGGATTTCATCACATGTCCGGCTACAGAATATCAGAAAGAGAACAGTACCTGTTTGTTCCTCACGCATTTGTCCTGTGTCTGCATGCTGTACATTCATCACGGCCTGATGCTGGCTAAGCCACATCCATGTCTTATACGTTATTATCATAGTTAAGAATGTTCAGCATGCCTGCTGCCTACAGTAGTGAAATCCCACCGGGAATCTGATCCCATAACATGCTTGATGTTAATAGCACCTTGTACCACATTAACTTCTAAATATAAACTGTGCGCTTATGTTCACTCAAATTAATTATAAAAATAGAGCATACTGAAAGCGAATGATTTGATAAAGCTGAAATCATAAGAAACGAACCTCCAGACTTGCCTTTATGAATTTGCTCTGATTCACAGTCGGAACCAATCGGTGAAAATGCGCACATGCTCTGAAGCCTCTGATCTCTGAAGCCAGTGAAGCCAGCCAGCATGTTTTCTTTAAGCAGTTTGGTTCTTTTTTTAGAGTCTTTTTCTGAATATCCTTGAGGCTGGACCTAATTTAAGAGACTCTGAGGAAGCTTCCGAAAACATCTCAAGCAGCCAGATATCTCGCAGAAATTCCGCCACCAGTGATTTTGAAATCACTTTCTGCTCTGATTCTGATACAGAATGTTTTGTCAGTCTTCACGCTTCACTCATTTGGCTACGGAATGAATCTATAGCTTGTTATCGGTTGTTCTGCTCTCTGATTAGTGCAGTGTTTGCTTGTTAACTTAGATGTATAGATCTCCTCTGAAAGTAATGGAATGGCAAGGCCAGTTCTTTTGTTGTTGATATACACTGAAATCATTTGGGGTTGAGATCAATGAATGTGAGATAATAGTTTAGAATCAGGTTTTTTATTATAATATTTCCATTATCATGTATTAACTTAGAACATGCCACCTTTTCTTTGAACCCACCTATTTTTTCAAGTGAGCAAAAATATTGGAACGAGTCTTTCTTGCTCCGCAGGTGTGCCCTGTTAGGTGGTTGGTTGTTTTAAACAGTTAACAGCTCTGAATGTCAACTCTTGGTTTGGGCTTTGGGTTTCACTGGTGAAGCCTACATTTGTTGTGTAAAAAAAAAAAAAGTATGAATTAACACAAAGACCATAGAGGTGTCTGTGGGAGAAAAGCAAGTCATATTGAAGCTAAGAACAGAAGGAGAATTGACCAGAGTTATTGCACAAGCATCAGGCATTGCTAATAAAACAATTTGATAAAACACCCAGGCATCAAACAGGTCAGCCAAGAAAAACAACTGATAACAGAAACATTGTGAGGTGGCATCAGCAAGGCTAAGGTGAGCCATTTGAAGAAGAGCAGAAATACAGAGGTCCTATCACAAAATGCAAACAACTCATCAGCAGTAAAAATCAGAGGGCCAAGAAATACAGAGATAAGCCAAAAAGGTTCTACAACAAAGTTTTATGGATGAGACCAAGATTAACTTGTACCAAAGTGATGGTAAGGCCAAAGTGTGGAGAAAGAAAGGATTTGCTGTTGATCCATAATGTTCAAGCTCATCGGTCAAGCATGGTGGAGGTAGTGTCAAAGCTTGGGCTTGCATGGCTGATGCTGGAACGGGCTTACTAATGTTTATTGATGATGCAACTCAGAATGAATTCAGAGGTCAGAAACGGTCTGTCAATATTCAGTCAATATTCAGAGAAATGCATCCAGTCTAATCGGATGGCCGGACAGTGACTTAAAACACAATGCTAACACAACAATGGAGTTCATTAGGGGGAAGAAAGTGGAAGGCTTTGGACTGGCCAAGTCATTCACCAGATCCGAACCCAATTAGACATGCATTTCACCTCCTACAGAGGAGACTGAAGAACCCCCTCCATCCCAAAACAAACAACAGCTGAACGAAGCTGCAGTAAACACCTGGAAAACAGCATCATGAAAGAAGAAAGTTTGGTGATGTCATGGCATCACCGGCATGATGCAGTTACTGCAAGTATATGCTACCAAATATGAATGGTTATTTATTTTAGTTTATTTTAAGATGATCTGTTCCTACACATTTGCTCACCTAAAAATTGGGTGATCTGCTATCAAGTTGGATGTTCTAATTTTTTTTATTCATTAATATTTTATGTTTAAAAAAAGTATTTTTTTAATAAACTCGCCACATTAGTTACATTAAACAGAAGGCCAAAAGTACCGCGTTTGAAACGGTGCTCAAACAAGCCATAAGCTAACATGTTAGCCTCAAGCTAACATCGTCACGTCACAATACAGTGCAGTACAGTTTGATGTGTTGTATTGGTGCATCCTCAGGTGGTAGAGTTAAAAAATCACCATCAGTTTCAATAT